>NW_026571404.1:5394493-5724493 GCF_026225935.1 Boleophthalmus pectinirostris | reverse complement strand
TTTGGGATTTAGAACAAAAAATAAAACTCAAATAGTTTTATCGACAAAAATTAGAAGAACAGATTTACAATTTCAGAATAAAAACAAATGTGGCAAATCCGTGTATCATTCGTTCATTTGTTTTTCAATATAAAACCAAAAATAAGAAAATGAAAAAACTGTTTTCTTCATTATTTGTCTCAAAAACCAAAATGAAAAAACGGATAATTCGTTTTTTTAGTTTTTTTATTTTGTGTTTAAATGAAAAATGGAAAAAACGGATAACGACCGTTTCCCATTTACGTGACTTCTGTGACTGTGATGTCGGACTTTTGTTCCGCGTACGGACTGAACCAGGACTGATCCAGGTCTGGGACCAGGACCAGGACCAGACCAGGACCAGACCAGGACCAGACCAGGACCAGACCAGGACCAGAGCGGCACCAGAGCAGACTCCGAGGTTTGACTCTGAGCCTCCGCGGGGTCCGAGCCTCAGCTTCGAGCTCCGGCCCTGCCGTGGCCTCTGAGCCTCCGGTCTGGTCCCGGCCCGGTCCGGTCTCAGTCTCGATCTGGTCCCGGTGTAGTCCCGGTCTGGTCTTGGTCTCAGTCCGGGTCTGGTCCCGATCTCAGTTCTGATCTCAGTCTCGGACTGGTCTCGGTCTGGTCTCGGTCTCAGTCCCGCTCTGGTCCCGGTCTGGTCCCGGCCTAGTCTGGTCCCGGTCCAGTCCCGGTCTCAGTCTCGATCTGGTCCCGGTGTAGTCCCAGTCTGGTCTTGGTCTCAGTCCGGGTCTGGTCCCGATCTCAGTTCTGATCTTAGTCTCGGTCTGGTCTCGGTCTGGTCTCGGTCTGGTCTCGGTCTGGTCTCGGTCTGGTCCCGATCTCAGTTCTGATCTCAGTCTCGGACTGGTCTCGGTCTCAGTCCCGCTCTGGTCCTGGTGTGGTCCTGGACCTGGATCAGTCCTGGTTCAGTCCGTATGCGGAGCAAAAGTCCGACATCACAGTCACAGAAATCACATAAACGAGAAACGGTCGTTATCCGTTTTTTCCATTTTTCATTTAAACACAAAATCAAAAACTGAAAAATCTAAATTATCTTATCTGTTTTTACATTTTGGTTTTTGAGACAAATAATGAAGAAAACAGTTGTTTTCTCTCTTTTTTTTTTTTATATTGAAAAACAAATGAACGACACACAGATTGTGGCATTTAAAGAATCCAGCTGTTTGTAGCACCTGAGAAAAGCTCATTTGAACAGCATCGACTAAATATTGTTATGACACGGAACTTTCTGCGCGATTCCATGGAAACAGAAAGTTAAAACCAAACTTCGGAACATTCTCCATCGACATCGACAAATACTGTGGGATACTGAGTCAGGTTTGTGGAGATGCGAGCCCGACCGAAGTAAGAACGAGTGTTTATCGGCGCAATAAACGCAACCAAAACGAAAAACACGCTTTTACTTTAGTCTGTTTCGGCTAAAAAGTTAAACACTGCGGCTTTAAGTGAACGAATTAGCCTGAACCTGAAATACAAGACTGCAACGGAAAACTGTCTAAAGGATCTCTTGATAAAACTAAATACTAAAAGTTAAAAGTTGACAGTTTGTGTATATAGCTGAGGATAACAGATTTAAAAAAAAAAAAAAAAAAATGTGTAGTTTCTTTTAATAATGGGCTCTATTCATGCTTACGTCATAAATCTGGAAGTTTGGAAACATGTGGATGAAGACTTCCGAGTACGACAAAGTAAGTAAATAAGGCTCAGATTAAAAAAAAAAAAAAAAAAAAAAGATGCTGGCGCTACGAGAATAAAGTCGTAATATTTCGACATTAAAGTCATAATATTACGAGAATAAAGTTATAATTTCAGAAGAATAAAGTCGTAATATCACAAAAATATCGGCTGCTTGGAAAGTCTGAATGAGTCTGAGGCTGGAGCTCTGGAGAATTTGGAGCATTTTGTAAAAGAAGAATCCGTGTATCATTCGTTCATTCGACTAAACCAGGACTAAACCAGGTCCGGAACCAAACCAGAACTAAGACCAGGATTGAGACCAGGACTGAGACCGGGACCAGATCAGGACTGAAAATGGTTTAATCCTGGTTCAGTCCTGGTTTAGTCTGGAGATGCAAATTGAAGAAAATTTTTGTTATTTTTGGTTTTATATTGAAAAATGAATGAATGAATGATACAGGGATTGAGGTTCTTCTTCAGCGGCATTTTTCACTTTGACTTTGAGTTTATTACGACTTCATTCTCGTAATATTATAACTTTATTCTCATAATACGACGTCTTTATTTTGACTTTATTCCTGTAAAATTATAACTTTATTCTCGTAATATTACAACTTTAATGTCGAAATATTACAACTTTATTCTCGTAGCGCCAGCATAATTTATTATTTTATTTTAATCTGAGGTTATACTCCGTCGTATCCGAGCTCTGTTGGCGATCGTGAAGAAAATGGCCTGGTTTTCTTCATCTACATGTCACTGTATTTTTTCTTTTTTCCTTTTATACAATTGCCTAATCATTTGTGTTTTATAATTCGTCTAACTGAATGACGAACTGACGCAAAACAGTGAGGCGCGGGCAGTGTTGGGGAGTAACAGATTACATGTACCAGAGTTACGTAATCAGAGTACAAATTAAGAGTAACTGTATTCAGTTACAGTTACTGTTTCAGTGAGTGGTAATTGGATTACAGTTACTTTGTTGAAATAAGTGGATTACACTGCGGTATTTTCCTGTTTTCACATTTCGGGCTAAATCCCTTTTTTTCCCCCCAGTAATTCCACTCAGTGCCGGACACTAAACCAGGTCCAAACCAGTTCTGAACCAGGACTAAACCAGGTCTAAACCAGGTCTAAACCAGGACTAAACCAGGACTAAAACCAGGTCCAAACGGTTCTAAACCAGGACTAAAACCAAGTCTAAACCAGGTCTAAAACCAGGACTAAACCAGGACTAACCAGGACTAAAACCAGGTCCAAACGAGTTCTGAACCAGGACTAAAACCAGGACTAAAACCAGGTCCAAACCAGTTCTGAACCAGGACTAAACCAGGACTAAAACCAGGTCTAAACCAGGTCTAAACCAGGACTAAACCAGGACTAAAACCAGGTCTAAACCAGGTCTAAACCAGGTCTAAAACAGGACTAAAACAGGACTTAACTGGACTAAATCATGCTGCATGGACTGTGTCTCCTCGTCTTCTATCAATAATATTTTTAATTTGGTTCAGTAAAGACTCAGATTTTTTATTTTCTTTTAGCAGATAAAACTTCTTATGTGAAGATTTCCTCGTCTTTGTTTCTCTACAGCAAATCAAGTAATCCAAAGTATTCAGATTACATTACTCACTTTAAGTAATTTCATGGATTATGTTACAAACTACATTTTGGGGTATGTAATCTGTAATCTGTAGGGGATTACATTTTAAAAGTCACCTTCCCAACACTGGGCGCGGGACACATTTTGAAAGCTCTTTTCAGGCCCGAGTGGAATAAACTGAGTCCCGCAAACTAAATATGAGTGTAAAGTAAAATATACAATGATTAATGTTTGCCTTTCATACATCATCGTGCTGGATATTTAATTTGGCATTAATAAAAACATTTTAAGCAGCCTAAACTTGAGGACGCGGTCTAATGTCGCCCACATTTTAAACAGTTCCTTTCCGCTGCTCCGTGTTTTACAGAGCTTAAAGCGAACGTCCTCATTTTGTGGGATTTGTGGGCGAGAGCGGGACAAAATATCGCAGATGTGGGAGGGAGCGGGAATGAAAATTACAATTCTTTGCGAGCGAGAGCGGGACTGAAAATTCTGTCCCGAGCAGACCTCTAAACTGAACTTAAAAAAAGATTTAAGAAGCTGCGAGTAGAGTTTGTGAAGACGTTGCTGCTGAATCTGTAGTTTTATTGGTTTTTCACATGCCCAGTGTGGGTAAATACACCAGAAGTCGTCGTCCGCATGTTTCCAAACGTCTTCCGGTAATCGAGAACAGAGTCTATTAACGAATCGCGATCACATTTCTGAATAAAAGCATAAATTTAAAAACAATACGACAATCTCCCTTCGTCGTTTATTGCTTTGAGATCTGTTTACATTCACACGCGATGAATTAGTCTGACTTTGACGTCTTTCTCCAGTCCAGCAGTCGGAACGAGCGGGTTTAATATTTATTTATTTAAGAATTTAGATCAAGATTTCCTCAAATGATTGTTCAAGTTTCCAAAAGGCAGTTTTCGTTTCATTCAAATTCACTAATAGTTAAAAAATTTTACAGCTGCCCATTTTTGGAAGGTAAAAAAAATTTGAAGTTTTGTTTTTCTTTTTTGGTCTGATTTTTGGTAATAATAAAGGAGCTACAGACTTTGTTGTACCGTATTTTTCGGACTATAAGTCACACTTTTTTTTTCATGGTTTGGGTGTTTCTGGTGCGACTTATATATTAAAATGTTCACACTGAAGCCGCGAGAGGCTCTAGGTTCCTGTGTCAGTATCTAGTACGACTATTACTCCTGTACCACTGTCACTTCGTTCTCTACTGCGCATGTCTCCTGTAGAAAAAGCCGCTGTCCTGCTGCAAATAGTGAAATATTCAGCCGAAAACGGTAATCGAGCAGCAGAAAGAAAGTTTGAAGTGAGCGAGAAACTTGTGAGGGACTGAAGGAAAGCGGAAATGAAAAACACAGCTTCACAGCAAACGGGAGGAGGCACCATGAAACTTTCCTGAAGTCACTGGATGAATCGACAAAGCCTGAACTTCAGTGACACCGAAACCGTCCTGTCGGGATTCAGAAAGACCGGAATAATTCTAACTGGAACTGATGCTGAGTCTGACGACAGCGACACAGAAGAGGAAGCGTCGCTCTGTTTACATCACGGATCTACAGTTTATCTCCCGAGGTCGCGCAGAAGTGACACCGAGGATGAAGAATTGAATGGATTTAGTGATTTGGAGTGAGATTGAGAGTTTGGTAAACTTGTGTTCTGTTGTTTATGCTATAATTATCTGAAGAACTGTTTACATATTCTATTGTTATTACTAGAACTTGCCTTTTGAGATGAAATGTCGGTTCCTGGTCTCTGATTTTACAAAATACATTTCCCCCAAAAAGTGCGACTTATATGTTTTTTTTCTTCTTCACTGTGCATTTTTTGGCTGGTGCGACTTATACTCCGGAAAATACGGTACTTCTGGACGGGAAACTTCAACAGCGATCGTTCGTTCAGCGATTCTGAGCGAGATTTCTAGAGTAAAGAGGAAACGGGAAGAGGTGTTTTTACTTTGGGAGCTGTGGAAAAAGGTTGAAAAACAGTCGCTGTATTTCTCTCTTTCCTTGGAAAATCCTCGATAAAACCTTTAAAGTAAAAAATTTTAGATATTACAGATCTAAGGAAAATGGCCATGACCAATTTGGGACATTTTTTGATCTATTTTTGCAGGGAAATTTATGTTTTTTGCCCCAAGTAACTTCATAAAATTATGTAAAACCTGATACGTGTAAAATTTAACCGAGTAAACCCTGTCCCCAATGTTCATTACAGTTTACTGGAAACAACTTCAGTCAAATACAGACGGTTCAGTATCTACAATCTTCTCAGGATTTATTGTTGTAAAATAAAATTTAAAAAAGAAAAACAGCTGTTACAAAAGGTAGATTTTTATTTCCAGCGACTAATCAAATAAAACGAGTAAAAACAGCAATGGAAGTACCCTGAGATGTCGGCAGCTAGTGTAAAACGCAAATTATTTTTTTAAAAGAAACGTTTAAAGAGGAGGTATTTTACTAGTTTGAGGGATTAACGGTGAAAATATAACATTTAGATCACCGTGTTGTCTTTTATCGTTTTGGAAATGCTTTATTTGTCAAAAAACTGCATATTTTGTTAGTTCTGGATTACGGAGAATTCACTTAAAGACGCAAAAACAATCTGTGTATCGTATGTGTTCATTTGTTTTTCAAAATAAAACCGAAAATAAGAAAACAAAACATTTAAAAAAAAGCTATTTTCTTCATTATTTGTCTCCAAAACCAAAATGAAAAACAGATGATAATTTGTTTTTTCAGTTTTTCGATTTTGGGATTCACCGGGACTGACACCAGGACCAGACACAGACTCAGACCGGGACCAGAGCGGGACCAGACCAGGACTGAGAGCGGGCTTGAGACCGGGACTAAGACTGGGACTGAGGACCAGGACTGAGAACGGGACCGGGACCAGGACTGAGACCAGAACTGAGACCGGGACCAGAGACCGGGAATGAGATCAGACCTAAGACCAGACCTGTGACCAGATTTGAGACCAGACCGGGACTGAGACCGGACCAGACCAGAGACCAGAGACCAGACCAGAGACCAGACCAGAGACCAGACCAGGACTGAGACCGGGACCAGACCAGAACTGAGTCCGGGACAGGACCGGAACTGAGACCGGAACTGAGACCGGAACTGAGACCGGAACTGAGACCGGAACTGAGACCGGGGACAGGACCGGGACAGAGACCGGGACAGAGACCGGGACAGAGACCGGGACAGAGAGACTGGTTTAGTCCTGTTTTAGTCCTGTTTTAGTCCCTGTTTAGTCCTGGTTTAGTCCCTGTTTTAGTCCCTGTTTTAGTCCCTGGTTAGTCCTGGTTTAGTCCTGGTTTAGTCCTGGTTTAGTCCCTGGTTTAGTCCCTGGTTTTAGTCCTGGTTTAGTCCCTGGTTTAGTCCTGTTTTAGTCCCTGGTTTAGTCCTGGTTTAGTTCCTGGTTTAGTCCCTGGTTTAGTCCTGGTTTAGTCTCCTGATTTAGTCCATAAGGGTCAAATTTGGATGAAACTGAAAATTATTATTAAATTATAATTTTTTCCATTATTCATTTAAACACAAAATCAAAAAACTGAAAAACTAATCTTAATCCGTTTTTCATTTTGATTTAGGAGACAAATAATGAACGTTTTTTCTTTCTTTTCCCTTTTCTTATTTTCATTTTTATTTTGAAAAACAAACCCACAAATCGACACACGGATTAAAAACAATACCCCCTCTTTAAAAACAACTCAACAACTAATATTCGCGAAACGATTTTTTTAAAAACCTCTCCTCAAAGTATCCCAACATTTTACCGGCTCACAGACACCGACAAACATCCCGCTCGCTTTAACTTTCACTTTAAAACCATAAATATAAGGCAACGTCCTTCACAAATGCATACGCTTGAAAAAAATATTGTTGGTTTTTTTTTTCTACGATAATTCTCTCTGTCCGTCTTCAAATAAACGACGCATTTCCCATAAAAAAAAAAAAACGCATTCAAAAGCAGCAAGTATTTAAGTGATTGGACTTTAACGCTATGTACGTCGCGAGGGGGTTCGGTTTCGGTCGTCCCCGCCCCCCGTTCGCGAGTCGCTCTATCGTGAAGTGGCTACCGTTGGTGCGATCTAGCTCGGCGATTTTGAAATACGTAGGTTTGTTTTTCCCGTCGAGTCGTACGGGAGCCCGGCCTGACATGCGCACAGTCTAATGCAGGTTCGGTCAGATTTTAAAGGGGTGTTGTGAGGGGGAAAGAAGGGAGTAAAGGGGTGCTGAGGGCGCCCCCTAGTGCCCCCCCCCCGCGACTGTCCCGGTGTAATTAATGCGGGTCGGGGTGCGGTGCGCCTCACAGTTTGGCTGCCATGAAGTTGATGTGAGGTTTCGCCAGAGGGAACAGCGGCAGGCTCCTCTTGAATTCAGTCATGTCTTGCACCACGATGGGCTGAAAAAACAGAAAAAGAAACAAACGTGAGACTTTTTAAACTGTTTAAGGTTAAAAATGCAGTGTAAATCTGTGTATCATTTGCTGAAAAATAAGAAAATGAAAAAAACGACATTTTTCTTTATTATTTGTCTCCAAAATCAAAATGAAAAAACAGATAACGATTTGTTTTTTTAAGTTTTCGATTTTGTGTTTAAATGAAAAATGGAAAAAACGTTTCAGTGACTTAAACTGTGATGCCGGACTGAACCAGGACTGAACCAGGACAACCAGGACTAGAACAGGACAAAAACAGGACAAAACAGGACAAAAACAGGAACTAAACAGGACTAGAAAACAGGACGAGGACACAGGACTAAACCAGGACTAAACAGGACTAAACAGGACTAAACAGGACTGAACAGGACCAGGACTGACTAAACAGGGACTAGACAACCAGGACTGAAAACCAGGACTAAGGACTAACAGGACTACAACTAAACAGACTAAACCAGACCAACTACAGGACTAGAACAGGACTGAACAGGACTAAACAGGACTGAACCAGGACTGAACCAGGACTGAACCAGGACTAAACAAACAGGACTAAAACAGGACTAACAGGACTAAAACAGGACTAGAACAGGACTGAACAGGACTGAACAAAACAGGACTACAGGACTAAACCAGGACTAAAACAGGACTAAACAGGACAAAAAACAGGACAAAAACAGGACTAACAACAGGACTAGAACAGGACTGAACAGGACTGAACAGGACTAAACAGGACTAAACAGGACCAGGACTAAACAGACAGACAGACTAAAACAGGACTAGAACAGGACTAGGAACAGGACAAAAACAGGACAAAAACAGGACTAAAACAGGACTAAAACAGGACTAAAACAGGACTAGAACAGGACTAGAACAGGACTAGAACAGGACTGAACAGGACTGAACCAGGACTGAACCAGGACTGAACCAGGACTGAACCAGGACTGAACCAGGACTAAAACAGGATTGAACCAGGACTAAAAACAGGACTAGAACAGGACTGAACCAGGACTAAAACGGTCTCAGTCCCGATCACTCGACAGTCTACGCAGGAGTACCTCCTGGTTCAGTCCTGGTTCAGTCCTGGTTCAGTCCTGGTTCAGTCCTGGTTCAGTCCTGGTTCAGTCCTGGTTCAGTCCTGTTCTAGTCCTGTTCTAGTCCTGTTCAGTCCAGTTTCAGTCCAGTTTCAGTCCAGTTTCAGTCCACCATCACAATTTAAGTCACGTAAACAGGAAACATCTGTTATCTGTTTTTTCATTTTTCATTTAAACACAAAATCGAAAACTGAAAAAAACAAATCATTATCTGTTTTTTCATTTTGGTTTTGAAGACAAAAAATAATGAAAACAGTTGGGTTTTTCCCCTTTTCTTATTGTTGGTTTTATATTGGAAAATGAATGAACGACTGATACACAAATTACTGTAAATTATTCTGACTTAAAAACATGAAAAACAGAACCAGTTTTTTCTATGGAGTAAAAAAAGATTTCAGAAATATTCATCTGCATATTTGTCTGTAGTTGAGCATAAAATAAATATTCGTAAACTCTCGAATGAGTCCAGTTGTACATAAAATATATTGTGTGTATTTTATCCATCATAATATGAATTGAAAAGTTACAACATCAAGAATTACAATCACGAAATTAAAATTTACGATTATGATTTCTTCAGTATGAATACGAATTCACAGACGCGACTCGACTGTCAAAAATGCGTCATCACTTCACGGGCTTTATTTATTGAGCAGAAGAAACATCGATTAAGATGCCGGACTTTTGCGACGCATATGGACTGAACCCAGGACTGAACCAGGACTGAACCAGGACTGAACCAGGACTGAACCCAGAAGGACTAAACCAGAACTGAATCAGGACTGACTGTCGGGACGGGCTTTATACAGGAAGTGGTCCACTCTGTACACTTTCACTAGAATCATTCGGATGATTTCAGATCTGGAATTTCCAATCTCTACTAAACAAAATGTAAACTTGAAAACTACCACTTCATGACATCACAAGGTGGAACAGAGTTTTTTGAGCTTTGGAGATGGAGACAGACTAATAATAAAGAGTTACTCAAACATGTGTGAATGAAACAAAACAACTCCAGGTCTGTTTTTGAGGTTTTTTAGGTAACATTTTAACATGGCTTAAATATGGAAGATAATTTCATCAGTCAAATCAATCAGATTTTGAATTTAAAATAAGCCTGAATTTCTCACTTTGAATTTTCTTAATTTAAAAAAGAAAATGTTTGCATTATTTTTATTCTGAATTTGAATTTGCTGAAATTTGAAGTGTACTTTTCCAATAGGTTTCAAAAAAATAAAAAATAAAAAAAAATAAAATAAATCACCTTCTGTCTTGGCATCTTGGATCTTTACTGTGAATTTTTTTCATGGCGAATTTTACACTCAGAATTTTGACTGTTGAATTTGAGGACTTGAAAATATTTGCGTTGAATATTTAAAAATGTGATTAAAAAAAAAAAGTTTAAAAAGCTGAGGCACTCAAAAAGTACAAAATGATTAAAGCCTTTAATACCACATGGCAGATAAAGTTTTGGCGTTGGCGTGATTTTAACTTTATCTCCCATGTGGTTAAATTAAAGCCTTTAATCATTTTGTACTTTTAAGTGCCTCAGCTTTTTCAACTTTGTATTTGAGACTGATCCCTACACTGAAGAGCACCGAAAGAACAAGTTTGAACAATCTCTGTACATCCAAGTAGAACTCCTGCCCCCTAAAGTTTTGTGATTTTTTTTTTATATTGAATTTTAAAATTTTTTTTAACTTTGAAAATGTACAGATAAAATTTCAGAAGAAAAATAATTCAAATATGTTTTTTCAGAGTTAAAAAAATTAAAAGTGAGAAATTCAGCTTTATTTTAAATTCAAAATCTGATGAAACAAATTATCTTCCTTATTTAAATCTCACAAGAGTAAATTTTATGTAATATAGACCCTTTAAAAATAATGATCACTTCTCCATTTGCGATGCTCTGGTTTAAATCCTGGATCATGCAAGGTTTTTCTGTGTGAAGTTTGCATGTTAAAGAGTAAATTCTGTAAATATAACACCTTTAACATCAGAGTGCTTCAGATCTACTCTTAGTTTTGTTGTTTATTTTCTTGTTGAGTTTGTGTGGAGTGTTTTACCTGAGGCAGAGAGGGGGCAGGAGACAGGTTGACATCGTTTTGTGAGGGGAATTCGCCCACGATGGGACCTGGGAATGAAAAAGAACGAGCGTTAAACCATTATTTAAAGTATAACGAGCCCTACGGAGTATTGCGTTGGCGTTACTGACATGTGTCCATCTCTCTGGACAGGACGTGCACTGAAACCTTGTGTCTCCTCGGAGCCTCCACTCTCAGTCTTTCCTGTAGAGACAAACACAAAACTCAGATTAAACAAAAATAAGGACAATGCTTCACAATAATTCTCTTTCGCCTTTTTGAAAATTAATCTGCAAATCACTTTTTGTGTTAGAGCTGCAAAAAACAATAATTAGTCGCCAACTAGTCCGCCGATATTTTTGATTAGACTATTCAAACAATCATCTGCCACGTTTACATGAGAGCTTTAATTCAGAATAAATATAATTTAATCATGAATAAAAACTGATTTCGCTTTAAAAATGTGTAAACACTTAATTAAATGAAAATGATTATTTGGAATTAATTTTGAAGTAAGTGGGTGGTTTATTTTGATTTTAAAGACGAATTAATTTATTTCTCGAACATGTAAATGGTTAGTCTGAATCATCAGCCGGTTTCACTCACAGATTCGGTAGGTGGGTACTTTTTTATTTAACCAATCGCTGCTATTTGGTCATGATGTATGTAATGCGCCACTAACGGAGCTAATTGGTATATTAAGCTTTTCCAAAATCCTGTAGGAAGAAGGACAATAACGTCTTTCCCCTTGATAAAATTCACCAAACATTCTCTTTGTTCCGGCTTTAAATCCTCGATCTCAGGAATCGTTGCCAACACAGAATGTCTGACTCTTCGCCGATTGGCTGGTGCTCAAACTCACACTTCCGGGATTTTTGTGAACCGTCTGGTGTACCATATTTTCCGGGCTGTTAGACGCGCTCTTAAGCCTCTAACCCCATCAAAAACAACTGCGCGCCCCACAATCCAGAGCGCCCTGTACAGGAATCCACTCGGGTGTCCCAGCACGACTTCAGTAAACTACAAAGCCGCAACACCCGCAGAACACACAAACACACACGGAGCAGACAGCGACCGCACAGAGAAACACACCCACAGACACACTCATCACTCCACGCCGACGAGGAACGGAACGGACCGAAAAAACGAGTCCAATGTGCCGCTTCTAGACACGACTGAACAACTGAGTCACTGCGAACACGCCGACAGATCCGTGTCCCAGACAGCACCCTCCCTACACGCCACAACTGAACAAAGCCCAGAGTCACCGTGAACGAACAAACAAACAAAACCACTCACCCATCACACTGTTGGGTTTCCTTTAAAGTCCAGTGCGGTTTATTTGTGAAAAAAGTTTGAAAATAGACCATTCAGAGCACCTAATAGCCCGGAAAATACGGTATTCCGATTCCTGACCTAGTCCCTGGAGAGAAATGAAATTGACCGGAAGCACTAGGTGGCGCAAGTCTGGCTAGTAAACGTTTATTCTTCTTAAAAATAATCACGGTCGTTCAGCGCATGCTCGTTATGTCGCCCTTCTGACGCGATCCGAACGATTCGGCTCCACCAGTCCTGACTTCGGACTTTCATCCACGTCTCTTTGGATTTGTGAGCGGGATGTGGGAGTGGGCTGAGGTAGAGCAGCCGTTGACTCAGTTTGTCTCCGACACTCTTCCCTTCTCCTCCTCAGCCGACAGACGTAAAGCGTGATGAGAGAATTCTCCAGTTACTGCTTAATTATCGGAACGACCGCGAAAAAAGTTTGGATCGTGTTTGTGTCCGTGGCGTAACGACAAACCGAGATGACAGAAAAGCCGGTAGCAGCTGAAGTGTGTGTTTTCTTCCGACAGTCGACATAAATACATTTGCGTCTCTGTCCAATCATAACCTTTTCCGACTCCCTGACGTTGAGTTGAAAATAAATAATAAATAAAGGCGAAATTAACGTGTTTTTCATATAAACCTCAATTGGAATTATTAGGTCCATGTAAACTCAAAGCAGAATATTTTAATTCCAAACAATTTAATTCGGAATTAAAAAACATCATGTAAACGTGGCCATTGTGACTTGAATATCTTTTTAACCAAATAAAAGTTGAAATATGGTGACAGAAAGCTTCTAGTTTTGAAGAAAATTTACAAATATTGATAAAAACCAGAAACTGTTTATTCGTTTTTGACATCTTGATTTAATAGTTCATCCGTCTTTTATAAAACATCTTTTGGCAGGGATCTTCCAGTCCAGTGATGTCCTTTATTTTGACAATATTGTTTATTTTAGCTGCCCCACATCTGTATTAAATAAAACTGTCCTATCCAATATTGTGATAATTGTACAGATAATAATTAATATTTTCTGATTATGAGTTGCAGCTTTATTTGTAATTGCTATATTTAAATTATAAGGTGAATTAGGGTCAGTATTCAGACATTTACAAGTCCAAAAACATAAAAAAATACACTCCCATCTCCTCTGCGGTGTCCTTGTATTATAAATGTATGAGTTTCATTTTGTCTGGGGCTGTTTCTTTCCTGCGTGTCTCTCATGTGTGAGGGTTTTTGGGGGCTGTATTTGTTGTGGCGCAGACTGGAGGCCGTTATAAAACTGAGCTGTGCTACTGTCTGTGTCAGGAAGATGGGAATAGAAAGAGCAGAGGCAGCAGTAAACGTAGAGACAGACAGACATGGGGAAGGAGAGAGAAGAGATTTCAAAAGAGAAGGACAAAGGAGAGAGGAAAAAAGGAGAGAGATGAGAGACACTTTTGTCCTGAGGGTTGTTGCTCTCCTCAAACTGCCCTGATATTAGATCTGAAGGCTCTACCTGATGCGCAGCACTGTGACTTTTGCTTGAGCTTTTGTATCATTATTGTATTTTACTACTTAATGTGCTTAAAAAGTATAATTGTGTATGATTGAGTGATTTTAAACTGACTGATTTGAAAAGATGAAAAAAAGAAAAAGAGAGAGGAAACTATCTTATAGTTCTAAAAAAAGTGTAGCATTCCATTAAATTTTCTTAATCGATCGTCGGGGGAATTAACGATTGAATTTCAATTAATCATTAACGCTTTTATCTGCACTACTAATCTGCATAAATAAATTCAACTTTTCGACTTATAAACCGTAACGACTCTAGAGCCACATCAGCCCGTTTGACATTATAATGTGTTTAATGCAGCTTTGCACAACTCTCACAGAAACAAAACTTAAAAGCACATGGCTCATTTGCATAAACTAAGCGAAGAAAAAAACAGCTCTTGTGTCGCTGATGTGGTTCACCTTCTGTCGGATTAAAGGACACGACTCAGGTGAATACAGGTTAGTGTGACCATATTTGCGTTTGTCAAAACCAGGACACCGTACGGGGGGAGGGAGGTGGGGACTCGACATCGACATTGAGCGACTCTCACCAGTGTTTTTCGGTGTCCTGGTGAACTTTGAGGTCCCTGACACCTTCACTGGACACTGAAACATATGTGTCTGCTTTGTACACTGTGCACATGGACTCACACTTGTCTCGATTGGTAAAGAAAGCGTGGAATTTCTTGTACAAGTCATCGTTAAATGTGCATTTGTGCTTTGGCATGTTGCAGACTGACCGACTGTTTGTGTCTGCTCGCTGCTTTTGAGTGCAGAGAGCTACGAGAGACGCTCAATTTAATGACCCAATGAACAGTAATGAAAATCCGGATTGCATCACTTAATTTAAAAAATTCCGGACGGCCAGGACAGGATGTGAAAAATGGACATGTCCGTGGAAAAAACAACATTTGGTCACCCTACACACACGCACAGCAACCTACATTCGGTTAGTCGACTAAAAATGAACGTAATGAACGAAATTCTTAATGATCAATTATCGATTAATTGACTAATCATGTCCATCCCTAGTTGTAATAACAAATCCATACAAGTTACAGAAAATAAAAGAGGTATTAATATTCCTAATATCTTGTACGCCCATGTATCCCAGTGGCACTGACTGAACTTACTCTGTAGAAGTTCATAATGTTCTCTTTCGTCAGTGTCTTCAAATACGCCACTTCAATGTTATCTGTAAGAAAACAAATACAACAGGTTAAAAATGACAATATTTAAAACGGTCTGCTCACTGTCCTCTCCAAACGAGCTGTGAGGCGCTGTAATACATCCAGAACGCTGCAGCTCAGGTCCTGACTCGAACTATGAAGTACGAGCACATAAGTCCTGTGCTCAGGTCTCTGGCTCCTGTGGCTCAGAGACTTTAAAGTGGCTCTACTTGGACTTTGGTGCCATGGAGAGACTTGTACATCTGTGACATGTTAGTGCCATATGAACCATCTCACACTCTGAAGAGCACAGGGACCGGCCTCCTTCTGGTGCCCAGAATCACGACTAAACACGAGGAGTCAGAGTTTCAGATTCACGCAGCCAAATCCTAAAACAGTCTGAACATGTGAGACAGACTCGACTTTGACTCTGTTTAAATCCAGGCTCAAAACGGTTCTGTTTAGCTGCGTATGACTGAAAGGTTTTCATTCTGCTCGCTTCTCTCTCATTTTTATGATGATTATTCAAGTTTTGGTTAGTTTTATTGTGATTTTGATATACACTTCCCATCAAAAGTTTTAGAACACCCTAATTTTTCCAGTTATTTATTGAAATTCAAGTCGTGTAAGTCCAATGAAGAGCGTGAAATGGTACAAAGGTAAAAACTGAACACACAGAGGTTTAAAAAAAAAAAAAAAAGATAAAAGATACAAAACACAAGTCCAAGCTCTGCCAAAACTACCTCAGGAAAAAACGAACAAAGCTTGAAAACATGGAGTGTCCAGCAGCACAGTGTCCAGACTTAAACCCCATCGAGCTGGTTGGAAAACAAATGAGTGAGTTTGTTCAGCTGTTCTATCTGCCAAAGGTGGACACTTTCATCAATCAAAAGTTTAGAATACGTTTTGGTCAACAGTAAACCGTAAAAAACTGTTAAAAGTGTGGTCTTCTAAAACTTATTTGGATTGTCTTGCCTTGCCTAAATTGTGACTCTAACTACAGAAACTTCAGACTCCTGTTCGCTCTCACCTCTGTCAAAGTTGTACTGCTGTGAGATGATCTCGCCCCAGTACTTGGCGCACTCTGCCGACAGCTTCTTGGGCTTGTCCAGTCTGCGGATTGCCAAGGCCTGGATGTGCTTCTGAAAGGCCTCCTCGCTCATCTCCTCCACAGCCTTCTCCATGGTGACCAGGAAGGCCTCCACGCGGCTCTCCAGGTAGTGAGGCGCCTTCTCGGACTGGATGATGAACCTCAGGCCCTGAACGCCGTTGGCTCGTCTGGGACCGCTGAACACGATGTAACCTGGAGGAACAACGGAGAAGTGTCTATAAGTGCATATGGCAGAAAAAAAAACATGAAAAACCTAATTATTACTTGGCTTGGTGGGGCAGTTCCTGTGGTAAATATTCATCATACATCCGTGAAAGTTTGTGGGAAAAAAAGTTGGTCTATCAGTACAACTCTGTGACACCTTTCATGCAAATATCATTGTTTCGTGCAAGTTTAAACCAGGAGTGTAAACTTATTTTATCTTTCAAGTAAAGAACATACCTATTTTTTTGGTCTTCAGTAGGGATGGGCATGATTAGTCGATTAATCGATAATTGATCATTAAGAATTTCATCGATTACGTAAATTTTAATCGACAAACCGAATGCAGGTTGCTGCGCGTAGCCTGACCAAACAGGTGTGTACATGTGTCTCTGCATCAGAAGGAGCGAACAAACACAAACAGTCAGTCCGCCTGCAACGTAACGAAGTGCAAATGTGTATTTAACGATGATTTGTACAAGAAATTCCACACTTTCCTGTTCTGGTCGGGACAAGTGTGAGTCCATGTGCACAGTGTACAAAAGCTTTGCCAGGTGAGAGTCGCGCAATGTCGATGACGAGTCTCCACCTCCCTCCCCCCGTACGGTGTCCTGGTTTTAACAAACGCAAATATGGTCACACTAACCTGTATTCACCTGAGTCATGTCTTTTAATCCAACAGAAATTGAACCACATCAGCGACACAAGAGCTGTATTTTTATCTTCGCTGAGTTTATGCAAATTAGCGATGCGGTTTTAAGTTTTGTTTCTGTGAGAGTTGAACAAAACTGAATTAAACACATTATAATAAACAGGCTGATGTGGCTCTAGAGTCGTTACGGTTTATATGTCGTAAAGTTGAATTTATTTATGCAGATTAGTAGTGCAGATAGTAATAATAATGATGATCATTTTAATATAAAAACGTTAATGATTAATCGATAATTGATCTTTAATTCTCTCGACGATCGATTAAGAAAATTTCATCGAATGCCCATCCCTAGTCTTCAGTCAAATAGGAATTGAGCACGGGCGTGAAGTGATTCCTTCGAGCTCAGGGTGCAGTTCACTTTCTATTGAAAAACTGTCACCCTTTTGTGTATAACTGCTGTTACAATTTGGTCTTAAAATGTTCGTATAAACCCCGTCTACATGGTCCTGCGGGTTTTATTTACATATTTTGTCCAAGCCCAAAAGTTAAAATTGATAACAAACCAATCTGCACCCGCACCCTTCCAAACCAGCAGCTTGCTCCTGATTGGCTCTTTGGTTTCATGCTCGGATTTCCAAATATGGTCCCTGGCTGCAAATTAGCCGCCACTGAGCTTCATTTATTCACAGTCTTAGGCCGCTTCTCTTAAACAGTCTACGTCTGTATCTCAGTGCAATGCTTGTTATTGAGGTTATGACGCCACTTAAATAGGATACTGCCTAACGCTTATGATAATTCTGTTCAATTCTTCAGTTAAAGGGTCACTAAATGATTATCTGTGTCTAAAATAGAAACGTATGGCTGGGATATTTTTGGTAGTTTAACTCTTTCCCCCCTGGACGCCTACTAGGAACAACCCATACATATGTTACTAGGGCTACACCCATAGAGCATAATTGCATAAAAGAAAACAGACTTCCACGAGTGATTTCAGGGCAATTTTGGTTCATAATCGAGTATAAAGCCCGGATAGTTTGTTTGGACATCGCAGGACTCCATACAGACGCATCAGCGGCATTCTCATCTTCGTAAGATTCACTCTCTGCAAGTTCGTCGCTATCGCTGTTTTCCACTTTATAATCACCCTCATCATCACTTTGAAATCTATAAAAGTCACTTTCTCTAAACTTATCCATAAAATACGTCCGCTCCTCATTATTTCTAAAACTGTGCCCCGCAGCGCCGCGATCTTTCCATTGCATGTGTTTCGTGTTGTGTTTTTTCCGGAAGCTACCATCGTCACTACTTCGATTAATTTTGGAAAAAAATCGGCGAAAACATATCCTTGAATCCTATTGGTCAGTCTAGTGTGGGTTGTAGTGGTCCCCACCTATCGCAGTCTTTGTTTAAATGTGAAAAACCGAGCCGATTCTAAAGGTCGTCAAATCACGTCTTTAGTGATACAGCGGAGGTGTCAAAAGTCGTCATTAAGGAAACAGGGGGGTCGTCAAATGTCGTCTTCATGGGGGAAAGAGTTAATGCATATTTGTTAAAAACTGGACTTTCGGGTCAAAGCCGTGTCTGTAACGGCCTCTTTAAGATCAACTATGGCCACAACATTTGTATTTTCGAGTTGGACTAATGGTGCCAATGAGTCAGACGCAGGTTATTATGTGACAAGCGCAGCCACTGGCGTCTGCGCTTTGCCTGTAGAAAAAAGAAACGCCGTGATCCGAGCACGAACGTCCGCTCTGTTTCAAAGTCCAGAGCGCACCGGTCCGCGCCGTGTTGGATTGTTGCGGCTGTCGGTCGGCTGTCAATCATCGCTCCAGAGCCCGCCCCACGCCCGCTCGCTGGAGGATTGTTCAGATTTTGCTTAGAGATGAAATAAAGCTGTTTAATGACTTTTTAAGAACTATTGATTCATTGCTTTCACACTGGGGGTAGTCCACATGTATCTCTAATAGTGGAATGTTTAGGAGTTGCCATGGTGACACAATGTACACATTATCATACACTGTCAAAAAAAGTTTTAAGATTAAAGATTTTTTTTTTTCATTTTCATTTGATTCACATTATTGTTTCATTAATATTTTTTACGATTAATTTTTATTTTATGTATTTATTTATTGATTGATTTTAATTTTTTATGTTCCCTTGCATTGATATTAATTTAAATATGAAAAAAAAATTGCATATATATACTTAGACTTATGTGGAGGGAAAAAAAGCACTGACTAAACTGCAAATAAAAAAAAAAAAAAAAAAAAAGATTGAATGTTGTTGACATCAGCTGCATACCAAGTAACGATGTAAATAATACTTGAAGCGGCAGCAGTTTTAATACAGATTCAGCGTGGTGTTTTTCCTTGTAGTTACCGAGCTGCTCTTTGGTTCTGAGCGTGTTGAAGCAGGGCTCAGAGATGATCTGACAGAAGAGCTCCAGCAGCATGTTCTCGTGTGTGTTCTGCATGTCCGTCTGATAGTAGATCTCGATGCCGCAGTTATTATGCACCTCGTTCCTCTGCTGATACACGTACCACCCACCTGCACAAAAACAAAAACACAACAACAACACACACGGAGGCTTATCGTTTATCCAAATACCACAGCAGAACAGTGAACTGATCATAATCATTTTAGCTCTGTCCTTTTCTTAACACTGAGGATCTGGATACAAAACGTGTAACGAAATAAATTACCTAGTCCAGAGAGCATAAATGTGCTTTATCATTAGCAGTGTTGTGAAGGTGACTTTTAAAATGTATTCCTCTACAGATTATAGATTACATACACCAAGAATGTAGTTTGTAACGTAACCCATGAAATTACTTAAAGTGAGTAATGTAATCTGAATACTTTGGATTATTTGATTTTCTGTAGAGAAGCAAAGACAAGGAAATCTTCACATGAGATGTTTTGTCTGTTAAAAGGCAATAAAAAAGCCCAGACTTTACTGAACCAATTAAAAATATTATTGATAGAAGATGAGGAGACATGGTCCGCGCAGCATGGTTTAGTCCTGTTAAATCCTGTTTTAGACATGGTTTAGTCCTGGTTTAGACCTAGTTTAGACTTGGTTTGGACCTGGTTTAGACTTGGTTTGGACCTGGTTTAGACTTGGTTTGGACCTGGTTTAGACTTGGTTTGGACCTGGTTTAGACTTGGTTTGGACCTGGTTTAGACTTGGTTTTAGTTCTGGCCTAGACCTGGTTTAGACCTGGTTTTAATCCTGGTTTTAATCCTGCTTTAGTCCTGGTTTAGATCTGGTTTAGACCTAGTGTTAGTCCTGGTTTAGTCCTGGTTTGGACCTGGTTTGGACCTGGTTTGGACCTGGTTTGGACCTGGTTTTAGACTTGGTTTAGACCTGGTTTAGTTCTGGTTTAGTTCTGGTTTAGACCTGGTTTAGACCTGGTTTAGACCTGGTTTTAGTCCTGGTTTAGTCCTGGTTTAGTCCTGGTTTAGACCTGGTTTAGACCTGGTTTAGACCTGGTTTAGTCCTGGTTTAGACCTGGTTTAGACCTGGTTTAGACCTGGTTTAGACCTGGTTTTAGACCTGGTTTTAGACCTGGTTTTAGACCTGGTTTAGACCTGGTTTAGACCTAGTGTTAGTCCTGCTTTAGTCCTGGTTTAGACCTGGTTTAGACCTGGTTTAATCCTGGTTTTAATCCTGGTTTTAGTCCTGCTTTAGACCTGGTTTAGACCTGGTTTAGACCTGGTTTAGACCTGGTTTAGTCCTGGTTTTAGACCTGGTTTAAGACCTGGTTTAGACCTGGTTTTAATCCTGGTTTTAGTCCTGGTTTTTAGTCCTGGTTTTAGTCCTGGTTTAGACCTGGTTTAGACCTGGTTTAGACCTGGTTTTAGACCTGGTTTTAGACCTGGTTTTAGACCTGGTTTTAGTCCTGGTTTAGTCCTGGTTTAGTCCTGGTTTAGACCTGGTTTTAGACCTGGTTTAGACCTGGTTTAGACCTGGTTTAGACCTGGTTTAGACCTGGTTTGAGACCTGGTTTGAGACCTGGGTCTTCTCTGTGGTCGACCCCAAAATCTGGAACACTCTCCCCCCCCACGTCCCAACAAGAACCCCCAGCGGAGTGTTTCGAGTCTCGTCTTAAAACCCACTTTTATTCTCCGGCTTTTAACACCTTTATTGGTATTCTTGCTCTTATTTTATTTTATTTTACTTTACTAGTTCTATTGTCTTAACTCTTGGTGGAGTTAGGCAGTGCTTTATTTTATACTTCTGTTATGTTTTATTTGTATTGTGCAGCAGTTTTGTTTGGATTGGAGAAGACGTCACAATATTCTACAGGCCAGAATATTAATACATACAGATTGGGATCAGCTAAAATTATTGCTAAAATGCAGATTTGTTTTGTAATACACTGAGTTTTTGGTCTGGTTAATCGTAGACATCATCAGATTAAACATTTGTGCATTTATTTTTTAGATATTTGATGGCAAAGTACAATGTAATCGATAGAAAAAACAAGCCCTTGCTCCCCATCAAACACACACCTACACAAAAACTCTGTCAATCGATTGTGTTGCAAAAAGTTTAGTTTGTGCTGCTTTAGTTTCGGAGGTATTAACGATTCTTTTATAGGTCAAATTGGGTTCAGCCAGCCCCCAGGAAGCTTCAAAATCCTCTAAAATAGCCCAAAATGGTGTCAATCGTTCGTGTTTCGTTAGTGCTGTTTTTCTGTAATAAAAAGTTTTGTTTGTGCTGTTATGGTTCTTCAAAGGAAACAGAAAATGCAAACCAAAATTCTTGTAGAGGTGCAAAAAATTCTTGTAGAGCAGCCAGACAAAAGTGAAAAAGATGCATCGCGCATTCAGATGGCCGATGTCCAAAAGCTTATTTATTTTCAAAATAACGTTTCGGCAAAAAAAAGCCTTCATCAGATATTTTTCTTGCTTTGAACCACAGCGCCTGGCTGCTATGGTTCTTAACAATATTAGTTTGGGTTTTTTTCGGCCGATGATGTCATCTAGTAGCCAGGCTGGCCCCACCTAGTGCCTCTGCTCAGTTTCATTTCTCTCCAGCGACTAGATCAGGAATCAGAAAACACTAGACGGTTTGCAAAAACCCCGGAAGTGTGAGTTTGAGCATCAGCCAATCAACGAAGAGCCAGACATTCTGTGTTAGTAACGATTCCCGAGATCGAGGATTTAAAGCCGGAATAAAGAGAATGTTTGGTGAATTTTATCAAGAGGAAAGATGTTATTGTCCTTCTTCCTACAGGATTTGGAGCATTACATACGTCACGATCAAATAGCAGCGATTTGTTAAAAAAAAAAACACACCTGTCTAACGTCCAGTGTTGGGGAGTAACAGATTACATGTACCAGAGTTGTGTAATCAGAGTACAAATGATGAGTAACTGTATTCAGTTACAGTTACTGTTTCAGTGAGTGGTAATTGGATTACAGTTACTTTGTTGAAATAAATGGATTACATGGCGGTATTTCCTGTTTTTACATTTCGGGCTAAACCAGGACTAAACCAGGACTAAACCAGACCTTAACCAGACCTTTAACCAGGACTAAACCAGGACTAACCAGGACTAAAGCAGGACTAAAGCAGGACTAAACCAGGACTAAACCAGGTCTAAACCAGGTCTAAACCAGGACTAAACCAGGACTAAAAGCAGGACTAAACCAGGACTAAAGCAGGTCTAAACCAGGACTAAACCAGGTCTAAACCAGGTCTAAACCAGGACTAAAACAGGACTAAACCAGGACTAAACCAGGACTAAACCAGGACTAAACCAGGATTTAAATAGGACTAAACTAATACAATATGACACTAACAGTAGGTGGACATAATTGAAGTCAGCAGTGATCTCATATAAAAATAATTTCTCTATCAATAATATTTTTAATATGGTCAAGTAAAGATTGAACAAACAAGAATTTTCAGGATGTGGTTGGTACATTCATGTAACTTTAAAAAACATGACAATATCAAGTAATCCAAAGTATTCAGATTACATTACTCACTTTAAGTAATTTAGTGGATTACGTTACAAACTACATTTTGGGGTATGTAATCTGTAATCTGTAGGGGAATACATTTTAAAAGTCACCTTCCCAACACTGCTAACGTCGAGCAAATGAATTCTAATGCTGCGAGGTCAGATGGTTTCTACCACGTGAAACTGGCTGATGAATCAGACTAGTCATCCAGCCCCTCAAAATGTTAAATAGCCTCAAACCAGGCAGAAAATTATACAAACTTTTATATTTCATTTGTGCTGTTTTGTGCTGTGACTGTTTTCACTTGAGCTAGTACGTCTCTAAAATTATTAATTATTTTTGTTGAAATTATATGACTGTTCAGCTTACGGCAGCGGCTTTAGCAAAACTCTGCAAAACTAGTGAAGATAAACAATCTCGGGCTGTGGAAAAAAATTATTATTATATAAAATATGAATCAAAAGCAAGTTACCAAAGACTGATAAAGCAATAAGCTCGCTGAACTATTAAGGCACCAGTTTGCAAGTTTGTGTATTTGTTTATAATAAAGACAAATAAAAATTAAGCTTCACCCTGACCAGGGCCAGACTTTAATTTAATTAGAGTATGAAATGTTACACCATTTTTTATAATCAGGCAGAGAGTAGTTCTTACCGTCGGGGACCTGCACCTCTCTGTAGCGGATGAGCTGACTCGGGAGCAGAGGTTTGGTGTGAGCGTGTTCGATCAGAGTGTCCTCCACCATCTGCATCATCCCCAGAGCAGACTGCAGGGGGAGACAGAGAGTCAGAGGGGGCAGGAGACAAAAACAAGGCCCATGCTACAAGTAAAAACTGGTTTCAGGGATTCAAAAAACATTAGATATTCTTAAAAAGCTCTGCATTTTACCCATTGTTCAGGGTCTTGGTCAGGACTAACTTACCTGGGGGACTTTTGTGTGTTTTTGTGCATGTTTTGGGTTTATTGTGTATCACTGACAGGAACTATTGCTTTTTCACATGTTTCAAATTCTGGTATTATAATAACCATGGAACTGATTTTGTTGTTCCTCTTCAGATTACCGTATTTTCTGCACTATAGGGCGCACTTAAAATCCTTTAATTTCATCAAAAAACGACTGCACCTTCTAATCCAGAGCGCCTTATATATGAATTTATTGGGGTGTCTTAGTACGACTTTAGTAAACTACAAAGCCACTCCACTTGCAGCATTACGGCTCCTGTAGTCAGGAGCATCGCGGAGTAATACATATTGTATTTTCCGCACTATTAGGCGCTGGAAACCTCCAGGTGCTCAAAGCTGCGTCCATGTTTAGGTGACTTCTGTAAACACTGAGCACGCTCGCTTCACTTTTGGGACATTTAAAGTTCACACTGGAGGTCACATACAAGTTGTGTTTAATTGGAAATGTGAACGACCTCGCAAAAAAATCGGATTTCACGAAAAAAATCTAGATTGAGCATTAAGACCTGCTGTCTAAATGTAGCCTAAATGTAAAAATATTGCCCTGTGTGATTTCTGGTTAGAGGAAAATATTTATTTTTAAATTTTTTTCAATAGTTAATTAACATAATATTAATATTTTTTACAAATTTTGAGCTGTGCAAAGCCCTTCATCTCAAAAAGTGTTATTATACTACAGTTACGAACCAATGTACAAGAGCAAATATTATAATATTATCTTAAACAGTATAAAAGGTCAACTGATTCTGGTTAACTGGATGAGTAAATATTAAACAAACCTCCTTTAAGATGTTTCCGTGTATGAGAGCTTCGATGTGTAGCCGCGAGAGGAGCTGAGGAATGAACGCTTTCAATCGAGGGAGAGTTACGTCTGCAAGAGAAACACAAAAGTAATAATTACAACACAATTTACCCAGACAGGACTGAACCGTTTAGGAAACAAACAGCCAAATATTCACGTTCACATTTTTAACATAAAGCCTAAAACATTAACATTTAAAAGCAGAATGAAATAAGAACTGCTAAACTGATCCACGGCTTTCAGAATCATGATAAATTAGGACAGCTGCCATAAAATAAAGATAAAACTAATTAGGGGAAATGGGGGAAAAAAATTATAGAGGGGCCCCGTCAAGCAGAAGTAAACAACAAGGCCAAAAATTCAAGTTAATGCATCTGATATAAAAATGTATTGAACAGATACATATGTACTCTAGTTTATGAAACTGTTTGACCTTTTTTCTGTACCATTTTTGGTTCTAAAGTTACATATGTTTTAAACAGACCATGTATGAAACATGGAACAAAAATAATTTCCCAAATTTCAAAAACCTGCAAATCATGTAAATAAATGGATGTATTTCATCAAATCTTGTGTTATTTGATCTTTAAACTGTTGATGAAGGTACAGGATTAAAAAAAAAAAGTATTTAAAATGATAAAAATTTGGAAGGACTGACATATTTTATAGAAATAGTTTCCTTTCATTTTGAAGTAATATTAAAGTATTCGGAAGAAAAAAGCGACAAATTACACAAAATCATGCACCTTCTACTTTTTTTTTTACAATTTTCCCTCCGTTACCATGACCTTTCTTAATAAAAAATCTCTTTTTCAACCTAATCTTGTACCATATGGTAGAAAACTATATGAAGCAAATATTCAAACCAGTTTGTTAAGGATATGTAAGTGAGAACCAAGAGTTATCACTGTTTGGATTTATTGCCCAAAAAGTGCTGCATATTTCATTCCCTCCGTTACTGACATGAGTTTTAAAATTTTTTGTCAACAACTTGAAAGAATATCACAGGTTTAACTTGACCCTGTTGGAGTGTAACTCTTTCCTACATTCTGATACTTTACTTATTTCAATAGTCCCTCTAGTTTCTGAATAAGAGACATTTGAATGTAAAATATCTGCCCCCGTTTCCCTTCGTTACCACTTGAACCCAGAGGTCTGAATTACGCGTTTAGTAGATTTTTAAAACCCCATGGAGATGCAGTCTGTGGCGCTCATTTGATTGATTGTAATTTATTGATTACTGCAGCTCAGGTCCTGACTCGAACCAGGAAGCCAGGAGTACAAGCCCACGGGTCCTGTGCTCAGGTCTCTGTACTGCCCCCTGTGGCTCAGAGACTTTAAAGTGGCTCTGCTTGTACAAAAGTCTCTCCATGGTCGAGCACCAAAGTACAGCTGTGACATGTTAGTGTCATATGAACCATTTGCACTCCGAAGGCCGAATTATAGTTCTGCGTCGACTCAACACACACTGCCTTGTCGCCTCGTCGCCGTTGTGTTTGATTTATCAATCTGCGTCAAGGTCTTTGCTTCGCAATGTAATTCACCACCACAATGCTGGGAGGTGAGGATTTAAAAACGGCGGCATGTATACAAAAAGAAGCGGGAAAGCAGAGAACCGGAAATGTATGTAGAGAGGACCGATCACAGCCCTTTTGTCTGTGTTGCTTCTACCTGCTGTTTACGTTGTTTCAACATGTACCGTATTTCCCGCACTATTAGGCGCTCTGGATTATAAGGTGCACTGTCACTAAATGGTCTATTTTCAAACTTTTTCCATAAATAAACCGCACAGGACTTTAAACAAAACACAACAGCTCGATAGGACAGTCGGACTTCGTTTGGCGCATTCAGTTGTGGCGTGTAGGGAGGGTGCTGTCTGGGACCACTGGATTGTCGGCGTGTTCGCAGTGACTCAGTTGTTCAGTTGTGTCTAGAAGCGGCACATTGGACTCGTTTTTTCGGTTCGTTCCGTTCCTCGTCGGCGTGGAGTGATGAGTGTGTCTGTGGGTGTTTTCGCTGTGTGGTCGCTGTCTGCTCCGTGTGTGTTTGTGGCTTTGTAGTTTACTGAAGTCGTACAGGGACATCCGAGTGGATTCGTGTATGGGGCGCTCCGAATTGTGGGGCGTGCGGTCGTTTTTTGATGTGGTTAGAGGCTTTAGAGCGCGTCTAATAGCCCGGAAAATACGGTAGTTAGAAAATTTTTGAGGTGCACTTAGGTCGACGTGGAGGGGGTTCACGGCGACGCAGACGATTTGACACATGACCATAAATTGGGCTTCAGGAGCTCAGGGATCAACCTCCAGCTGGTGCCCAGAGTCAGGACTAAACACGGGGAGTCAGAGTTTCAGATTCATGCAGCTAAAACCTTGAACAGTCTGAAAATGTGAGACAGACTCTACTCTGACTCCGTTTAAATCCAGACTCACAACAGTTCTGTTCAGCGGCGTGACTGAAAGGTTTTCAATCCACACTCTTCTCTCTCTTTTTATTAATTTAATGATTATGTTTTGATTTGTTTTGTGATTTTAATGTATTTCTTATTCTGTAAAGCAAATCAAATTACTCTGTGTACGAACTGTGCAGCACAAATAAACTTGCCTTGCCTTTGATAGTTTGCAGCTTCTACCGAGGAATGTTGATGCCAAACATGAAAACACCACCATGTCTGAAGATCTGTTACTCAAATTAGACTTTAATCTCATCTTTTTAATCTGATTTTGTCATACTCCCAGATGGGGAGATGGGGATAAAAGCAAGCTTTCCCTTGAGATTACATTGTACTTTGCCATGAGATATCCAAAAGGTTAATGGACAAATGTTGAACCTGATTATTTTTATTTGTGACTAGACCCAAGAACCAAACAACCAGCATTTTAAACAGTAATAATTTAGTTTTTAGTGTCTATCTGTATTAAATAATAACTGACCTATAGAATGTTGTGACGTCAATCTTGGACCCTTAATCGACACTGTTCAGATTTATCAACACACAAATCCCCAAACACAAACACAAAAGCTTTCATAAACAGTTACAGACCGTCGAGGGCGTCTCTGAGCTCGTCTTTGGTCCAGGCCACCTCCGTCATGAGCAGGCGCAGGTAGTACATGGCGTGTTGGTGAGGCTGCTCCGCCCGGAAGTTATTCAGAGACCTCATGTACTGCAGACAGACGACAAAGAGGAGTTAAAACACAACACAGAAAATCTGTGTGTCATTCCTTCATCAATATAAAACCAAGAATAAGAAAATGGAAAAAAATAACAATTTTCTTCATTATTTGTCTCCAAAACCAAAATGAAAAAACAGATGATGATTTTTTTTTTTTTTTTTTTAAGTTTTCGATTTTGTGTTTAAATGAAAAATGCAAAAACAGATAACGGTCTGTTTCCTGTTTACGTGACTTAAACTACGATGCCGGACTGAACCAGGACTGAACCAGGACTGAACCAGGACTGAACCAGGACTGAACCAGGACTGAACCAGGACTGAACCAGGACTGGGACTGAGACTGGAATTTAGACAGGGACCAGACCGGGACCAGACTGGACCAGACTGGGACCAGACTGGGACCGGACCAGACCGTAAATGAGACTGGGACCAGACCGGGACCGAGACCGAGACAGGGACTAGACAGGGACCAAGACTAGGACCGAGACTGGGCCCGAGACCGGGACCGAGACCGGGACCAAGACCGGGACCGAGGCCGGACCCGAGGCTGGGACCGGACCAGACCATAAATGAGACTGGGACGAGACCGGACTGGGACTGAGACTGGGACCAAGACCAGAACTGAGACTGGGACCGAGACTGGGACCGGACCCGGACTGAGACCGGGACCAGACCAGGATCGGACCGTGAATTAGACCCGGACTGAGACTGGGACCAGACCGGGACCAGACCAGGACTGAAAACGGTTTAGTCCTGATCCGCATCTCAGTTTAAGTCACGAAAACGAGAAACGGCCGTTACCCGTTTTTTCCATTTTCTCATTTAAACACAAAATCGAAAACTTAAAAAACAAACCATTATCTGTTATTTCATTTTGGTTTTGGAGACAAATAATGAAGAAAACTAGTTGTTTTTTCATTTTCTTATTCTTGATTTAATATTGAAAAACGAATGAACGAATAATACACAGGATTCCAAAAGGATCATTTTGATAGAAGAAATTGCATGTGTCAAGATTCTTTTAAAGTCTATACCTGAATTTTACAGTCTTTAAAATGAACTGCTCTTGTTTTTCATGCTTTTAACCCACTTACCTTATGCATTTGAAACTTGAGAGTTTTGCGATGAAGGTTAAGAAAACTACAACTAGGATGCCAACACACGCTCCTTCATTATCAGACAATAAAACTTTACAATTAGGTGGAAACAGCTCTGTACTGGGACAAGGATTTTTTTTTTTTCTTCTCCAAAATACGTGGAGAAAAAGATCAGGTACAGGGCCTTTAATTTAGTAGCCGCCATTATATCCCTGAATGTAGAACTTCTGGAGGGGTCAGAGCTCACCGCCTCTTTGATGATGTCGAAGCGTCTCTCGTCGATCTCGAACGTGGCCATTTTCTCGATGATTTTCTTCAGGAGGATGTGCTGTTTGTCATTGTAACCTTTCACCGACAGCTGCAGAGAAAGAGACGCGGAGAGAGAGAGGGCATTACGGACACGAAATAAACATGAGTGATGAAACTACCCTCTGGATAATATTTGGTTTATATGCATTAGATTCAGCAGGGACTCTATACGAGACTCAACCAAAGTATTGCAAAAAAAAAAAAAAAACCCAACTGTATGGAGCTCAACAATCCTGCCCACATCTCGAGTTTTGAAAGTAAAACACCCATCACCACAATCTTTGTTAATCATCACAAAGCCCAGCCTAAAGCGTCGATTCGCTTACGTGGGCCGCAGATGAATTCTAGCGGTTCATGTGTCGTGCTTCCCACTGTTGTGATTGTCTGGGCCACCTGCGGCTCACACCAATCAAAGCGTAGCACTGAATCACCAAAACAAACCAGAACAAACAAGGCCGCACCGACACACGGGTTTCGGTGTGTTTTATCAGAAATACAGTCTATTTTGTTTTTTAAATCGTGCAGAGGGGCAGGCTTTGTGCATTTGAGGAGATGTCTGTGCTTTCACAACGGGATGTAACAAAAGGCTGATGCTGCTGTTGTGACTAGGGCCCGACCGATATGGAATTTTTTGAATCCGATATGATACCGATAAAAGGGTCTTTGGAGCTGCTGATAGCTGATAAAACAGACAATATACTGTATTTATTAGGGGTGTAACGGTGTGTGTATTCATGCTGAACCGTTTTGGTATGAGATGTTTAGTTCAACGCGCGGCTGTACACAAATGAGTTTGTGTAATTTGTGTTTGTTTACATTCCTCCACTACATGTGCAGCTACATGGGAGACTCGGCTCTTTAATATTCATGTGGAAACTCGTCCGTGACTGGGGTGGCAGTGTTTCCTGCAGTGCTTTAGAGCTAGAGCGGCCGCCAACTGCCTCCTGCCTTGACTATGTCCCTCTGGACCACGTGAATCCTCGCAAAACTACGGTCGTCGCGCCCCTCACTCCTCACTCCTCACTCCTCACTCCTCACTCCTCACTCCTCACTCCTCACTCCTCACTCCTCTCGCCGACACAGAATCTCCGCCAGCCCCGTATAAGGTATAATGTTGTATAATGTTAAAACAAATTGTTGGTTTAATCAAAAAATAAACAACAAGCAAATGGTTTTGCATTTTGTTCCCAAATTGTACTGAAAATGAACTGAACCGTGACCTCAAAACCGATATGCGTACTGAACTAAGATTTTTGTGTACAGTTGATTTACTGTAAATCTTATGTTTGGCTCTATTGGATTTTAAGTAGGGTTTATTTAGGCTACGTTTACTGTTCTTTTTCCTCTTTACGGTCGGCCTAATGCCATTTTTTGCACAACATTCTAGCCTGAAAACAAAGTAAAAACTACAGCTATTGGCTTTTAGATCAAACACCTGAACCTTTAAAGCCAGTGCCTCAGTGCAGCCTCAGAGCGCACCGTCGGAAACAAGAGCACACGAATCATGTGGCTCATTCAGGGGCAATACGGCATCACAGACACAGACAAATTAATCGTGATAAATACTGATGCGGTGCTACATATTAGGACATTTGTCTGTAAAATTGCTGTAACATAGAAAGTGTAAGCTTTAGAATGAGGTATAACATGCCCATGTGGACTATCGGCTCATATCGACTAGACTTAGATTATGATATGTCTCCAATAGGGATGTAACGATATCCAAATCTCTCGATACGATATTATCACGATATGCATCTCAAGGTACGATATTTATTGCAATATTTTGAAGGAGGCTGATATAATTGTAGTTGGGACGCTTTTTTTGCTTTTAAAATACTCTGACAAGATTTTGGTGTGAATTATTTCCGTCATAATCCCAAGAATTCAAGTAAAAAACATATTTCTTCATGTCGTCTGCGGTGAAATGAATCATGGGATATGTAGTTCCCGATGTTTATAAGTTGTCTCTACTATAAAACCATGTATTTAAGAAAAGGAACTTGTGATTCGATACGTTGTGAGACTTTTGACGATACGATATCACGATATTTTGCGTCCTAGCGTCCAAGTCTGCAAGGTTGGATTGCATTCTATCTTCTATCTCACACTGCAGAACTTTCAATTAGAAGTTACTAAAGAGTTCTGATCTTTAAAAACAAAACTATACTTTGCTGTGTCACCTAAACTTCGTCCATTTCCTGATTCAGCTCTGCTCCCCAGTGCACAGCCTCCTCTCTCCTCTCTCCTCTCCCCCTCTCGCTCATTTTCACTGACACCTGTTCAGACGAATTCCCCAAAACATCATTAACCTTGAAAAACCTGCAGCCTGAGAAGCTCTGGCTGTAATCTATTATAAACAGGATCATTACTGCGACTGTGCGTATCCAGCGGTGAAGAATCAATGTTGTGACTTGAATTTAAGAAGCATTTCCAGACTCGGTGACAAATGAAAGACACTAGTGAACTGTTACAGAGCCTGTGTACGCTCATTATTCTTTATCGCCCACAGTTCGCAGAGCATCACAAACTAGACGTAATTTTGCTCTGTCATGTTTTGCCACAAAGCTACACGATCTCACTTTTCACAGCCCGACCCAGATTACTGTGGTTTACATTATCGAAGATCTGATTCTAGTTTTATCATCAATTATTTACTTGTTTGAGCAGGACTGTATCAGTGTTTGATTCTTCCCTGCGGTTTGATAAGAACGCTGAGCAAATTATCAAACGGGGACAGCAGCGGGTTCACTTGACGCGCGAGCTCGACTCTTTTAATCTGTCATCTAACATTTAAACTATTTATTCATCATTCTTTTATCGAAAGTTTGTTGACTTTCTTTTATGTGTTGGTTTTATGGGTTATCAGTGAAAGATAAGAGAATAAAAGTGTGGACTCTGTGTGGAGACATGGGGTGCTCCAAAAGACTAAGAGTGAGTCCACACGACAACATTTTTTGGTCGAAACTAGGGATGGGCATTCGATGAAATTTTCTTAATCGATCGTCGGAAGAATTAATGATCGATTATCGAATAATCATTAATGTTTTTATATTAAAATGATCATCATTATTATTACTATCTGCACTACTAATCTGCATAAATAAATTCAACTTTACGACATATAAACCGTAACGACTCTAGAGCCACATCAGCCCGTTTGACATTACAATGTGTTTAATTCAGTTTTGTGCAACTCTCACAGAAACAAAACTTAAAACCACATCGCTAATTTGCATAAACTAAGCGAAGATAAAACTACAGCTCTTGTGTCGCTGATGCGGTCAATTTCTGTTGGATTAAAGGACACGATTCTACAATACAGGTTAGTGTGACCATATTTACGTTTGTTAAAACCAGGACACCGTACGGGGGGAGGGAGGTGAAATTAAAAATAAAAGAAAATATAAAAGAAAATAAAAGAAAAGCATCTGTTAAATAAATGCATTTTACCCTTCAATGTCGCTGGGACAGTTTGTGAGAAGCAGTGAGACAAATCTCCAGATCTTAAACTAGTCTTGGTCAGGACCACCTTACCTTGGTGACTTTACCCATTTATCGTGCATGTTTTGTGTTTGCTGTGTGTGTCGTTGCCAGTAAATATTGCCTTTTCAGATGCGTTTTATACTCACATGTGTAGGTCTCTTAGTATTAGTATTGAAATTTTAGTATCGTGACGTGCTCGTCCGTTATAATTCGTGTATTGTGCGATTGTTAAGGCAAAAATAAACAGGCAACATCAAAACACAGCAAAAAGCAGCAATTCAAGAGTTAGACAAGTTACAAGTAAGTTTATTCCAGGCAAATCCACTCGTTTTTTTCTCCTCTCATGACTGTTTGTGATCGTTTTTACTTACGAGAATGGCATTCATCCCTGAGGCTACTCCATAGTACAGCCCTGCCAGTCGGGCTGCGTAAGTATACTCTTTTAAATCATCCTTCAGTAACCTGAGCAACAAGTACGTCATGTTGCAGTGAAGGGGGTCTGCGTAAAGGTAGCGACTGATGGAGAAAACAAAACACAAAACATGGAACAAAATAAAGTGATGAGGAAAATTTAAATGAAAAAGTTGATGGTTTGGACATTAAAAGAGTATGTATATGCAGCCTCGGACCAGCGCTGTCGTAATAGGGTAACAATGCCATCTCTTTTTTATATTCTGTCCTGTTTTAGAATGTCTAATTAGTCAGATTTAACTATTAATAATTACAGGGGAGGCACGGGCAATTATGTCTAAGTAAAAATACTATTAAATTAAAAATGTTGAGGGAGAGGAGATAGAGGGACGAATGGAAAATGAAAATACAAGGCAGATCCAAGACTGAAACAGAACTGGGTGAGATTTGAAATTAAATATTCTTTACTAGTGAAGAAATTATCCAGTTTTTAATGTTCCAATAGTCAGTAAAAGTTTGATGTACTTTTCTGGAGCAGGTTTGGTCATGGAGAAAATATTGCTTTAACTGAAATGTTCCACAGTTTGGCAGTAAAGCAAAAAACACCACCAGGCTAAATCAAAAGTCAGATCTGTGGAGAGGCGGCCCCCCCTTCAATGTGTGGCTGTATAAATCATAAAAGATGCCAGACGATATGTTTTGTGTGTTTTTTTTTTTTTTCCATTTGGGTTCTGTCATGTTTTCTACAAAGGATTTAGTTGGAACTACGTTTTGTGTTGCTCTCTTTTTTAAATTATTGTATTTTATATTTTATTTTGCCTATATACCCCCTCAAAATAATGTTCAGGAATTTAAATTAAAACCTGTAATATAAAGTAACAAAAAATAATGAAATTCAAATTAATAATATAAAACTGCTAAATTAATATAACAAAAACAATATGGTAATTTTAAATAATGATATTGAAATAATAATATTAAATATGATAAATAAACATGATAATTTAAAAAAAGGAAAAAAGAAAAGAAACATAAAAATTATGCATGATCAAAAGAATAAAAAGGGGGTCAAGAAATTATAGGTAAAATCAAATACTGCAAGAAAAAAAAAAAAATATATATAGACATGAAAACATGTTTGGATAAAAGGTATTATTAATAATTTATTTATTATTACTTATTTATTCATTCATTCATTTATCTATGATTATCATTAATTTATTTTTTATTTGATTTTATTGGGGTCACCTTAGGAAAATAAAAAAAAATTACAAAAAATATTATTGTACTACTACTACTACTACTACTACTACTACTTTTTATTATTTATATTTTTATTTTTTACACTGGGTCACCTTAAGAAAATAAAAATAAAATTACAAAAAATAAATAAATGTAAGATGAACAAGTTTAGAGTAATGCTGTGGAACATTTCAGGAAAGAAAATTACATAATTTACCCTTTTTAAAGGCAGTGGATTGTGTGAAATGTATATTCCATGCTGCAATCACATGTTTCTGTGCATTAAGGACTCCAGATATCAAAATATAAGACAAATTAGCTTTTAAAAGTTGGAAATCAGCCCACCCAGTCTGGTTTGCGTCCTGGCTCAGTCTTATAGTGAGAGTAAAGGGACACAGGGCTCTGGGATGCAGCGACAGAGGACCGGAGGTGATACTTACATACATCCCATAGACGGTATTTTGGAGGTCATAGTTGAGGCCGGCTAGCTCGGCTGCATATGCATACTCGTTCAGGGAGTCCTTGAGGAGCTCCAGGTATAAATAAGCCATGTTACAATGCAATGGGTCCACATACGCAAACGGGCTGCAGAGAGAGCACCGGTTCAAAGCAATTATTATTATTATACACAGAGACTTAACAAGGAAACACTTCAACATTTATGGAACTTTGTCGCACTTATGTTTGGGGGAAGCAAAAATGTGAAAGAAATATTTATGCTTTATGCTATTTGATTTGTGAATAGGTTTACACCCAATTTCAGCTGGTGGGCGAGGGCCGATATACTATAACGTTATGGGCGAATTACCGTATTTTTCGGACTATAAGCCGCACTTTTTTTTCATGGTTTGGGTGTTTCCTGCGACCTATATATTAAAATTTTCAGACTGACAGTCGCGAGAGGCTCTAGGCTTGTGTGTCAGTATCTAGTACTACTATTACTCCTGTACCACTGTCACTTCCCACTCTACTGCGCATGTCTCCTGTAGAAAAAGCCGCTGTCCTGCTGCAAATAGTGAAATATTCAGCTGAAAACGGTAATCGAGCAGCAGAAAGAAAGTTCGGAATGAGCGAGAAACTTGTGAGGGACTGGCAGAAAGCGGGGATGGAGAACACAACTTCACGGCAACCGGAAACTTTCCTGAAGTAACTGGATGAATCGACAAAGCCTGAACTTCAATGACAATCGAAACCATCCCGTTGGGATTCAGAAAGGCTGGAATAATTCTAACTGGAACTGATGCCGAGTCTGACGACAGCTACACAGAAGAGGAAGCGGTGCTCTGTTTACATAATGGATCTATGGTTTATCTCCAGAGGTCGCGCAGAAATGACACAGACGATGAAGAAGTCAACGGATCTAGTGATTTGGAGTGAGATCGTGAGCATTAATTATCTGAATAACTGTTCGCCTGTTCAGTCTGTTGTTCTCTGTTCTGTTGTTATTCTAAATATAAATGTCAGTTCCTGGTCTCTGATTTTATAAAATACATTTCCCCAAAAAGTGCGACTTATATATGTTTTTTTCTTCTTCATTACGCATTTTTTGGCTGGTGCGACTAATAGTCCGGAAAATACGGTAATTTTTTGGGGGGAAGAAAAATCCAAATTTATGATGATGTTGAATCTTATTTGTGAGGATTAGGTCCAAAAAGCCTTAAATCTTCTATCTTGAAGTCCTTTCAATTTCTAAACACGTCTTTGGGGTTGAATAATGACACCACTTTGAGGCCATTGTGGGAAAAAATGACTTCACTTTTCATTTATACTGACTGTTTGTCTACGTTTGGAAAATTCAAAGCAACACAACACATTTCACAGTTGCTGAATATTTGGCTGAATAACTTTTTGTGTATTGAAAAGCAAGTACGAACTGGCCAATTCTTTAAAAGTCCTTATCATTCAAAATAAGAAATTTTTTAGGAAAATTTATTGTGTCAATGTTATGAATGAGGTTTAGGTTAAGAATTTTCAGCATCAAATCCATTTTCACAATATGTTTTAAAATGTTTAGTATCAGTAATGAGCATCAATTATCACTTACCTGAAAAACTCAAAATTCAGACAGGCTTTTGGCAGGAAAAACTTGTCGTCTTGTTTGAACCACACTTTGCTCATGGCTGTGTCCTGGAGGAAAATAAACGCACAGTTGACTTTGGAATGAAAATGTCACAATAGTCACACAAAAAAATCATATCACTTTTTTTTCCTTTTGCTTTTGAGGGGTAGAGGGGTAGAATTGTATTTAGTTTTAAAGCTTCTACATCTTCATCATTTCCACAATTAATGCTGTGAAGTGTTTCCTTGTATGTTTTTTAACTGATGCTCAAATAAATAAAAAGTAGCATTAAATTGCCTTTAAATCTGATTCTTTTGAGAGTTCACTTCACTGTGATTAATCAAAGCCTTTCATCACTCAGAGGGATGGACCAATAACCAATAGAGTGAGAAAGTAGATGGACTGATTCGTAAATGCATTCAGAATAATGAGTTGTAGCAGGTTTCAACACACCTAAAGCGCTTTGTTTTGCATTATTTATTCACTTTTAAGTCTCTGATAACCTGGGCCAACCTTAAGATTACTTGAAAAACTGCAAAACTGACAAAACAGTTATATTCTAAAACTTTAATCATGTCCCTTACTTTAGTACATTATTGTTGCATTTATATTATCAGACGCTGTTGCTGTGCCAAATATTTACTTTATCGACTTATCATTAAATACATGATAAACAGAACAATTAATTTTGGGGGTCAATATTTCTCATGGGTATTTTTTGTTTGTCCTTCGTGTTTTCTGTACTGCGATCTGATTTGAGCTCTGAGGGTTAAATAAATTAGCCTGATTCATCAGCCGGTTTCACTTCGTAGAAACTGTCTGACCTCACAGCATTAGGGTTTGTTCGCTCAACAGACGGCGGGTACTTTTTTAAATTTAACCAATTTGGTTAATATGCTACTGCTATTTGGTCGTAACGTATGTAAAGCGCCGCTAACGGGGCTAACTGGTATATTGAGTTTAAGTTTTTCCCAAATCCCGTAGGAAGAAGAGCAATAACGTCTTTCCCTTTGATAAAATTCACCAAACATTCTCTATATGCCGGTGTGGAATAGGATTCAACATACCATATAGTATTTTGATCCTGGTGTCAGAATCCTATTATGGTATGTTGACCCCCTATGAAAATCTATATTTTATTAATAAACAACTTGAATTATATAGAAAAACTTTGATGTTAATACTATATCTGCAAATTAAAACATATTGACGTATTTAAAAGTGTTTTTTGAAGAACTCAGCTGCATTTTTTATGTCGATTATAACTTTAGAATGTTAAAAATTACTTAGTTGTTTAAACACATTTGACTGAAAATGAGATAAGTCGTTATTAATTAGTTAGGTAATTAAACTGATGTGTAATGATTTGGATTTTTGTTAAAATAGACAGGGGTGAACATTCCTAAAAATACCTTAAAAGAAAGTGAATATGTAGCAATATATAATAAAAGTAAATGACATGAGAAATAATGATCAGATAAGTAACTAATAAAGAAGGAGAGTCAAAATCCTATGGGGGGGTCACTTTACTATAGCGGTATGTTCACCCCTGGGTCAAAATACTATCTCACACAGTCTTTAAATCCTCGATCTTGGGAATCGTTACCAACGGAGAATGGCTGGCTCTTCACTGATTGGCTGGTGCCCGAACTTGCACTTCCGGGGTTTTTGTGAACCTTCTAGTGTATTCCGATTCCTGACCTAGTCGCTGGAGAAAAATGAAATTGAGCGGAGGTACTAGGTGGCACCAGCCTGGCTATAAATGAATAACTTATTGATGGGGAAATCCTGCTTTAGAGTGATTGTATCAGCAGCATAACAGATTCAATATTATCGTTTATTGTCTGTAATATTTCTTCAGCAATAAATCAAACTAAATCTGTTGTCGTGAGGGGCCTGGCTGCAGCTGTGGCGTCACTGCTGCCGTGCGGTTGCTGTGGAGCTGCAAACACACTTACCTTGATTAGATTGGGGACAGAGGGCGCGTCTTTCTCCAGAGGGTAGATCTCAAAGTTCGTCGGGATGAACTCATTTCTCATCGGCAGTTTAAACTTTCCGTTCAGGTCTGCGTTTGCCCATTTCTGAAACACGGGCACAAGATGGAGTCAAATATAGCACTGAAAATCATCAATTCCTTGATTCACAGAATGTCTGGAAAGCTTCCAAAAAACTATTAGTTCAAGAATAAATGTTTCTTTCCACAGCACCAAAGACAAACTGAGCCCTTTTGACGTTCTCAGTACAGAAATACCCACACACCCACAGCCTAAAGTAGAAAAAAAAGACTTTATTTTATAGTTTTTTTTCTCCTAAAAGCACATTTCCTCAACAAAAATGAGTATCAACTTAGAGCAATGAGTAAAAGGGCTGGTAACTAACTTCAACCAACTTTATTACCGTATTTTTCGGACTATAAGTCGCACTTTTTTTTTCATGGTTTGGGTGTTTCCTGCGACTTATACAATAAACATTTTCAGCATTTGACAGCTGCGAGAGGCTCTAGTCTTGTGTGTCAGTATCTGTTACTACTAATCCTCCTGTACCACTGTCACTTCACTCTACTGCGCATGTCTCCTGCAGAAAGAGCCTCTGTCCTGCTGCAAGTAGTGAAATATGCATCTGAAAACGGTAATCGAGCAGCAGAATGAAAGTTTGGAGTGAGCGAGAAACTTGTGAGGGACTGGCGGAAAACGGGGATGGAGAACACAGCTTTCCTGGAAGTCACTGGATGGATCGACAAAGCCTGAACTTCAGTGACACCGAAACCATCCTGTCGGGATTCAGAAAGGCCGGAATAATGCTAACCGGAACTGATGCCGAGTCTGACGACAGCTACACAGAAGACGAAGCGGCGCTCTGTTTACCTCCAGAGGTTGAGGCCGAGTTGCTCAGAAGTGACACCGAGGATGAAGAATTGAATGGATTTTGTGATTTGGAGTGAGATGGAGAGTTTGTTAAACTTGTTCTGTTGTTTATGCTATAGTTTATCTGAAGAACTCAAACACAACAGGACTCCAGGCACTCCAAAGAAGTAAGAAGAGTAAAAAAAAAATCGCACAAGGAAAAATACAGTAAAAGGCCTTTATTTAAATGGCCAAAGCCAACATGTTTCTACCTTAACTGGTCTTCATCATCATTGAAGGTTGGTGGTTCGATTCCACCTCTGGACATAAACATCACAGGTTGAGCAGTCAGATCCACTCACCCACTGGTTGGCTGGTTTGATTCCAGCTCCCACAGATGAATGCTGTCGTTGTGTCCTTGGGCAAGACACTTAACCCACCTTGCCCACAGTGTCTGCGTACACTGGTGTGTGAATGTGTGTGTGAATGGGTGAGTGGTTCCTTGTTGTAAAGCGCTTTGAGTGCCTTGAAGGTGGAAAAGCGCTATAGAAAAAAGTGACTATTTACCATCAGGTCTTAAAAAACAGAGCATGGGCGTGGCCTTAAAGTAAAACACACCAACCAACAGCAGACTGGAGTTGATTGGAGGTCGTGGAGTTGTTCAGAAGTGACACCGAGGATGAAGAATTGAATGGATTTAATGATTTGGAGTGAGATGGAGAGTTTGTTAAACTTGTTCTGTTCTGTGGTTTATGTTATAGTTTATCTGAAGAACTGTTCATATGTGACGTTAACAGTCTGTTGTTCTCTCTTCTGTTGTTATTACTAGAACTTGCCTTTTAAGATGAAATGTCGGTTCTTGGTCTCTGATTTTATAAAATTAATTTCCCCCAAAAAGTGCGACTTATATGTATTTTTCTTCTTCATTATGCATTTTTTGGCTGGTGCGACTTATACTCCGGAGCGACTCATAGTCCGAAAAATACGGTAGTCATTTATTAATATAGTTTGTGTGGTTTCTGCTCACCATGATGGTCTCGTCTGAAATGGCCTCTTGTTTGTACTGCGTGCCGTACCACTCCTCTGTTCTGTCCGTCTGACCCTCGAACGACTTTGACACCACCGCGACTCTGAAAAAACAAGAGAAAAACAAACAAAGACTAAGCCGGGGATACAGCGTGATTATCACATATCAATGTTACGACCTTTAAAGTGAACAGGAGGAATGTTGTTTCAAAGACAAGGCTCCAGACGATGATTTCAAATGGCGAGATGTGAAGATTCGACTGCGCAATTAATCAGATTTGGAATTGTGATTTCATTACTTGCTCTAATTGAAGATAATGTGGTGATAGACAATCCATTTAATCAACTTACGTTCAGAATAAAAATGTAATTATCCACCTTATTCCACCTACTTTTGTCTCTAAACGCTCCTAAATCTCACTTTTTTGTGGTGGCTCTGGAAATGGAAAATTTTGGGAAAGTTTTGGAGCTAAAATATGACAAAGTCGGTTCATTGTTTGTATAAAATGTTCAGTTTTCATGTGCACCGACAAGTCACACTGCAGCGATTCTTTGGAGGGCTGTAAAACGGCTTTATTGTCCGTATTGAACTTATTTGCTGTAAAGTTCGGCCGCCCCATAAAAAAAAATAATACAACCCGAATAATCACGGAGGCGCCCGCAGCAGCTTCCAAAATAAAGTGAATAATGTTAGATAATGTCTTTGACCGTTTTAACTGATTTTAATCCCGTAGAAAACAAAATACCCGCCTGAGCTGAACTGAACTGACCTGAGCTGTGTATGTATAATGGAGAAAAGCAAGTGTGGGGCAGATTTACTTATTGATTTTGTACTTGGCACCGGTCGTGACACAGCGGCGGCCGCAGTCAGACTCTTGGAAAAGTTAGTGCACCTTGTAACAACACGAGACACTTTGAACAGAACAGCATTTTTTAAAGCACACCTATTATGCAAAATCGACTTTTCAGAGCTTCTAAACATGTTTTAGTTCTTTCCTCTTCTCATTTACCCTCTCGAAGTTGTGAGTGTTTCGTGCGTATTTGAGTACCGTAATTTATCGAACTATAAGTTGCGCTTTTTTCATGGTTTGGGCGGTGCTGCGACTTATATGTAAAAATATTCACACTGACAGCCGCTAGAGGGCGCTCTAGGCTTGTGTACTCCCGAACCACTGTCACTTCGCACTCTACTGCGCATGTCGGCTGCAGAAGAAAGAGAAAGAGCCTCTGTCCTGTCTTGTCAGCGATACAGAAGTAATGGTGCGATCGACTGACATCATATATTTAAAATTGCTCCGTTTACCTCCAGAGGTTGCGGAGTTGCTCAGAAGCGACACTGAGGATGAAGAATTGAATGGATTTAGTGATTTGGAGTGAGATGGAGAGTTTGGTAAACTTGTTCTGTTCTGTTGTTTATGCTATAGTTATCGGAAGAACTCAAACACAACAGGACTCCAGGCACTCCAAAAAGTAAAAAGAGTAAAAAAATAAAAAATAAAAAATCGCACAAGGAAAAATATTGTAAAAGGCCTTTATTTAAATGGCCAAATCCAACATGTTTTGACCTTAACTGGTCTTCATCAGGGCTTAAAAAACAGAGCATGGGTGTGGCCTTTAAGTAAAACACACCGACCAACAGAAGACAGGATCTGATTGGAGGTCGTAGAGTTGATCAGAAGTGACACCGAGGATGAAGAATTCAACGGATTTAATGAGATGGAGAATTTGGAAAACTTGTTCTGTTCTGTTGTTTATGTTATAGTTATGTGAAGAACTGTTCATATGTGACGTTAACAGTCTGTTGTTCTCTCTTCTATTGTTATTACCGTATTTTCTGGGCTATTAGTCGCTCTGGATTATAAGACGCACTGTCATTAAATGGTCTATTTTCAAACTTTTTTCACAAATAAACCACACTGGACTTTAAAGGAAACACAACAGTGTGATGGGTGAGTGGTTTTGTTTGTTTGTGGCGTTCACGGTGACTCTGGGCTTTGTTCAGTTGTGGCATGTAGGGAGGGTGCTGTCTGGGACCAACGGATTGTCGGCGTGTTTGCAGTGACTCAGTTGTTCAGTTGTGTCTAGAAGTGGCACATTGGACTCGCTTTTTCGGTTCGTTCCTCCGTTCCGTTCCTCCGTTCCGTTCCTCGTCGGTGTGGAGTGATGAGTGTGTCTGTGGGTGTTTTTCGCTGTGCGGTCGCTGTCTGCTCCGTGTGTGTTTGCGTGTTCTGTGGGTGGTGCAGCTTTGTAGTTTACTGAAGTCGTGCTGGGACACCAGAGTGGATTCGTGTATGGGGCGCTCTGGATTGTGTGGCGCGTGGTCGTTTTTTGACGGAGTTAGAGGCTTAAGAGCGCGTCTAATAGCCCGGAAAATACGGTACTAGAATTGACTTTCAAGATGAAATGTCGGTTCCTGGTCTCTGATTTTATAAGAAATTTTCCCCAAAAAATGCGACTTATGGTCCAGCGTGACCTATAAATGTTTTTTTTTTTCTTCTTCATTACACATTTTTTGGCTGGTGCGACTTCAAAATTAAAAATATGGTAATCTTTAGACTTTTCAAAACATCAATGCTCCAATCAACCCGTTTTTACCTCCACTGTGACGTACTCATGTGTTCTACAGTTTTATTTTCTTAATCTGTGATACATGTAGGATTTGGCAGTGAGGCGTAGTCATTTTGATACAATCCAGTACTCATTAGTGTGACGTGCAGCTGTCCATATGTCTTTGTTTTGTTTACGCAGTCATCAGCTCCTATTGGGCACTGCAGTTTTTTAACGAAGAAGAGAGTGGACTTGCTTCTTTTATTATGTTGTTTTAGCTTAATATTGTGATTTAAAATGTCCTAATTATAACAATTATCTATGAGTACCACAGATAATAACTACACAGCCGTCTCAAGGACAATGCGTCTCCTTTAAGCAAATCTTTTAACAGCCCAAATATTGGAAGAAAAGTTAAAACCTCATTTACCACTCGCCAATCTGTCTGAATACAAAACCAGACCTCCCTTTGAAGCCGGGAGAAAATAAAAACTACAAAATCATCCCGCACCAGAGACGAGCCCTGAAAACACCCGAAAATCAAAAGACCAGACGCACTTTGATCACAGCTGGAAGCAACACAATCTGATCCCACAGAGAAGACTGCTCCCGGCGCTGCTCGTACAATCTACTATATCATTTATGCATTAGGGGTTTGGGAAAGTGAAACATTTTCATTCATTTTAGAGACGTCAATATTGACAATGTGCCAAAGTATTCATGTTTGCTCTGATGTGTTATTGAAAAACTGTTACGTGGAGAGCCAGAACCACACACTTTGATAAACTTTATAAAGATTCATTTGTCTGGAAGGGAATCCTGTCTCCTTGATTCCAGAGGGCGACATTGACAAATGGATTAACCAATCAGAGAGAGGCACGCCCTGTTCGGGTAAAAACAAACACGGCAGCTGATCTTATGTTAACCAAGGGGACAAAATAACAGAAACAGCACAGATTTTAGCTGAATCAACACCTGAAGCACCAAATTATTAGCCTGATTCATCAGCTGGTTTCACTTCGTGGCAACTGTCTGACCTCACAGCATTAGGAGTCGTTTACTCGATGGTGGGCAGGTACTTTTTTATTTAACCTATCGCTGCTATTTGGTCGTGACGTAATGCACTAAATCCCGTAGAAAGAAGGGCAATAACATCTTTCTCCTTGAAAAAAATTCACCAAACATTATCTTTGTTCCGTCTTTAAATCCTCGATCTCGGGAATCGTAGCCAACACAGAATGTTTGGCTCTTCTCTGATTGGCTGGTGCCCAAACCGATTTTTGCAAATCGCCTAGTGCAGACATGTCAAAGATCAAATCAAATATGTATTAGAGCTGGACCACCAGCTACAGATAGACTATAGAGACATTATTTATTTAAAATGTTATTATTTTATATTCTGCTCGTTCTGGACTCAGTGTTTAAGCAAAACTATTATTAAACATTTATTTTAGTAAGAAAAGGTTTAACATTACATATCTCGAAAGAAGAGAAAACATGCAGATGTTGCTGAAACTTTTCAATAAATATTTAGTTTGGCCCATGACTTAGTCCCAGTTTTTAATTTTGGCCTCTGTGAATTTGAGTTTGACACTCTGATCTAGTGTATTCTGTTTCCTGACCTAGTCGCTGGAGAGAAATGAAATTGAGCAAAGGCACTAGGTGGTGCCAGCCTGGCTACCAAACTATTACTTATCTCAGAAATGATACATTTTGTTCTGAATGTTACGAGAATTTGAGACGAGAGGTCTTTCGAATTTGAGAGACACGTGCTACAGATTAGAGGCTGTAGTTGGTCCTCTGAATTTCTTTTATTGATTTTATTAGCTATTTTGTATATTTGGTAATTTTAGTATTTTTTTATGTTTTTTATTGACTTGCTTATTTATTGTTCATTTCATGTTCTATTTTATTTAATGTGTTAGTTTATATTGTGCCTACTATGTGCTACCCAGGTTAGTGCCACCAAGTGTCTCCACTCAATTTCATTTCTCTCCAGCGACTAGATCAGGAATCAGAATACACTAGACGATTTTCAAGAACCCTAGAAGTTGTAAGAAGTTGTAGACCGCGCACCGACCAATCAGTGAAGAGCTGTGAAGCCATGATGTCAAACTTAAGTGTCTATCTGGGTCCTTTTTGTGGAACAGCACAACAGTAAACAAAGCGTCGAGATGGATGTAGACGATGACAGACATTCTGTGTTGTCAACGATTCCCAAGATCGAGGATTTAAAGCCGCAACAAAGAGAATATTTGGTGAATTTTATCAAGGGGAAAGACATTATTGCCCTTCTTCCTACGGGATTTGGCGCATTACATACGTCACAACCAAATAGAGAATGGTTAAATAATAAAATTACCCGCCTAAAGTCGATCGAACGAATCCTAAAGCTGCGAGGTCACACGGTTTCCACGAAGTAAAACTCTGTGCAACACTTTGGAGACTTTGTGTTGTTAAAATGTGCTATACAAGTAAAGTTGGATTGGATTATATCATAAGTCAGGACAGAGGTTTAAAAGGTTCTTCCAGACCAAAAAAAAGTGTATTCTCTTGTATTTTGTATGCAGGGCAGAGGTGGGCAGTATTCATGGGTTACAAGCTCTGAAATTGCTCTTTTTGTTATCGCAACTGTGCAATTAAGATTAAGATCTTTATATCTTTTGAATAAGGACAGGAATTAATCACTTCATCAGCCTGAAACCCATGGAGAGATTTAGATTCACAAGGTAATTTACTACTTTTTAAATGCATTGTTCTTTTAAGAATAGAGTCATCAGGGTTTTGTTAAGTTGGAACGATTATAGTGATATTTTTAAACACTTGTATCGTATTATTGTGTAGTAGTAAGATTTGAGAAGCTCTTAAACTCATTTCAAGAGACAGTTGCACGATTGACCCTGGTTTAAAGTGCTGACTCTGCTTGGTACAAAATACCACAAAAAAAATGTAATTGCAAACAGAGTAACATTCCTCTTGTGTGGGGTTTGTGGCACTGACCTGACGTGTTCTGGTCTGAGCTTGTCCAAAACCATCTCGATCAAATCTGGTCTGAACTCCTCCAAAAGATACTCAGCAGCCAGGACTTCTTCAAGAGGATAGTACTGGAGAAAAGAAACAGAAACAGTAAAAGAATTAGACACGTAACACTGCCACATCAGGATTTTTACATTGTATAGTTGATAAGCACCAATAGTTTAATACTTTAACACATTTTTATTGTTCACAGTCTAATATTAAAGTCCTAAAGCTGCTTAACATTTAAAAAGTCTAATTTCCTCAAAGGTCTGAACTCTGGGATTCTGAGGATTGGCAGTGGAACTCCCGATTAAATAGACTATAACCTTATAATCTAAATAAAAATTATTGTTAGGCCTGTCTTAACAAATTTTTATGTCAAAAAAAAAAACCCATAAATGATAATATTGCAACTACTTTTTGCCACTGACACAACAACAATAAAGCAAGATTAAAATTCTAAACATACAATATTGTTAAAAAAATATCAGGAACTAAAATACTTCATTTGTATCTGTAATGAGTCATAGAAGTGATTTATTCAACCTTAAAGCCATAAATCTTATAAAATGCCAAAAAATGACAAAAGATTATCCAGTAGTGCAAAGAAAATGCACACACGATAAACACGATAAACACGATAAACACTGACCCCCCAAAATACTGTTACAGCTTTCATATACTAGAGTTGATAGTAATAACAGTAGTATAATAGTAGTTATAATAATTATAATAGTAGTAGTAATAGCAGTATAATAGTAGTAGTAACAGTATAACAGTTGTAGTAATAGTAGTATAACAGTAGTATAATAGTAGTAGTAATAGTATAACAGTTGTAGTAATAGTAGTATAACAGTTGTAATAGTAGCAGTATAACAGTAGTAGTAATAATATAACAGTAGTAGTAATAGTAGTTATAATAGCAGTATAATAGTTGTAGTAACAGTAGTATAACAGTTAGTAGTAATAGTATAACAGTTGTAGTAACAGTAGTATAACAGTTGTAGTAACAGTAGTATAACAGTTGTAATAGTAGTATAACAGTTGTAGTAATAGTATAACAGTTGTAGTAATAGTATAACAGTTGTAATAATAGTAGTATAAAAGTAGTAGTAGTAGTATAACAGTAGTAGTAATAGTATAACAGTAGTAGTAATAGTAGTTATAATAGTAGTAGTAATAGCAGTATAACAGTTGTAGTAATAGTAGTAATAGTATAACAGTAGTAGTAATAGCAGTATAACAGTTGTAGTAATAGTAGTAATAGTATAACAGTTGTAGTAATAGTAGTATAACAGTTGTAGTAACAGTAGTATAACAGTTGTAGTAACAGTAGTATAACAGTTGTAGTAACAGTAGTATAACAGTTGTAGTAATAGTAGTATAACAGTTGTAGTAATAGTAGTATAACAGTTGTAGTAATAGTAGTATAAAAGTAGTAGTAATAGTATATAACAGTAGTAGTAATAGTATAACAGTTGTAGTAATAGTAGTATAACAGTAGTAGTAATAGTATAACAGTTGTAGTAATAGTTATGATAGTAGTAGTAATAGCAGTATAAGAGTAGTAATAGTAGTATAACAGTAGTAGTAATAGTATAACAGTTGTAGTAATAGTATAACAGTTGTAGTAATAGTAGTAATAGTAGTATAACAGTTGTAGTAATAGTATAACAGTTGTAGTAATAGTATAACAGTTGTAGTATAGTAGTAGTTAGTAGTATAGTATAATAGTAGTATAATAGTAGTAAATAGTATAACAGTTGTAGTAATAGTAGTATAACAGTTTGTAGTAATAGTAGTATAACAGTTGTAGTAATAGTTATGATAGTAGTTAGTAATAGTAGTATATAAGAGTAGTAAATAGTAGTTATAATAGGTAGTAGTAATAGTAGTATATAACAGTTGTAAAGTAATAGTATAACAGTTGTAGTAATAGTATAACAGTTGTAGTAATAGTTATGATAGTAGTAGTAATAGCAGTATAAGAGTAGTAATAGTAGTATAAGAGTAGTAGTAATAGTAGTATAACAGTTGTAAATAGTATATATAGTAGTAATAGTATAACAGTATAAATAGTTAGTAAGTAGTAGTATAGCAGTATAAAGAGTAGTAATAGTAGTATAATAGTAGTAGTAATAGTATATACAGTATGTAGTAATAGTAGTAATAGTAGTATAATAGTAGTAGTAATAGTATAACAGTTGTAGTAATAGTTATGATAGTAGTAGTAATAGCAGTATAAGAGTAGTAATAGTAGTATAACAGTAGTAGTAATAGTATAACAGTTGTAGTAATAGTAGTATAACAGTAGTAGTAATAGTATAACAGTTGTAGTAATAGTAGTATAATAGTAGTAGTAATAGTATAACAGTTGTAGTAATAGCAGTATAAGAGTAGTAATAGTAGTATAATAGTAGTAGTAATAGTATAACAGTTGTAGTAATAGTAGTATAACAGTAGAAGAAGAACTCCTCTCACCATTTTACTTTTAAAGAACGTTTCAAACTGGATTAATAGCGCGGGTTTTGTGGACTGGGGTCATTATTTGCAGAAGACTATTTCTATGGTTAATGTGGATGAGATTTTGCAGTTTATATTTACAACTTTACGAGGTGAGCGCTAAAGTCGGCTCATTATTTTCGTTATTTTCCGAGTTTGTATCTTGCGTCTCTGTGTTCGTCACTCTTCTGTCCCATGACGCTCTGTTTAATTGGCCGTTGCTGGAGCGTTGCTGATGTTTGGTGGTTACGATCTCACAGAGAAGCTCAGAGTCGGGTCACGCCTCCCAGAACTCGGGGAGAAGCAAATCACATCCAAAATCAGCAGTGTTGGGAAGGTGACTTTTAAAATGTAATTCCCCTACAGATTACAGATTACATACACCAAAATGTAGTTTGTAACGTAATCCATTAAATTACTTAAAGTGAGTAACGTAATCTGAATATTTTGGATTACTTGATTTGCTGTAGAGAAGCAAAGACGAAGATATCGTAACATAAGATGTTTTGTCTGATAAAAGAAAATAAGAAAGATCAGACTTTACTGAACCAAATTAAAAATATTATTGATAGAAGACGAGGAGACACGATCCGCGTAGCATGGTTTAGTCCTGTTAAATCCTGTTATAGTCCTGGTTTAGTCCTGGTTTAGTCCTGATTTAGTCCTGATTTAGTCCTGGTTTAGTCCTGGTTTAGTCCTGGTTTAGTCCTGGTTAAGATATGGTTTATTCTTGGTTTAGTCCTGGTTTAGACCGAATTTAGTCCTGGTTTAGTCCTGGTTTAGTCCTGGTTTAGTCCTGGTTTAGTCCTGGTTTAGTCCTGTTAAATCCTGTTATAGTCCTGGTTTAGTCCTGGTTTAGACCTGATTTAGTCCTGGTTTAGTCCTGGTTAAGATATGGTTTATTCTTGGTTTAGTCCTGGTTTAGACCGAATTTAGTCCTGGTTTAGTCCTGGTTTAGTCCTGTTAAATCCTGTTATAGTCCTGGTTTAGTCCTGGTTTAGACCTGATTTAGTCCTGGTTTAGTCCTGGTTAAGATATGGTTTATTCTTGGTTTAGTCCTGGTTTAGACCAAATTTAGTCCAGGTTTAGACCTGGTTTAGTCCTGGTTTAGACCTGGTTTAGACCTGGTTTAGACCTGGTTTAGACCTGGGTTTAGACCTGGGTTTAGACCTGGTGTAGGCCTGGTTTCGTCTTGGTTTCTATCTAGTTTAGACCTGGTTTAGTTTCCGGCAATGAGTGGAATTACCAAAAAAAAAAAGGGATCAGCCCCAAATGTGAAAACAGGAAAATCCCGCCGTGTAATCCATTTATTCCAACAAAGTAACTGTAATCCAATTACCACTCACTGAAACAGTAACTGTAACTGAATACAGTTACTCATAATTTGTACTCTGATTACGTAACTCCGGTACATGTAATCTGTTACTCCCCAACACTGAAAATCCGATGTAAAATCTAATTCTCCTGTAGTGTGCGGCAGCTTTGAGACACCATTAACCAATTAATCAAGTAAACGACTAAAGATATACATGCTACAGTTTATAAGCAAAATTAATTTACTGTTTACTGTTACTAATCAGGTTTCTTTGAGCCCAGTAAACAATTTTCCTGATTAAAAATGAACAATGAGTTATTCTTCCCCTCATAATAAAAATGCTGATAAAATACACTTTATACCGTCCTCACAAGAGACTTTAATTTAAACTTTTGTGTGTCTAAAAATACCTCCTCGGAGCACAATAGGCGACCTAAATAATGGTTTCAAAAGGGCAGAGGGGCGACGGCGTGCCGACGTAAACCGCTGTGCCGCGTCGCCACGGAAACCGCCTTTAAAAACAGGAAAAAAAACTCACGTGTAGCAGGCCGGCCACTTTAGACGTGTACCCCCGAGGTCGCTCTTTGTCTTTGAATCTGAACGCCACTTTGTTCAAATCCTACAGGAAAGAAAAAAAGTCAGAAATGAGAATAAAAAAATGATTATCTGAATATTTACTGATCAAAAATTTGGTGTTGTAAGGCGTTTCCATAAAGTTTAAAAGGTTCATGATGTAACTTTTCATTTAGATAATCTTTCATTTCTATGGATTGGTCATTGCTCTGCTTCGAATGTTCCACAGTGTGACTTTAAACAGCTCTACCTCGCATTTATTCAATCACAAGTGGTTTTAAAGCTCAAAAATAGTGTGCTCCAAAAAAATTGACATGATTTCGCAGGCCAGTAATGTTTTTTGGCAATTCTTGAAATAACCTCAAATTTTCACAGAATGTTTAGAAACACAACAAGATTTTATATTTAATGTTTTATTTTTATTCTGTTTTCAGGTTCAAACAACCATTTAGTAAAATCTTAAATATAAAAGATCTTAACTGTGTTTTATTGAAATGAATTTTTTTTTTTTCATGGTTTGGGTGTTTCCTGCGACTTATATATTAAAGTTTTCACAGTGAAGCCACAAGAGGGCGCTCTAGTCTTGTGTGTGAGTTTCTGCTGCTCCTGTTCCTCCTGTACCACTGTCACTTGGCTCTACAGTGCATGTCTCCTGCAGAAAAAGCCTCTGTCTTGCTGCAAGTAGTGAAATATCCAGCCTAAAACAGTAATCGAGCAGCAGAAAGAAAGTTTGGAGTGAGCGAGAAACTTGTGAGGGACTGATGGAAAAGTGGGGATGGAGAACACAGCTTCACGGCAACCGGGAGGATGCACCATGAAACTTTCCTGAAGTCACTGGATGGATTGACAAAGCCTGAACTTCAGTGACACCGAAACCATCCTGTCGGGATTCAGAAAGGCCGAATAATTCTAACTGGAACTGATGCCGAGTCTGACAGCGACACAGAAGAGGAAGCGGCGCTCTGTTTACCTCCGGAGGTCACGGAGTTGCTCAGAAGTGACACCGAGGATGAAGAACTGAATGGATTTAGTGATTTGGAGTGAGATGGAGAGTTTGGTAAACTTGTTCTGTTCTGTTGTTTATGTTATAGTTTATCTGAAGAACTGTTCATATGTGACATTAACAGTCTGTTGTTCTCTGTTCTGTTGCTAGAACTTCATTTTCAACAGGAAATGTTGGTTCCTGGTCCCCAAAAAGTGCGACTTATAGTCCGGTGTGACTTATTTAGGTTTCTTTTCTTCTTCATTACACATTTTTTGGCTGGTGCAACTTACACTCCAGAGCACAGGTGTCAAACATAAGGCCCGGGGACCAGATCCGGCCCCCCAAGACCTTTAATGTGGCCCTTGGGTGATTTTCTACTAAAATATTTTAATTATATTTTCTATTAAAATATTGTTAATTTTCTGTGGTGTTTATCACAGCAGCGTCTCCAGCGTCTCTGTACGTGGCCCCTCCCACCAGAGCAGCACAAATGAAGACTTGTCTCTTTCCAAACGCTCTTAAAGGACGATCGTTTTGACTGTTGACCGTGACACCCTCATCAGAAAAATGTCCAACATGAGAAAAGTGGAGCCGAGTGCAGGATTTTCCAAGAAAAATTGACTTATTCCTATTTGCAGACAAGTTCATGTTTTCTGTCAATTTTTCTTAAAGTTTCAGATTGTTCATAATATTATAATAAGAAAGAGTTCATCAATTAAAAAAGATTTCTGTAATAGATTTGTGTTTCTCTGCACAAATATTTGAACTTATTGTTATTTTTGGAGTTTATATGACATGAGTTTCTGATCTGGCCCCTTTGGGATCAAAGTCGGTTGGATACGGCCCCGGACCAAAATGAGTTTGACACCTCTGCTCCAGAGGGACTAACATGTCATATTTTAACGACACATTACGTAACTTTTCCTGGTGGAGGGTGATGGTTAATCCTTTGACTAGAATTTTCCTGTGTAGCTTTAAACTTTATCTTGTATTACAGATGTTTTAATGGTTAAAATGTTTATCTTGGAAAGTTGTGGACAAATGTAAAAACTCTAAACTGTCTAGTGTGTATTTTCATGTCAATTAAAGTGTAGAACTAACTATAAACGACATTCTCTTGGCCCCATAACTGCAGACATTTTGATGAATGTGAAAACTACTTAATAATCTGGCCTCACCTTGCACTCTTCAAACACCCACTCCTGAGGCCCCTCCGTCCTGAGCTTCTGAATGTACTGGAACATGTGGAAGATGATGTCCTCTACGTGCACTGCAGAGAGACGGCAACTTTATAAAGAAAAGAAGAATCAAAATGTAAAGATTTGACGATTTCGACCTCCGTGACTTACAGAGCCCCTCCTCTGTCAGGTCGACGTTGATGATGAAAAACATAAAACCTCTGGCTCCTTCTTTCTGGCCCCCGACAAGTGTGTTCACCCAACCTGGAGACGAGACAGAACACAGCAATGTCAAAGGATTCACCTCTTTTACTTGGTTTTATTAAGAGAAGTTCAATATAAAATGCAATCTCTAAAAGACACAAATGCACATGTACAAAAATGTTTCTATAGAACACAGCAGGATTTATAAATATCCATGGTGGCATTTTTCTAAAAGGTACAGTATGTAACTTTTTGGAGGTGGCACATCATCTGCATGATTAAAACCACACTTTGGAACATTCTCCATGGAGATATACAAGTTGTATCCAATATTATGGAGGATTATGGGCAAAGGAGCAACATTTCCATGGAAGACGCTTGGTCGCTCAGAGTAAGGACGCAGGTTTTTCAGTGCAATAAACACAACAAAAATGAAAAAGAAAAAAAAAGCTTTTATCTTAGTTTATTTTTTGGCTAAATTGTTACCTACTGTGGCTTTAAAGTGATATTGTAGAGAACATTGTTGTAGAAAAACTACTAACTCTGAAGATTGTCACAGTGATTTCATCATTTAGGCTGCACTGAAATGCTGATGTTATTAATTACTTAATTAATCAATCATTCATTAATTAATCATTGCATTTATATAGCGCCTTTCAAGATACCCAAAGCGCTTTACAGTTCATTATTCATTCACTCCACACTCAGTTCCATCAGTCTGCCCTGAAGCGAGGCTGCCAATCTGCACCATCGGCCCCTCTGACCACCACCATCACTCACACTCACACACGCACACACACACACACACACACACACACACACACACACCACTTTCAATGTGGCCTTGCCTAAGGACACAACAACACCTGGAATTCCCAGTGTCTCCCGTCCAAGTTTTACCCAGGCCCGGCCCTGCTGAGTTTCTGAGATGTCGTTTGCTCTTTTTAAATGTGATGCTGCTAAAATATAATAAATAAAAATTCTGACATTTTTTGTGACCCAAATCTTATTTTTTGTCCCTATGCTCCTGTATCTGATCTTTTAATGACAGAACCAATTTTTCAAACGGACCCAGGACACTTGGATATGTGCTCCTAAAACCGATACATATCTGATCTTTTACATGCGACTTCAGTCTGAACGGTCAGGTCACATTCATCCCACCTACACGTCAGGCTCAGAGTCTCGTCAATTTAGGGAAAGCAAGGTTAACGACTTTAGTAATATTTGGGGGGATTGCTGTATTCAGGACAAATTGTAGGGGTATTGGAAACGGGAGTTTTTTTAAATGATTGCCAAAGAAATGTCCGAGCGCGGCTACAGGTGGTCCTGGCTCCATTGACAACAAAACATAAAGAGCCTGGAAGACAAATACAAGGAGGCTAAACACTCAAACAAACAAAGCAACCGTGGACGTGTAACCTGTCCATTTTACCAAGAACTGGACTGTATTTTGGAAGACAAGCCCAGCGTTTAGGCGACTTCCGTAAACACTGAGCACGCTCACTGTGTGACGTCGTCGTGTCCTTCAAATGCTCATGCGGGACACTTTAGGGGTGTTTAAAAGTTCACACTGGAGATCACATACAAGTCGCATTTAATTGGAAATGTGAACGACCTCGCAAAAAAATCCAAATTGAGCCTTAATCCCTGCAGTCTGGACGTAGCCTTAGATCCCCACATCACACAAACGTTTCCCCTTCACAGTTGTACAGCAGCTGAGTCGGTCTCTTTACTCTTTATGTCTCACCTTTAGACTTGAGCTCTGACAGTAAACTCCCCGGTCCCTCGTGTCCGATCAGGTGACCCAGATAATGTCCCGGGTTGGACTTGTAATACTTCTGCAGGTCTGGGATGGGGAACGTCACATACAGGTTTCTGATGTCTTTGATCGGCACCACTTTATAGAATTGCTGGAAAACAGTTAAGGTGATTTTATAGACATATCAAAAACGTAAACAGAGCTACACGAGCTGGTTGATCCAAACAAAACATTGACCAGAGCCGGTGATGTGTGGCTGATAGCAGATAAACTAAAAAGTACAAATATCAGCCCAATATTTCATTTAACACTATTTTCTGATCTGTTATAATGTAGTTTCCTCATCACAAACAGACCTGGAGTTGTGTTTTGTTTCATTCATACACATTTAACACACAAATCCTGCATATTTAGGCTTCTCTCAAACAGAAAACACTTTGTTCCACCTTGTGACATCATGTGGTAATACAGAACGTGCTCCACTGTGTTTTAAACTAAATACACCACTAGAATTATTTGGATAATTTCAGCCCTGGAATGTCTAATCTCTACTGCACTAAAGGTAAAAAGGTAGCTGATAACTACATGACATCACAAGGTGGAAAAGAGCATTTTGAGATTTGGAGCTGGTTAAAAGAAAAACATTCTGCTGCAAGAACAATGAGTCTCATTCATGAAACATTCTCACAAACAAGTTTGTACTTAACGCCTCCTACGAACATTTTGGCATTAACAAAATCGTTTTCTTAACTCAAAATGTTCTTCTGGAAGAACAAATCCTACGAACAGTCAGGAGCACTCATAAGAACAAATAAATCTACAAAAAATAAAAATTACTCCATGATCCAATCACATTTATGAGGTGTTTAACAGAGCACGTGTCTACTGGGTCTAACTGACTTTCTCCAGGCTGCAGTGAGTCTCAGTCTGTCCCAGTCCCAGCGCTTTCATATGGGCCACTGTCACAGCCCTGAACCTGGACACTGCGCTGGACACTGCGCTGGACTCATCACCCCTCACACCCCCATCACCCCCATCACCCCCATCACCCCCATGACCAGAGCACACTCTTATCCACCCTCATCTCAACCCTCCTCCCTCGCTACTTACCGTAGGTCAGCGATGGTGAAAGTGTGATAAATACGATGAGAGCGACCGCTTATTACAATATGTTTATGAGTTAAATATTCCCTCAGTGAGTGTGTTCATTAGTGTTATAACTTTTTTACAACCTCTATACCCTGTATCATATTTTGATGAACTTTTGATAGTAATGAAAGGAAATGACCTTCAGTTGGTCATATTTTTGAAAAAAGTTCCCTACAGACTCAAAATGAATGTTTTCGTAAAGCAACAACCAGAATAAAACTGTTAGAAGGTTAATATCTGTTCAATCATAAAATAACCAAAGGCAATTTTCTCTTTAATTAATAACACAAGAACAAAACACATAATCAGGGTAAAGATCATATAAAATAGGCCATTAAAAGTCAAAAAATGATGATTGTCAGTGTTGGTTGAGCAATGATGAATCAAATGGTTTATACAGTGAAAGCAAGAATAGAAACTGAAACTCCAGTATATTATGATGGCAGTACAACTTATTATTGATCCATTTTCAGTCAAATTGACTTGTAATGGCTCTTGTGAGAACTTAGCACAGTTTTGCATTTCATATCATTGGCTGTAATGTGGATTTAATATTTTTTTGTTTTGGGGGAACTTTTTTAAAAGTGTGTTGAAAATGGAGTTTGGTTTCTTCAAATATACCAAAAAGTTCATCCAATCATGATGCAGGACTTTGATTTTGGGAAAAAAAGTTCAAAAAGATATAACCCTATTGTTCATGCGAGTTTGGACATTTGAAATCGCTGCTGAAACTGTAACAGCCACAGTCTGTAGATGCTCCACCTGACCTCCTCATCACTTTCCCCCTCGTACTTTCACGTGTCATAACGCCAAACCCATATTCATCATATTTGGATGTTCAGAGCGCGTTTCTAACCAAATACATATTCTTTTTCTCTGTAAATTATTTGTAAATGAGTGCGGAGGTGTTCGTAGCTTAACGGTCACTTAAGAAGGAATTTGTCTTCTTAAAAACACTTTGTGCTTTGTCTGGTGCAGAGTTTTCTCGGCTTCTTCTTAAAGTGGAAGTTATGAACATTTTTTAAGAAAAGTTTCATGAATGAGACCCAATGTTCTGCTTTTTTTTAGCTAATAAACTACACATTTTCAGAAAGCACTTGTGCATCCTTCCGTCACGGTCACTACGGGCACTTCACTTCCCCTCAGTGCACTTACGGGATACGATTAGTGACACTTTGTGATACTTCTAGGCCCTTTGCCAGCTTTTGGCACTCAGGCTTTAAAAAAAAAAAAGGCTTTGGAGACTAATAATAAATGAAGTGAATAACTGAAAGAAAACACAACTCCAGGTTTTTCAAGAGGTAACAACATTCTAACATGTCTTAAAGCTCACAAGAGGGAATTTTGTGGAACCTTTAAATAAAGCTGATCTAATAATCGTTTCTTCTTATTTCTTTTTATTATTTAGTCCTGGTTTTGTGCTTTTTTTTTGAGTTTCTCTAGTAAATTAAAGCATAGCCACATCGCCTATCCCAGTATCATGCAGCCCTGTGGGAATATGACACAGTAAATAATGCAGTCGCACTCGCTCACCCTGAGGTGCTCCTCCTGAAACGGGTGCTCGGGGAATTCAGGGATGGGCACGTTTTTGTTCTCGACTTCTCCAAACAGATTCACCACCATGGCCGTCAACTCGTCTAAAGACTCTGGAAAAAACGGGCAGGATTGGATATTTTACAACAGGAAAATATGCTTGGATTAAAGGGTTGGTTCGGGTTTTTTGACATGAATCTGGATGGTATCCCCGTCAGCAGTGTGGTGCATCTACACTGACTTTACCTCCGAAAGCGTCCGGTGAGCCGAGATCCTGGCCGGTTTTGGTGCTGAGGAAAGTAGTTCGGCAAGTTGTGCTGGGGACTGTCTAATAAAGCTTTTTTCTTCTCAAAACAATATGTGTTAAAAAGAGTGATACATTTGCACCACAAAACCTCCGTCCTCTAAAAAGTCAGCCCTCATAATCACTTGGCGCTATTTTCTCTCCGTTCGTATCACTGCGCGCGGCCGCCAGGTGACAGCCGCGCCTGGTTCACTTTGTTAACTGCTCGGAATGTTAGCAACAACATGTCTGATGACGACACCGATGATGAAGAAATTGATTTTAGCACAGAGCCAATGGGATATCTTTTTGAACCCGAATATACGTCCGTTACAGGAAAAAGGTGAAATTTGTGCGGAGATTCAGCCAGATTTTTGTTGTTACAGCCCTGAAAATCGCAAGTTCGCACCATTTTTTAGATATATAGTTATGTATCTTATATAAGCTTATATACCTATCACACTAGCTCTGACATTAGGTCTCTCGCGTCGCGGCGTCACCGGTCTGAACAAGTAAACACTGCTGAACAACTGAATTAAATGATTGATCCGTGCGCGGCTGTCACCTGGCGGCCGCGCGCAGTGATACGTACGGAGAGAAAATAGCGCCAAGCGATTATGAGGACTGACTTTTTAGAGGACAGAGGTTTTGTGGTGCAAATGTATCACTCTTTTGAACACATATTGTTTTGAGAAGAAAAACACTTTATTTTACTGTCCCCAGCCAACTTGTGGAACTACTTTCCTCAGCACCAAAACCGGCCAAGATCTCGGCTCACCGGACGCTTTCGGAGGTAAAGTCTGTGTGGATGCACGACACTGCTGATGGGGATACCATACAGATTCATGTCAAAAAACCTGAACTATCCCTTTAAGAAAAAAGAATTACTATTTTAAGGTCTGATTCGTAAACCTTGAACTTTAGACACAAACAATATGAATCAGCTTGTACAGGTCTGAGCTACAGGGTTAGCAGGTTTTAGACTCTTTTGTTATGTTACGTAACGCAAACTTGGGTAACTGCAGTTTTGTTTGACTGAAATAAATCTCACAGGCCAACCATAAATTATACCTAATGCTCCCGATCCTTCTTGAATGCCAATGATATGAGAAGAGATGCATCAAACGAATCAAAATAAACGCAGACCAAAGTTCTTGTAGAGGCGAAAACGCAAAGAGCAGAAACTTAAAAGTGAAAGAACGCACAGAACGCTTAATTTTTAAATAACGTTTCGGCACAAAGTCTTCGTCGGCTCATTTTTCTCGCAGTATGAAGAGGCGCAGCGCTTACCTCTTCCTAAAACGCAGAGTCCCATGAGGTTGGAGGAGTAAAACGTGGAGTGGAATTTGAGCAGCTCTTGTCTGATGTCGATGCCTTCTTTAGATGGTCGGGTTTCGAGGGTCAGTTTGTTTCCTGCAAAAAACGACAATATGACAAAAATATTAATAAAATCGACACCAAAAAAGGAAAACCTGAACTATCTTAACTTGCAAACGAACTCGAAGGTGTTTGACGCCCTCTTCTGGCAAAAGAGGAGAGAAGCATTTTGTGATTGATGAAAGGAAATGATGATGGTGAATATAATATTAGTTTAAGTGTAGGGACTAAACATGTTTATTTAAAAATGGGAGAGAGAAAATGGAAAGGAAGAGCGGTGTGTTTATGCTGCACTACCACATTACTTTTGTTTAATTTAACCAAATTTGTGTCTGTGTGTGTGGTTTGGGGGGAAATGGGGGGACTTTTTTCTTTTGTTTTTGTCATTTTGTCTTGGTTGTGGGTGTTGTTTTATGTTTTTGTGTTTTGTTTTATGTTGATTATTATAATTTGTTAAATGTTGATTGTTATATTTTGTTAAATGTTATATTCTGTTGTCCTTAAAAAACTAAAAATTTTATATATAAACATTAAATCTATCAGAAAAATGACTTGAAAGCAGTGAAATGATCTGTCCAGGCAGCGAGATAATTTTACTTGACAAGTTATCTTAAAATAAATGACCTCTAGACTAGAATTAAACAATCTCTGAACTATTAAGTCGATAATAAATCTGAAAACATGATGAATAACTTGATATATCATTACGCATTTTTTGGCTGGTGCAATTTATACTCCGGAGCGATTTATAATCTGAAAAATACAGTATTTTACAGTATTTACTTTTAAGTCACGTTTAAAATGTCTGTTTATTTGAAGAGATGCTTTGTGAAACTGTTGCACTTTGACTTTTATTTACTTAACTACAACCCCAGCGTGTTCCTACTTGCTTAAAACTTGTCCCTTATGAGTGTTTGTTTACTTATGTTCAAATAAAATAACAAAAGGGTTTAAAAAGTACTTATCTTGACACTCATAAATTATAATCTGGTCCCGGCCCTTTAATATTGTGACGACACTCTGAGAACGGGGGCAAAGGTCGAACAGCAGAGGTCACAGATCAGGAGGTGGTCTCTCTACTAAGATTTTGCGACTACAGTTTCTTTTCTAAAATAGTAACCCTGTGACCTCTCGCCCTCTCTTTTTGACAGACACGGGCACATTTAGGTAATATTTGAGTCTGGATTACGTGGGAGCGTGACTGTCTGGGCCAGTCTGATCCTTTTCTATTAATAGCTCTAATAAAGACCCTATAATTCAGAAGCACCATCCCGTGGTTATTTTGGATTTTGATTTAGCAGCTTCTAATTCTGCCACAGTCAAATCTGTCTCGCTCTGATCCACCGGAGCAGAAAGAGACAAAGGGTCCTGCTATTTTAAAAAGATATCAGCCAAGACATTTATAATAAGAGTTTTCTGAACATGGTGTTAAGAGTTAATACAACTTAGTTTCAATTAAGTATCTTTTGCTACTAACAAATGTTAACTATGTTTCTAACTTTGAAGACAAGAATGCTATAAAATATTATTGATACGGGCCTAATATCCTCCTGGAAATCGAAGAAAACAAGTGTATAACAATATATATTTTTTGTGATTTTCTCTCTATTTAGAGGTAAATGAACACCTTAGCATTTAGATTGTGTTCATTTTATTTTTCTTTATATTTTTGCAACATGTCTTCTGTAATGGAGGCCGGGGATATTTTGGTGTTAAAGGGATAGTTCGGGTTTTCTGACATGAATCTGTATGTCATCCCCGTGAGCAGTGTCGTGCATCAACACTGACTAACCCCCGAAAGCATCCGGTGAGCTGAGTTACTGGCCGTTTTCGGTGCTGACGAAAGTAGTCCGGCAAGTTGGCTGGGGACAGTAACATAAATCGTTTTTCTTCTCAAAACAAACTGTGTTCAAAAGAGTGATACATTTGCATCACAAAACCATCGTCCTCCAAAAAGTCAGACCTCATTATCGCTTGGCACTATTTTCTCTCCGTTCATATCACTGCGCCCTGCCGCCACGTGACAGCCGCGCCTGGTTCACAGCCTGGATAATCAAGAGTCCGCACCATTTTTTAGATATCTTCTTATGTATCTTATACAAACTTATATACTTATCGCTCTAACTCTCACGTTAGCGCTCTCACGTCGCGGCGGTCTGCGCATGTAAACACTGCTGAACAACTGAAGAAAGTGATGGATCCATGCGCAGCTGTCACCTGGTGGCAGCGCGCAGTGATACGAAAGGAGAGAAAATAGTGCCAAGCGATTATGAGGTCTGACTTTTTGGAAGACAATGGTTTTGTGATGCAAATGTATCACTCTTTTGAACACATATTGTTTTGAGAAGAAAAACACTTTATTTTACTGTCCCCTACGAACTTGCCGGACTACTTTCGTCAGCACCAAAAACGGCCAGTATCTCGGCTCACCGGACGCTGTCGGGGGTAAGTCAGTGTGGATGCACGACACTGCTCACGGAGATGCCATAAAGATTCATGTCAAAAAACCCGAACTATCCCTTTAAATCCATGTGAACAGTATATAAGTGTATAAGTGTATAAGAATATATCTAAAAAATGGTGCGGACTCTTGATTATCCAGGCTGTGAACCAGGCGCGGCTGTCACATGGCGGCAGGGCGCAGTGATATGAACGGAGAGAAAATAGTGCCAAGCGATAATGAGGTCTGACTTTTTGGAGGACGATGGTTTTGTGATGCAAATGTATCACTCTTTTGAACACATATTGTTTTGAGAAGAAAAACACTTTATTTTACTGTCCCCTACCAACTTGCCGGACTACTTTCGTCAGCACCAAAAACGGCCAGTATCTCGGCTCACCGGACGCTGTCGGGGGTAAGTCAGTGTGGATGCACGACACTGCTCACGGAGATGCCATAAAGATTCATGTCAAAAAACCCGAACTATCCCTTTAAATCCATGTGAACAACCGAACAAAAACCAACTTTTTTGATGACCAACATCTCTTTTTTATTCAACCAATCGCTGCTGTTTGGTCGTGATGTATGTAAAGTGCCAAATTCCGTAGGAAGAAGGGCAATAACGTCTTTCCTTTTGATAAAATTCACCAAACATTCTTTTTGTTCTAAAACACAATGGACTCCAGGCACTCCAAAGAAGTAGAAAAAGTAAAAAATCGCACGAGGAAAATTGTAGTTAAAAGGCCTTTATTTGAATGGCCAAAGCCGATATGTTTCGACCTTAACTGGTCTTCATCAGGGCTTGTTAAGGTCGAAACATGTCGGCTTTGGCCATTTAAATAAAGGCCTTTTAACTAAATTTTTCCTCGTGCGATTTTTTACTTTTTCTACTTCTTTAGAGTGCCTGGAGTCCATTGTGTTTTAGTTTTGATCCTTTTTCCAAGAGCACCCTCTTCCTGGTCCCACTGATTGGAACATCTGCCACAAACAGCCACATTTTTGTTCTTTCTGCACAGATTCTTTTTGTTCTGGCTTTAAATCCTCGATCTTGGGAATCGTTGCCACCACAGAATGTCTGTCTTCGTCTACATCCATCTCGACGCTTTGTTTACTGTTGTGCTGTTCCACAAAAGGGACCCAGACAGACGCTTGAGTTTGACATCATGACTTCACAGCTCTTTTCTGATTGGCCCGTGTGCGGTCTACAACTTCCGGGGTTCTTGCAAATTGTCTAGTGTATTCAGATTACTGACCTAGTCGCTGGAGAGAAATGAAATTGAGTCGAGGCACTAGATGGTGTCAGCCTGGCTACTAATGGAAGGCTTGTCTCCATGAAATTATGATGAATTCTTTTAACATCAGTAATGTTCTTATGACCCTTTTTAACAGAGTTTTATTGAATCTATTCTTGCATTTTGGTTCGGTGTCCTCTCTGTGTCTAGTAGAACTCGTCTGGCTCAGTTTGTCAAAGCGGCAGGTAAAATTGTCAGCTTACAGCTGCAGGTCGTCTACAACAGAGGGATGATTTGCAAGGCCCAACAAATAATGAGAGCCCTGACCGCTGGTTCTTTGAGGAGTTTAACCTTCTTCCTTCTGGGCGGCGTCTGAGAATACGGCAGATCGGGACTCAGGGGGCTTGGACTTCTTCTATTTCTGAAGCCATAACGAGGAAAAATGCTCTTATAGCTTGGATAAGTCGTGGTGAAACGCGGTTACATCTCCTGCTCTTTTTTTTGTGCCTATTTTTAAGGGAATGTTTGTCTGCATTGTTGAGCTTAAGCTGTGGTTTAGAGTATTTTTGAATTATATTGTGTGTCTGCTGTGTTTCTGACAACAATTTCTAAGCTGAAAGTTGAAGCTGAAGATGTGGTATGGTCTTAACCTTCTCTATTTCCATGGAAACAAACACTGCCGCCAGCATGTGTCATATCTGTGGAGAGGTGACCCTAGTCATGTTTGTCAAGGTAATTCTGAACAACCTCAGAAGTAGAATAAATGCAAAATAAGGTAATAGAGGCTTTGCACCATCACGTGACCCCATAGCAACGGTAACTACGCCGCCATGACACCGGGCACGCTATGCCATTCACTTGAGTAACATCGGAGAAACATGGGCAGGTTTTGTTGTGTGTTTGGCTGTTCTAGTCGCTCTGAAAGGGATAAAACGATTCTTTTTTTCAATGTTCCTCTGGAAATTACTCATCAGGGATTTCAAACAAGGGAATTATCGAAAAAAAGACGGGAATTATGGCTAGCAAACATAAACCGTGTAGAGATTTCTAATGGTACTATCAAGTCACCCGAAGTTTGCTCACGTCACTTTCATCAAGGTATTTGCTATTTAAATTGTTTCATAGCTTATTTAATGAAAGAAGAACATTTACTGAACTAAAATTTCATTCATTTATCCAGGAAAACCCGCACCAGTCTATGATCCAACGAACCCAGATTGGGCTCCTACGATCAATATGGGGCGCGAGTCGAAGAGTCTGTGAGCCGAACTGCGAAACAATCGGCCGTGAAAAGATACTCGCGAACGTTAGAGAGATCTGCTCGTAAAACGCGATTAATTCTAGAAGACTTAGTTGTGGATAAGCAAGGCAACAAAGAAAATATCGGTCCTACGGTGAGTAACATGTTTATATGCGAGTTGGAAGATACGGTTTCTACTGCTACTCAGACTCCAAATGTGACGATGATTTCGACAGAAACACAAACAGAACTCTCTCAGTTCTCAGTTCTGTCAGAGTTCACGATAAGGACCTTCTGCCACAGATGTCAGCATCAACCACTTACAAGGGACTGAAGTGCACGATTTAGATCGTTTTATTCGTACTCCTGCTTCAACGGCGAACAGAATCACTTCTACATGAGAACATGTTCCTCCTAAGCCTGCCATACAATTGCAGTGGGCTGTTATTATCGTCCCTTCATTAGTTGCTGCGATCCAGGGCTTCAGGTGTGTCTCATTCAATCGCTGAGTGGTTAACCTGAGCGAAAATAACATGAGATTTTTTTTTTCGTTCCGTTGCATTTGTAAACAAACGTCTATCGCGTTGAAATTTTGGAAAACACTTACCTTTCCGAATAAATCCTTGACATTACTGGTAGCTTTTCCTACATACACATATCTGACCCACCCAGCAACAAAATACTGGTACACCTCTAGGCTTTTATAAGCCTTGATTTGCTCTTTGGTGTAGCTACTAGTCGCAAATATCAAGTAGTTTGATATATCCGGAAATTCTACTTCTGGCCATAATTCTGTCGAATCGGAGTAGAAACTAATGGTCACATTATAAGGATCGATATTAGAGATTCATTTTAGCTTTTCCAAGTAGTTTTTTCGTTCATCTGAGGCTAGCGAGTCGAGATATTTCGGGAGAGATGGAACATGCTCGCTCTGTTTAGCAGCCATGCTTGATCTCGCGTGCCTGGTGTCATGGCGGCGTAGTTACCGTTGCTATGGGGTCACGTGACGATGCAAAGCTTCTATACCATCTCATTGAAGACAAAAAGGTGCCACGAGAACAGCTCTGTACCTGTTCCAAACTTGCTGAACGGGTGGTTGGGGTTCCCTGTGGCCTTCTCCAGCTGAAAGAGCCTCCACGCGTCGTTCATCAGGTTTTTCTCATGTTCTGAATCCACGGCGTTCACCTCCCGATCCTTACAGCTCTCATCGAACAGAGGGCAGAGGAAAAACTGGGCAAACCTGGGCCAAACACAGAAGTTACATGATAAACCGCAGTCGAATCAAAAGTATACACAGACATTCGTTTGTTTCTGACTTGGGTTCTAAGGGGGTCAGAATATTTCAAAGTGGTGAAAATTTAAAAGTTTCAGAATAAAGATGATCTCGAAAAAAATAAACCTGGACTAGAACATGACTAAACCACTGGACTAGACCAAGACCAAACCAGGATTAGTGTGTTGCTCTAAGAATTCTTGAGATCTCATTGTCCAATCTTGCCCATCATTTTGTAGAGCTAAGCCAAGTTACAGGTCAGATCTGTGGCGAAGCAAGACGCTCATAAAATGGCGGCAAGTTTTTCAATGTACAGGGTGTCCCAAAAAAAAAATTATGAAAAGAATAACTTGAAGAATAACTTGAAAAATAGCTTGAAGAAAATAAATCTCAAAGTCTAATAAATAATTTTGACAATTCTTGTTGAAATAACCTCAGATTTTCACAGAATGTATAGAAATAGATCCAGATTTTATATTTAATGTTTAATTTTTGTTTTCAGGTTGAGCCGTTCACTCCCAAAGAGAAGTCATTTTGTGTCTTTGGTGATTGCATGTAAACATATTCCAAGACTGTGCAACCTTCGATGCAAAATTTGGAAAAACCTCAACTGGCAAACAAATCTGGGCTAAAGGATAATAAAGCCAAACTGTCATTCGAGGAATCTGGGTTTCTTGGGGCTTGGCAAGAGTTTTTCATGAACTTGCTCGGCCTTCTCTTCTGATGTTGATGTTGGTCTACCAGATCCTTTAGCCCTGCATAAACAGCCTTCCTGTTTACATTTTTGGTACCAAGTCCAAACTAGTTTGCCGGTTGGTGACGTTTTTCAAAATTTTGCATTGAAGGCTGCACAGTCTTGGGTGACTGTGTGCGAGCAGATTCCAAGACGCAAAATGACTTCTCTTTGGGTGTGAACGGCTCAAAATGAAAACAGAACAAAAATAAAACATTAAATATAAACTCTTGATCTGTTTCTATACATTCTGGGAAAATTTGAAGTTATTTCAACAAGAATTACCAAAATTACAGACCTGCGAAATGATGTCATATTTTTTTGGGACACCCTGTATTTTGAACAATTGAAATAACTACAATCTTTTGACATACTGTGGAACATTCCAAACAAAGCAATAACCTTTCCGTGGAGATACCAGAAAAGTTGCATAATGTACATTTAGCCTAGAAATCCCTAAAATAGATGAAGATTAAGTTTGGCCGATATTGCCTGCCTCTGCTTGTACACTGTCAGTTTAGAAAAAAACAACATGATCTGCTTGAATACACAGACGTTTGAATCGGACAATGGTGAGTAATGCACAAACAGGAGAAACCAGAGCGAGGCAGGCGGGACTGGATGGTTTTGCATGAAGGAAAAGCAAAGTCCACAACCGCCATGCAAAAAACTTCTATTTGACTGAATTTAAAGCTGCAGAGAGGAAGAGCCGAGGGGTTTAGTTACAGATGAAGACGTTTCTTAAGCTTTTAAACACATTCTTCGACACGTGTGACTTGAAACGACGCGAAGTACGATTAGATTATTATCGTTTATTTATACTTTTCAGCTGATGTCATCCACGTTCCCTGAGGGTGTGATTCTAACTGTAAGCACTGCTCTGTCTGAGGCTTGTTAGACTTTAATCTCTTCTTTATTTCGACACAATCTGATCAGAAAGAGCTGACTTAGTTGTGTGCTGTTGAACGAGTCGCTCTCAAATAACGTAAGGAAGCAAGCATTAAACAAACAGTAGCAACAACAATGGTACAAAGCCCATAAATTAACAGGCATAAAAGGTCATTTAAAAAAGGTCCTGCGCCTTTATTTGAGGAAATCGTCTAGCCCCGGTACAGATATATTGTATAAGCAGCTCTTGAGGTCAAATACGTCCACTGTGCGTTGTCTGCATCTAATTATATATAATTATATATAGAATAACTTGAAGAATAGCTTGAAGTATAATGTGAAGAATAACGCGAAGAATGACTTGAAAAATGACTTAAAAAATGACTTGAAGAATGACTTGAAGAACGACTTGGGGAACAACTTGGGGAACAACTTGGGGAACAACTTGGGGAACAACTTGGGGAACAACTTGGGGAACAACTTGGGGAACAACTTGGGGAACAACTTGGGGAACAACTTGGGGAACAACTTGAGGAACAACTTGAGGAACAACTTGAGGAACAACTTGAGGAATAACGTGAAGAATAATGTGAATTACTTGGGAACAACTTGGGGAACAACTTGGGGAACAACTTGGGGAACAACTTGGGGAACAACTTTAGAATAACTTGTAGAATAACTTGTAGAATAACTTGTAGAATAACTTGTAGAATAACTTGTAGAATAACTTGTAGAATAACTTGAACTACCTGAAGAATTATTTGAAGAATTCATTTCAAACCACAGCTCTCCATTAACACATTAAAAGAGTTACAACAAGTGTATCTATTGTTAAATATTTGAGGTTAAATAGTTTGAAAAGGGAGGCGTTCTTTTAGTCCTAATCCACTCATCTGTGCAACACGCTTTACACTGCAAAAAAGCTTGTCTGAAATTTAAGATGTAAACATTTAAATCTATCAGAAAATAACTTAAACTTTGTGAAATTATCTGTCCATGCAGCAAAATAAATTTACTTGACAGGTTATCTCAAAATAAACTACCTCTAGAGTAGAATTAAGCACTCTCAGACCTAGTAAGTAGATAATAAATGTGAAAATATGATGAATAACCTTATATAAGTTTTAAAAATCTCCCAGATCAGAGAAACTTGCAGGGTAGAAGCTCATTCATCACTTTATCTGTTTGTTTAGACAAGGCGTATGGCACGGAATGTACTGAAACTAAAATAAAGAGAAAAATTCTGCCAAAAAAAATGAAAATGTATAACTTATTTGACAAATTTCACATCATTCAGTCCTTTTCTGTAAACTTAGAGCAATACCACGGCACTCAGGTGCACTACACTGGGTTCATTGAACTGACCTGTTACGTAATCATGTACTCCTCATGAGGTGGCAAAGGTGCACTTACGTAACAACCTACAGTGCATAAAAAATGTAAAAAGGCCTGTACTAAATTTTTCTCCATATATTTACGGAAAATGTGTCTTGCCCCAGTACAGATATATTTTATAAGCAGCTCTTGAGGTCAAAATGAGCCCTCTGTGTATTCTATTGTCCGATAATCAGGAAGTGCGCGGTTAGAATTACAGTGAGGGCAAAACTCTGCTCTGTCCTTGTGAAAAGCACTGCCATATAAAGGTGCACACTGTAACTTTTCTGTTAAAGGTTGTATGGAGGATTTTTTTTGTTTTTGTTTCAAATTGTCAGTGAAAGTTTAAACTACCATTACAGAGATGCAGCAGCCTTGTAATTATGATGACCAAAAAAAAAGAATGAAAATCCATCAACAGTGGACGTAGCGAGGCCAGATAAACATCAGCCAATAGAAAACGAGGCTCCCTCTTTTTCTATTGGCTGTTAGGTCGTCAATCAAACTCCCTACATTTCTAGAGTAATTGACTCGTCGGCGCGCGGGGATTATGTGGTTTATGCAGCGGTTCTTAGAGGCTTTTTCAAACTGTCGCTTCCTCACATTTTGCACAAAGATTGTTGAGATGGCGGATGAGAATCCACGACCAGTTCGCCGCAAAAGAAAGTCTGTTTTTGAGGTCGCTGAAAGAAGAAGAGAAGGGGAAAAGGACCAAAGCCAACCTGAGGTGATTCTTGGAGATCTTTTCCAGCGTTTGGGCGAAGGAAGCAGATGAAGGGTCTAAAGACTGACATGTCGGTCGCTAAGTTACTTCCAGACAGGTCACTTCAACAGTAATTCTGAACGCGCACTGGATACAAACAAGTGTGATTTCTAGAGTAATGAGGCGGGAGGAGGTGTTTCTACTGAGGGAGCTGTGGAGGAGGAAGGTGGTGTCACGCTTGCACGACATTTGAAAAAGGACTGTCACTGTATTTCTCTTCCCTTAAAAAATCCTCTATACAACCTTTAAGGGGTTTGATCTGTATTTGCCTTTTCCAGAGATGTTATTACACTGACTTGATGCAAAAATGTTCCACAGTATGGCATTAAACATATCTATTAGGGCTGGGTATCATTAAGAAGCTGCCGATACGATACATACCTCGATGCATAGGCAACAATAAGATATGTTTTTCGATACAGTGCACTTTCGATTCAATATGATTCAATACGATTAGGGCTGAGTATGTTTAAGAAGTTACGATACATCTCAAAACAGCGAACTTTTGATTTGATACATATATTTCAAATCAATTCGATACGGTTCTATGAAAAAATAATGGATAAATCGTGGCTGTGACACTAAAAGTCTTTGTTAAACCACTTCTTGTGCAAAGTTCATATGAAACACAAACATTTAACTCATCAAAACTGTGAAAATGTCAAATGTGTCACGTACAAGAGTTTCCTTCCTCTGAACAAGCAACAAAACTGTAGCTGTAACAAAATAATTTAGGAAAATGTACCAAAAAATAAGATCTATCGATGCAGTATCAATATCGTGGGCTGTTGTATCATCACATTAAATGATACAATACAATATCAATATTTCGATATTATTGCACATCCCTAGACATTTCAAATCTATTCGACACGGTTCAGTAAAACACAAATGCTAAATCATGGCTGTGATACTAAAAGCCTTTGTTAAACCATCAAGCTTGTGAAAAGTTAGTACAAAACACCCATTTTACTCAAAATAGTGAAAAGGTCAAATGTGTTGCATAAACAAGTTTCCTTTCTCCAAACAAGCAACAAAACTGTTAGTCAGGCTGTCACCATCTAGTGCCTCCACCCAAATTCATTTCTCTCCAGCGACTAAGTCAGGAATCAGAATACAGTAAACGATTTGCAAGAACCTCGGAAGTTGTAGACCGCGCACCGACCAATCAGCGAAGAGTTGAACCCGAGTTGCAATAGCAAATGCAACTGCATATGCTATCCTCCTTATCCTTAGACTTCCTTTGTCAAATACACACTTCACATTTTTTATTGCACCTTTATTTCACAAGTTCATCTCACAGAAATGACCATGATCGTTCACTCTCTGATTTGTTTGCTGTTGTGCCGCCGATTACAGTATTATTCGGCCTATAAGTCGCACTTCATGGTTTGGGTGTTTCCTGCAACTTATACTCCGGTGCAACTTATATATTAAAATTTTCAGACTGACAGCCGCGAGAGGCTCTAGTCTTGTGTGTCACTATCTCCCTGCTCCTGTTACTCCTGTACCACTGTCACTTCCCACTCTACTGCGCATGTCTCCTGTAGAAAAAGTCGCTGCCTTGCCGCAAATAGTGAAATATGCAGCCGAAAATCGAGCAGCAGAAAGAAAGTTTGAAGTGAGCGAGAAACTTGTGAGCGACTGACGGAAAGTGGGAATGAATAACACAGTCACTGGATGAATCGACAAAACCTGGACTTCAATGACAATCGAAACCATCCTGTCGGGATTCAGAAAGACCGGAATAATTCTAACTGGAACTGATGCTAAGTCTGACGACAGCGACACAGAAGAGGAAGCGGCGCTCTGTTTACATCATGGATCTATGGTTTATCTCCAGAGGTCACGCAGAAGTGACACCGAGGATGAAGAACTCAATGGATTTAGTGATTTGAAGTGAGATCGTGAGTTTGGTAAACTTATGTTCTGTTGTTTATGCTATAATTATCTGAATAACTGTTCATATTGTCCTCTATTCTGTTGTTATCACTAGAACTTGTCTTTCCTGGTCTCTGATTTTATAAAATAAATTTCCCCAAAAAGTGCAACTTATACTCCGGTGTGACTTATATATGTTTTTTTCTCCTTCATTGCGCATTTTTCGGCTGGTGCGACTTAAACTCCGGAGACACTTGTAGTCTGAAAAATATGGTACTTGGACACCACTGGGCGTTCCGGCGCATTACATACATCACGACCAAATAGCAGCGATTGTTCTCGCCTACGATCGAGCGAATGAATCCTAATGCTGCAAGGTCAGACGGTTTCCACAAAGTAAAATATAAAAAAAAAATACTTTGGTAATATATCGATACTGCAGCCCACGATATTGATACTGTATTCTCAAATTAAACGATAAGATACATCGATATCTCAATATTTTTGCACACTCCTAATATCTATCTAACCAAATTGAAGCCATACTGTGAAGAATTCTAGTAAAACTAATAAATATTCCCATGGAGACACACACGTGCGAACCCGCCATCAGAAAAGTTACGTAGTGCACTTTTAATATTTAATCCCAATTGCAGAGCGTTCAGAGCGGCGGCCTCTCCAGATGGTCTCGCTAATTCACTGTGAAACAATTAGCTCCTGACAAAGAAACAGGTGCTCCATAGACGCCCATTCATTTACAAGCCGGTAATTTGATCCCGTGGCTAAATTGAGACACTAACTGCGTGTCATGTGAGCAGACCCCAAACGCAGGCCTGGTCTAGTCTCGGCTTTAGTCCTGGGTTTTAGCCGGGACTCTTCCAAGGATGTTACAATGGGGACTGCAACAGGTGGAGGTGTTGTAACCAGAAGATCGGCAGGTCATTTGAATAGACACATTAGGTAAATAAACTAGAAGAAGGTCCGTGTAACATTGGTTCTTTTAAATTTCAATTAAGAACGAAATAAAATGGGAAAAAAATTTGATAACATTTCATTTTAGTGTCAAACAAGAACAAGTTTTCAACCTCTTTGTTTGATTTTGTTGTATTTTGAACATAGCAATGAAGGTGAAAATAGAAAAAAAAAAAAGCTCCTCTATTTCCAATATTTAATTTAAAGTTTTTTTTCAGATAACACCAATCCAAAAACAGTCTTTGTGTCTATTAAGGGTGTGCAAAAATATCAAAATATCCATGGGTCTGGTCAAGTGGTAACGGAGGGAAACAGGGGCAGATTTTTTACATTCAAATGTCTCTTATTCAGAAACTAGAGGAACTATTGAAATAAGTAAAGTATCAGAATGTAGGAAAGAGTTACACTCCAACAGGGTCAAGTTAAACCTGTGATATTCTTTCAAGTTGTCGACAAAAAATGAAAAAACTCATGTCGGTAACAGAGGGAATGAAATATGCAGCACTTTTTGGGCAATAAATACAAACAGTGATAACTCTTGGTTCTCACTTACATATCCTTAACAAACTGGTTTGAATATTTGCTTCATATAGTTTTCTACCATATGGTACAAGATTAGGATTGAAAAACCTCTTACTTTTTGAGTCATGAGATTTTTTATTAAGAAAGGTCATGGTAACGGAGGGAAAAGTAACGGAGGGAAAATTGTGCAAGAAAGTAGAAGGTGCAGGATTTTACATAATTTGTTGCTTTTTTCTTCCAAATACTTTAATATTACTTCAAAATGAAAGGAAACTATTTCTATAAAATATGTCAGTCCTTCCAAGCAAATTTTTTTCATTTTAAATAGATTTTGTTTTGAAAAATCATGTACCTTCATCAACAGTTCAAAGATGGAACAACACAAGATATGATGAAATACATCCATTTATTTACATGATTTGCAGGTCTTTGAAATTTGGGAAATAATTTTTGTTCCATGTTTCATACATGGTCTGTTTAAAACGTATGGAACTTTAGAACCAAAAATGGTACAGAAAAAAGTAAACAGTTTCATAAACTAGAGTACATATGTATCTGTTCAATACATTTTTATATCAGATGCATTAACTTGAATTTTTGGCCTTGTTGTTTACTTCTGCTTGACTGGGCCCATATATATCGTATCATTTATTGTGATGATACAGTATTGATATTCTGGGCTGCTGTATCTGACTATTTTTTGGTATATTTAACTAAATAATTTTGTTATTTTTGCTACAGTTTTGTTGCTTGTTTAGTGAAAAGAAACTCGTTTATGCGACATGTTTCACATTTTTACTGTTTTGATGATTAAAATGTTTGTGTTTCATATGAACTTTGCAGAAGAAGTGGTTTAAGAAAGACTTTCAGAATCACGGACAAGATTCAGCCTTAATTTTTTATTGAACCGTATCAAAACTTTATGAAATGCATCATATTGAACTGAAAGTGCACTGTATCGAGATATGTATCGTATCAGCAACTTCTTAATGATTTCCAGCCCTAGTGTCTATTTTAATTGATATTTTATTCTCTTTGGTTTATTTGCCCTGAAAGTTCTGCTGCTTGAAGGACTTATCTGAAAACTCGTTGCAATTTTGTGGACTAACACGTCGTCTTCTTTTATAGCGGCGCGTTTACTTTTGCGTCTTAGAAAGTCTTTGTTGGACTCCAAGACGAGAAACAGGAAGCAGCAATAAACTCTCCTTTGTTTAATTGTTCAGGCGAACTGAGCGGCAGAACTTCCGAGGTAAATAAACCAGAGAGAATAAAATATCAAAACTCAAACAGGCACCGAGACGGTTTTTTGATTGGTGTTATGTGAAATAAACTTTAAATTAAATATTGATTGAAAATAGAGGTTGAAATCTGTTTTTTTGTCTGACACTGAAATGGAAAAATGAAATAACAATTTTCCCATTTTATTGTTTTTTGTTCTTAATTGAAATTCAAAAGAACAAATGGTACACAGACCGAAGAAGTTATTAAAATATGTTTCACTAAGTTCCTTCAAAGAGGTTCATTTCTTCTTCTTTCATCTTCCGATATTATTTCGAAATAAAAGGTTCGTACGTACTGTAAACAACACACCGGTCTGCTAAAAACATCCTTTATTTGGAAATGTTTTATCAAATCTTATACCTCAATATTTTGGGCATCTTAAAAAGGCACTGTACCTTTTTTTATTTTTGTATTATTATCATCATTATTATTATTATTTACTTATTTATTTATTTTATTTTATTTTTTTTGTATGCATGTTTAGTTAAAGGTTGCATAGAGGATTTTCCAAGGAACGAGAAATCCAGCGACTGTTTGTCCTTTTTCAAATGTTGCGCATGCGTGAGACCACCCCCCCTCCCCTACAGCTCCTACGTAGAAACACCTCCTCCCTCCTCCTCTTTACGCCAGAAACAGGTTTGTTTACAGCCGCTGCACATGACTTGTAAACAACTAACTACAGTGTTGGTTAGGCAAGACGGAGAAGTGAGGCGGGGGGAGCGGGTGTGCGGACATTTCGTTCGCGGACGAGAAGTGAGGAGCAGGGAGAAGAGCGGAACAGGGGAGAGAGGAGAGAGGAGAGAGAGAGGAGAGGGGAGCGGTGCGCGGAGATTCCGTGCCCGGAGAAGTGAGGAGCAGGGAGAAGAGCGGATCGGGCAGCGGGGAGAGGAGCAGGAAAGGGGTGCAGCAGAGAAGAGTGCGCGGAGATTCAGTGCGAATGAACTAGCTACAACACGCAGCAGCAAGCGGACTCTTTCTTTGCCTTGAAAATTGACGTTTTCAGACATAGGATATCGCTTTCGTGTCCTGAAAAACGTTTGTCTCGCTCTTGGAAATAAAGTACGTTTTCATAATAAGCAGAAGTTTCCTGTCCAGGAGTAATTTGGCGACCAGTGCGTCAGTCTTTAGACCCTGCGTCTGCTTCAGTCGCGCCATCGCTGGAATGAATCTACAAGAATCACTTTAGTTTGGCTTTCGCTGCTTTTCCCCTTGTCTTCTTCTTTCAGCGACCTCAAAAACAGACTTTCTTTTGCGGCTAACTGCTCCTGGATTCTTGTCGCCATTGCAACAAACTTTGTGCGAACTGCGAGGAAGATATAGGTCAAAAAAAGCCACTAAGAACTGTTGCGTTGGTGGAGTAAACAGCGTCTGTGCGTCTTGCGTCTGTGGACTGCGTGACAGTCGTACGTAAACCACGTACCGGCGGCGCAGGCAAGTCAGTTACGCTAGAAACGTAGGGAGATTAATTGACAGCCTGTCAGCTCACAGATAACGAGGCAGTGTCGTTATCTATTAGCAAATGTTTAGCCCCACCACGTCCAGAGTTGATGAATTTTTATTCTCTTTTTTTGGTCATCATAATTACAAGGCTACTGCACCTCTATAATGCTATCATTGACAATTTGAAACAAAAAAAAAATCCTCCATACAACCTTTAAGTCTGTCTTATTGTGGATGTGCTGGGTATCCAATCCCTTAAACTTCTATCCTAAAAACAAATAATAATAAAAAAAAAAAAAAAAAAGGCACTGTACCTGATATTTCTGTCTTAAAAACATGAAAAAACGACTTATTTTTAAGCAGTTTGCAGCATTCAAAGCATCCTAAATATTCACTGCAATGGGTTCATGAGGAATTTTCACAACACAAAACACAAAACACTCAATAGCTGCTTAAACAATACCTGAATTGAGAAAAAAAATTTGCCAAAATACATGGAAAAATTTACACTGTTTCTAATTGCAAAAATGTAAAAAATCTGATGTTTAAAAAGTTGGAGAAAAAATATAAATTATAAAAACTCAAATGTGTCAAATTAACAAGACAGTGTTCAAATTCTGCAAATTCGAACAATAGAAAATCTAGAACAGTTTAAGTGAGTTTGAGTAACTACAGCACAGGATAGTAGAAGTAGAACACAAAACGAGAAGGCCTCACCTGTCTAGTGCTCCTTGCAAGTGCTCATGGGATACGTCGAAGTAGTAGTTGGTGTGTTCTCCGCTGGTGAAGGCGTTGGAGCTGCCGGCGTGTTCGCTCAGAAACTGACTGTACTCGTTCTCCTTCGGGTATTTTTGAGTCCCCAGAAACAACATGTGTTCACAAAAGTGCGCTAGGCCTGAGATGTTTGAAGGGTCTGACAAGGAACCTGCAGGAGAACAAAAACACAGCCAAAGTCAAGATATTGTGTTCAAAACAAAGATGAGAAATTATTATCTATATGTTTCAGGTCTCTGCTCTGGCTCCTGTGGCTCAGAGACTTTAAAGCGGCTCTGCTTATGGACAAGTCTCTCCATGGCCGAGCACCAAAGTCCATCTGTGACCAGTGTTGGGGGTAATGAGTTATTGTAATGCGTTGCTTTTTGCTGTAACGCAGTGATGTAGGGAATTACAGGGGAAAAAATTGTAATATTTTACTCAGTACCAATGTCAGTACAATGTCAAATGTGCGTCACAATGTATTTTTAACCTGGGCTGAAGTGGTGGGTTTTTCATTTTTCTTCATACAAATTCGCCAAAATCACAGCGAGATCTGCAGCGGTGAAACGGTTCCGAGTGACGGGACGGGCCGGAGGTGCGCCCGTGTAGACCGTTGGGGGACCGCGGGCGAAAGGATCAGCGCAGAACTCAGCACACCCTGGGGCAAATCACAGCTGACGCCCGATCGCAGAACTAGTCCCGGTTTTGTCCTGGTTTTGTCCCGGTTTAGACCCGGTTTAGCCCCGGTTTAGCCCCGGTTTAGCCCCGGTTTAGACCCAGTTTAGACCCAGTTTAGACCCAGTTTAGACCCAGTTTAGTTCTGGTTCAGTCCATATACAGTGCAGAAGTTCGGCATCTTTGCTCACTGATTGTTATTTGACGATCAGTGACGGTTATTTTGGTGACAGTAAGTTAAAGTGCTGTAATAGTCGTGTCATGTTTTACATTTTAAACACAGTAATATTGTAATGTAATGAATCACTTTGAAATGACAAACAAATCATAAATAACACATTACAGTTTTGAAGTAACTTGCACAACAGTGTCTGTGACGTCTGTTATTATGTTCTTTTTTCAGACCACCTGATGTTGCTGTGACGTGTCCGGGCAGCTGATTTATACAAGTTTTGGCGCTTGACTGACCGGACACGTCAAGACCTAGGGGTGTGCAAAAATATCGGAATATTGATATATCGTATTGTTTAATATGATGATACAGTATCGATATCGTGGGCTGCTGTATCGATATTTCACCAAGAGTATTTTTAGGTGTGTTTTACTAAATTATTTTGTTACAGTGCTACAGTTTTGTTGCTTGTGGAGCGAAAGGAAACTCATTTATGTGACACATTTGACATTTTTACAGTTTTAAGGATTAAAATGTTTGTGTTTCATATGAACTTTGCACAGAAAGTGGTTTAACAAAGACTTTTAGTATCACAGCCACGATTTAGCCTTTATTTTTTATTGAACTGTATCGAATCGATTTGAAATATATCATATCGAATCGAAAGTGCGCTGTATCGAGATATGTATCGTATCGTGGCCTGTGTATCGAGGTATGTATCGTATCGGCAACTCCTTAATGATACCCAGCCCTATCAAGACCGCTAGTCGAAACGGTCAGGTATGAAAACAAACTCTTGGTCTAAAAAAAAAAGAACCTAATAACTTAAATTATCAGAAGACCAAGTGAATCTAATTGGACAACATCTGTGACATGTTAGTGCCGTATGAACCATCTCACACTCTGAGGAGCTCAGGGACCGACCTCCTGCTGGTGCCCAGAGTCACGACTAAACACGAGGAGTCAGAGTTTCAGATTCATACAGCAAAAACCTGGAACAGTCTGAACATGTGAGACAGACTCGACTCTGACTCAAAACGGTTCTGTTGAGCTGTGTATGACTGAAAGGTTTTCATTCAGCACTCTTCTCTCTCATGTTTTGATTTGTTTTTATTGTGATTTTAATGTATTTCTTATTTTGTAAAGCACTTTGAATTACTTTGTGTACGAATTGTGCTGCATAAAATAAACTTGCCTTGTCTTACAGTACACTAATGACCAGAGAGATTCATGTGAACAGATGCTAGGGCTTGTTGCTCATCAAAATTCACAGATTTCACACACGGGAAAAAAAAAAACAAAAGACAGAAACAGCCTATATTTCTGCACGAGAGTTTACAGAAGTTTAAAAATGTGCTCTGAGTGATACTGGGTTATTCGAAAAACGTCTCCACTCTACAGATTTCTCTGATCTGGCCAAGATTTTAAAACTTATACAGGTTATTCAATTTATTTTCAGATTTATTATTTACTTACTAGTTCTGAGATGCTTCATTCTAGTCTAGACGTAGTTTATTTTAAGATAATTTGTCAAGTTTGTAAATCTTACTACTTTTAAGTGATTTCCTGATAGATTTAAATGTTTATATCTTACATTTTGGCCAAACTCTTTCATAGTGCAGCATTTTATTGAACAAAAGGCTCTGACTCATTTGTGTTGCACTGCCCAAACCACAACACTGCCACTCTTCATACCATCGGCGAGTTTGAGCCAAAACACACACCTAGGGGAATTACACGATGGATTCTCAAGAATTTTCAGGAAATTATTTTGAACTGCAAGGTGAGGCTTTGATTTGTTAAACATAAACTTGTGGAAGCAGAAGTTGTGTTAGTTGGGCACCAGGTTAATTCAGTTTTTCCAAATGCGTAGAAAGAAACTGGGACATCTCTGGTTTGGGTTGTTGGTAATAATAAAATTGTGAAACGAGTGCGTAATACACGCATCTCGAATTTCTGACTTCTGGTCATCGCGCAGTACATGCTGGGAAGGGTTTTCTGAAAAAGTGAGCGTCAAACCGCGATGTTTGTTTTTCCCAGTGTCTATTGACAAAGCCGATCTTTTCAAGTCTTTTGAACCATATCACTTTTGTTTCTGGTTCTGATATTGTCATATTTTAGTTTTGGGATTTGGACATCGTAATTGTGTGGTTGTTGGATCCTAACAGCGGAAAACGGCTCGAGAAATGAGCTTCAGAAGTTTGAGAATTGCATAACTGCAAAAGGGAATCAGATGTGTGCGACTGCAAACCTACATTCAAACTGTTTCTCTTCCCAACGGAATTGAAAAATAGTGAAAGACGAAGGAGATGGGCAGGACTGATCCACAGGAAGGACCAAAAAGGAAACCTTTGAAATCATCCCGAGTTTGCAGCGAACATTTTGTATGTGCATTCTGATCCCTCGCTCCACCTCGGTTACGAATTTAAAAAGTCAACGCCAAAGCAAAAGGCACCAACTGTTCACCAAGAAACACCTTCCACTGCAAAGAGACCAAGACGTGATGTTGCTGTAAAACCACAAGAACAAGAAAGTGAAGCTCAGTCTGTTTGTCTTCTGCACCTCTCCATTAACAAACGGGATTTTGCTTTGATGTCGCTCCACATAAAAAATGTTCGCTGCAAACTCGGGATGATTTCTTAGGCAGCCAAATGTTTCCTTTTTCGTCCTTCCTGTGGATCAATCCTGCCCATCACCTTCACCTTTCACCATTTTTCAATTCCGCTGGGAAGAGAAACAGTTTGAACAGAGGTTTGCAGTCACACACATCTGATTCCCTTTTGCAGTTATGAAGTTCGCAAACAAATTTCTCGAGCCTTTTCCCGCTGTTAGGACTTCGAACAACCACACAATTACGATGTCCGAATCCCAAAACTAAAATATGACAATATCAGAACCAGAAACAAAAGCGAAATGGTTCAAAAGACTAGAAAAGATCGGCTTTGTCAATAGACGCATCCCACTGGGAAAAACAAACATGGCGGTTTGATGCTCACTTTTTTTGAAAACCCTTCCCAGTATGTATTGCGCGATGACCGGAAGTCCGAAATTCATGATGCATGTATTAAGCAAAACTGTTATGAAGTCAGTATAGTCACATTTTCTTTTTGTTTTGGTCATTTTTAAGCAGCTTTTCTGTATTTTACTTAAACAAATGACAATGTATGCCTCTCTTTACTGTTGGCAGGGATTAAATTGATCAAAAATTGGGACATCTGGGACATTTCTTGTATAAAACTGGGACAAATCAGTGGTTTGGGATAAATCTGCTGGGACAGGGGACACAGGGCTCAAAACTGGGCCTGTCGGGTTGATCGTGGGGGCAGCGGATCGTACCTATGTGGACATCTAAAGCCGCGGAGGACTTGTCTGTCGTGGGGTCACTGATGAGCATGGCCTTCAGTCCGTTGGTGAACTCCAGAGCTCGGTACTCCCTCTTGTCTTCGGGAGAGCGGATGATATCAGTCACCACCCTCTTCACGGCCGGGTCAGTCATTCTGAGGGGCAGGGCCGACACAAACCTGCACAAACTGGACACAGAAACAAAAACTGGGAGAGCCAGTATTGAATTGTTGTTTGAGTTATGCAAAAACAATATTGATTGAAGTCATGTTACTGTCAGGAAGAAGAAAATCACATTGCGACAGTCAGCTGAGACGAGTTAAAACCAAACTTTCCAAAATGGATTTTAAAAAAGCTTCTATTTTTGTCTATTTTTATACTAAAAAGTAACACGAAGAGTCATATTAAACCCTTTTCCACCCTGATCCTGACACTTTTACGGCTCCTTTTCCTTTCACGGCTGCTAAAATTTCTGCCAATAAGAAAGCAAACTAAAGGAAAACTGAAATTTTGTCAGCCAAAAGCAATTATCCAGGATCTATTTCATGTGTAGTCTACTCCTGTATGAGGTGACCAGCTTTTCAAAACTCAAAACACACTTGGGACACACTCGGGTTGGGACGTTTTGTGGTTTGTGAATTGCGAAAATAGCGTGTAACTTTGTGGATTCTCGTGTCAGTCATAATCTGAGGGACTTTCGTTGCTTCATTTTTTTTGTTTTATGGACATTTGCAAACACATGAGTAAAGAAATGACAATTTGTGCTCCTCTTTACTGTTGGCGGGGATCAGATTAGTCAAAAATTGTGAAAATCATGTTTAAATCCTGGTTCAGACCTGATGTAGCGCTGGTTTAGTCTTAGTTTAGTGGTTTATTGGTTTAAAAATAGGGACAAGTGGGACATTTCTTGATAAATCTGGGACAAATCGCTGGTTTTGGATAAATCTGCTGGGACAGGGGACACAGGACTGAAAACTGGGACTGTCTCGGGTAAATAGAGACGTCTGGACTCACTAGACGAAGAAAACTAAAGATAAACTGAAAACAAAGCCTTGTGTTTTGGTCATTTTTAAGCAGCTTTTCTGTATTTTACCTAAATAAAATGACAATTCTTGCCTTTCTTTACTGTTCACTGGTATCAAACTGGTCAAAAATAGGGAAACTTGGGACATTTCTTGTATAAAACTTGGACAAATCGCTGGTTTTGGGTAAATCTGCTGGGACAGGGAACACTAGACTCAAAACTGGGACTGTCCCGCGTAAATAGGGATGTCTGGTCACCCTCCTCCTGAGGTCCACAGCACATTTAAAGTTCAGCGTAAGATTATTTATTGTATTTATTTTGGGCAAGTAAGCAGTTTACATTCTTTTACAATGGAACAGAGAATTATCCATACGACATTAGTGCAATCATAACAAATAACAGCAACCAAAAACGTGGGAAGAAAATAGAGTGACCAGAATTTCAAACTCGAAAACTGGGACACTCTCAGTTTGGAGTGGTTGGTAATAATAAAATTGTGAAACGAGCACGCAAGGAAAATTGTTCTGCGCTCGGTGAGTCAGTATAGTCACATTTTCTTTATCATTTTTAAGCAGCTTTTCTGTATTTTACCAAAACAAATGACATTTTACGTCTCTCTTTACTGTTCACTGGTATCAAACTGGTTAAAAATAGTGACACTTGGAACATTTCTGGAATAAAACTGGGACAAATCACTAGTTTTGTACAAATCTGCTGGGTCAAGGGACACTAGAACTCAAAACTGGGACTGTCCCGAGTAAACAGGGACGTCTGGTCACCTTAGAAGAAGAAAACTAAAGATAAACTGAGAATAAAGCCATGTGTTTCTTTGTGTTTTGGTCATTTTTAAGCAGGTTTTATGTATTTTACAGAAACAAATGACAATGTATGTCTCTCTTTACTGTTGACTAGTATCAAACTGGTTAAAAATAGGGACATCTGGAACATTTCTTGAATAAAACTGGGACAAATCGCTGGATTTGGGATAAATCTGTTGGGACAAGGGACACAGGACTCAAAACTGTGACTGTCTCGGGTAAATAGAGGCGTCTGGACTCATTAGAAGAAGAAAACTAAAGATAAACTGCAAAAAAAGCCTTGTGTTTTGGTCATTTTTAAGCAGCTTTTCTGTATTTTACCTCAACAAATGACAATTCTCGCCTCTTTTTACTGTACACTGGTATCAAACTGGTTAAAAATAGGGGCATCTGGAACATTTCTTGTATAAAACTGGGACAAATCACTGGTTTTGGATAAATCTGTTGGGGCAGGGGTCACTGGACTCAAAACTGGGACTGTCCCGGGTAAATGGGGACGTCTGGTCAGGTCACTCTTCTCCTGTAGTCCACAGCACATTTCAAATTCAAATTCAAAAAGTGTATTGTCAAATTTCCATATGAAATTGTCAAATTTCCATATGAAATTGTCAAATTTCCATATGAACATGAAATAATGTTGTCACTCTCAATCTTCTAAATTAAATAATAATAAAATGAGAGGAAAAGTCCAAAGTTCTTCTTTAGGGAGACGCAGATTCTAGATTGGATTTAGAGTTCAGCGTAAGATTGTTTACCTGTATATTATTTATTATCTTTTTTTATTCATGCATTTATTTTGAGCAAGTAATTTACATTATTTTACAAAAAAACTGAGTACCAGATGGCTTTACTGTAATCATAACAAATAACAACAACAACAAAATTACCCCCAAAAAAGTGGGAAGAAGAAAGAGTGACCAGAATTTCAAACTCAAAAACTGGGAGGTAAACAAAAAAATTGTGAAATGAGTGCGTAAAGAAAATTGTTATGCACTTGGAGAGTCAGAATAGTCACATTTTCTTTGTATTTTGGTCATTTTTAAGCAGCTTTTCCGTATTTTACCAAAACAAATGACAGTTTATGCCTCTGTTCACTGTTGGGAGGTCTCAGATTGGTCAAAAATAGGGACACCTGGAACATTTCTTGTATAAAACTGGGACAGACCAATAGTTTTGGATAAATCTGCTGTGACAGGGGACACTGGACTCAAAACTGACACAGTCCCAGGTAAATACGGATGCAGCTTTTCTGTATTTTCTCACCTCTCTTTACTGTTCACTGATATCAAACTGGTTAAAAATAGGGACATCTGGAACATTTCTTGTATAAACTTGGGACAAATCAGTGGTTTTGGATAAATCTGCTGGGACAGGGGACACAGGACTCAAAACTGGGACTGTCCCGGGTAAATAGAGACATCTGGACTCACTAGAAGAAGAAAACTAAAGATAAACTGAGAATAAAGCCATGTGTTTCTTTGTGTTTTGGTCATTTGTAAGCAGATTTTCTGTATTTTACCAAAACAAATGACTGAGTTTATGCCTCTGTTTACTGTTGGGAGGTCTCAGATTGGTCAAAAATAGGGACACATGGAACATTTCTTGTATAAAACTGGGACAGACCAATAGTTTTGGATAAATCTGCTGGGACAGGGGACACTGGACTCAAAACTGAGACAGTCCCAGGTAAATACGGATGCCTGGACTCGCTAAAAGAAGAAAACTAAAGATAAACTGAAAACAAAGCCTTGTGTTTCGGTCATTTTTAAGCAGCTTTTCTGTATTTTCTCGCCTCTCTTTACTGTTCACTGGTATCAGATTGGTAAAAATAGGGACATCTGGAACATTTCTGGATTAAAACTGGGACAAATCAGTGGTTTTGGATAAATCTGCTGGGACAGGGGACACAGGGCTCAAAACTGGGACTGTCCTGAGTAAATAGAGACAGCTGGTCACCTTAGAAGAAGAAAATTAAAGATAAACTGAGAATAAAGCCATGTGTTTCTTTGTGTTTTGGTCATTTTTAAGCAGCTTTTCTGTATTTTACAGAAACAAATTACAGTTTATGCCTGTCTTTACTGTCAACTGGTATCAAATTAGTCCAAAATAGTGATACCTGGAACATTTCTTGTATAAAACTGGGACAAATCAGTGGTTTTGGATAAATCTGCTGGGACAGGGGACACTCTGCTCAAACCTGGGACTGTCCCGAGTAAACAGAGACATAAATAGGTCACTCTGGAAGAAGAAAACTAAAGATAAGCTGAGAAGAAAGCCATGTGCATTTGTGAACACGGTGAGAATCACGTGTGAAACTGTATTAAAGTTCACAGACGGAGACGATCGAGGAACATAAACCAACTCGCACAACTGCCACTGTACTTTAATGTAAATATTGTTAACTCTGCTCAGAGTTTTTCTATTCAGCCTGTGTCAGTGTAGCTCTTAGCATTAGCATTGGGTTCACTTCGTGAGCAAATATTAAAAAATCTGCAAGATCAAGTCAAACCGATTTCAAAGATTTCTGGAAATTATAATAGATATGATGTACTTTCGTGTGTACGTGAGGTATTTTCAAGGTTAATTCAGTTTGGCGTTAGATTTTAGGGAGTTTTTGTGCGGTGATCTCGGGTCAGCACCGGCTTTAGCTTTAGCCGGAGTTAGCACGTCAGCTCGACATTCAGAGCATAAATTCTTGTAAAATAAATCAGTTCCGTGTTCCGAGACTCACCTGAGGGTTCGTCCGAGGGAGAGGAGGTCGCTGACGGACTGGTGGTATCTGAACACATGCAAGGACGTCAACAGGATCAACTGGGCTGTGCGGTTAATGCACTTAAACATACTGTGCACCGTGGAAAACAAACCAGGGCTTTACACCGCCATCTTGGACCGGACCTCTGCAAAGCCCAGGCATTTCGATCACAGCGGGCGTGTTTTTTTTTAATTTTTAATTTTTTTTAAATTTTTTTTATATTATTATTTTGTGGCACTGTCTATACTATTAGTTTTCAGGGTTTTTTTGTTTTTTTGTTTTTTTGTCAAATTAAAGACAATGATTTATTTATATTTTGTGGTAGTGCTTGTATCTCTAGTTTTCAGTTTGTTTTTGATATATATATATATATATATATATATATATATATATATATAAAGCAGTACTTACAACAAAAATAAAACAACAAAACTCCCCATCCCTTTCCCCCAACACACACACACACACACATTTAATTAAATAAAACAAAAGTGATGTGGTAGTGGAATAACCACACTGCCAGGCCCTCTTGTATTTATATTTTGGCCAATTTATGATTTAATTTTCCTTTGCCTCTTTCTCTTTTTTAAAATTTGTGTGGCAGGTGTGGTTTTCTACTATGACAAGTGTATGTATATATATATATATATATATTATATATATATTATATATATATATATATATATATATATATATATATATATATATATATATATATATATATATATATATATATATATATATAGATAGATAGATAGATATTTTAACCACTTGATTAGGGTGACCAAATTTTCTATTCAAAACTGGGACACACCACCCCCAACCAGTGGGATGGTTGGTAAACATAAAATTATGAAAGAGCGTCCCTCCTACGCATCATCTGAGGGACCTTGGTCAGAGGACACATTTTAACTAAACAAATGACAATATATGACTCTCTTTACTATTCACAGGGATCACACTGGTCAAAAACAGGGACACCTGGAACATTTCTTGTAAAAAAAAAAAAAACAGCCTTAGCTGGGACTGTCCTGGGTAAATATGGATGTCTGGTCACTCTAAACTTGTTGCGTCTGTAGTAAAGAAAGTAAGGTGACACTTTAGTTTAAGTTTCACATATTTATTTCTAACTAAGTAGTAATTTGTTTGCTTATTAGCTGTTACTTAGCGGTTAGTTGTTATTTATCAAACACTATTGATATTCTAAACTCTGAACTCTAAACTGTGTCATATGGTTCAGATCATATGGTTTTCTATCAATTTTTATTTGTATGTCTGTACGGGTCATTTCTAATAATCGAAACATGAACATGAAGTTTTCTCTTGGCCTCAATTGAATTCAAAAAACTAAACTCAACTTCATGCATGCGTGTATTTATTTATTTTCATTTTCTTTTTACACATTTAAACAGGAAAGAGAAGATACTTGAGCAGACATGCAAATGAAAGGGAATTTTGCCAAGAGAAATTGAATGAGTGACGCGAAACTTTAAGCCCCGCCCCTGGTTGAAATGCCTGGAGATTAGATCGTGTTTATTTTAACCAGGCAAAGCTAATAGATCGCAGAGCAGCGATGACTCCAATGTACTTTCTCTCAAATAATTTTTAAATCAAACCATATGCAAAGTTCAACAAGTAAAACAAACACGACATTTTTAATTTTCTATAAATAATAATAATCGTTATTTACACGTTTAAACTGGTGTAGTTAAATAATGTCATGTCACTGGATTAGAACTCGATTAATCGCCCTGTGCGTGGATTTTCATTCGTAGTAGCGATCAGATTTGGAAAAAATATAGAATTCAAGAGTAGACACGTGCTGTAAATTCTATGTTATTAAAAAAAAAGTATGTTTTGTTGTTGTTTGTTTTTGTTTTAGATGCATTAATTAGGCTTTGCATGTGGATGAAACTGCTCATTTTTATTGACTCCACGCTAACAATTATTTTTCCTGTTTGTGTAATTTCTCCGTAATGTACACTGATAATGTCCTACAAACGTGAATTCACTCATCGATTAAGAAATAAATAAATAAAATAAGAGTAAATCTGCTCAGAATCTCTAACAACCACTAGATGGCGGCAGAGCTTAAACGAACCGACTTCACGCTTACCTCAAAAATGTGCCTTTAGTACAAAACTTTACAGACTGATTATTTTAAACCCATAAAATCCCTAGAATTTAGTGATCGGAATTTGACACGCCCATTTGTTTAGAGTCTGTTAAAAATATGAAGAAAGTTTATTGAGCTTCTGATTCGTTTACTTCACACAAAACCATCGTTCTAAACCAATCGGCACAAAAACATTTCATATATGTGATTTGCTGAAATGATAAAGGCCCCATTACTTACCAAGTTTGTTTTTTATACAGATTTGTTGTTTGTAGGTAAATTAACCCTCTGCACTGGGAAAAAAACAACAACAAACCAAAACAAAAAAACAAACAAACTAAACAATATCTAGGTAAGTTAAAATGATTTAAATTAAGAACATTTTACTTTTTTTGAGTAGATGCAACTTGAGAAGTAAAATTATCTATTAATGGAATAATCTTCATTCAAGCTTTCAATTTTGTTTCTTATTTTAAGTGCAGCCAGATGTATTTTCAAATTTTAAGTACAAAAAGATAAGATAAGATAAAATATGCCTTTATTAGTCCCACAGTGGGGAAATTCCAGTGTTGCAATGCGCAATTTCAGAACAGCAGGAAAAGGTAACATACAATAAAACTGATAATAAATAATCAGTCTTGCTGAGTCTTGTTCCACGGGAAGATCATTTTATATCGTGGGCTATCGGGACTTCCAGCCTATTAAAGATAATCTGAGCTCCTCACGACAGCCGCCGCTGCTCTGGAAACTTCCCCCAGCGTCACTGAAGAATGGGTCAAATACACACAGCAAAAAAAAACCAAAATGTAGTCAAGTTAAGATGACTTGAATTAATAAAGTTTTATCATGATTTGAGTAAATTTCACTTGACGAGTAAAATTATCCTCCAGTGGAACAAGACTTTTTGTTGTTGTTGTCTTGTTAAAATATGAAAATACATGTTGCTGCACTTAAAATAAGAAAAACAACAACTTTTTGCACTTAAAATAAGAAACAAAATCAAACATTGCTTGAACTGAAAACACTTATTACACTCCTTTGGTAGATAATTTTACTTGTCAAGTTGAATCGACTAAAATAAAGTAAAATGTTCTTAATTTAAGTCATTTTAACTTACAGATATTGTTTTTTTTCCAGTTTACCCAGAGACCCAGACACTGTGAGAAACATGCAGACTCTTCAAAGACAGGCAAACCACTCTGCCAATGTGATACACTTCGGCTACTACAAATCTTACGTGCTGAATATCGAGTCAACTTTTATTTTGACCACGACTACAGGTAATAAACTGACCTAGAATCTGTATTATTTAAATGTTTTGAGTATTTGAAAGTTTTGTAGGATGTACGTTTGGAGAATAAGCTGCAAGTCAGACTCATAACATTACAAAACAAAAGGACCACAATGTGACTTCTGAATATTGAACTACACCTGTTTATTTTGGGTTTATGGGTGTTTTTTAAAGTTGAATTATTGGCCGCAAACATTGTAAAACATTGTAAAACTCACACCAAGGCGCTACGAAACTGCACAACTGGTTCTTTAGTCAATATGTTGAGATGTGTTTGTGTTGTATGACCTTTTTACCAGTTTTAAGTCCACTAGTTCTTGTTAAGACAATAAAACTAGTCTAATCAAACAAGAGCAAGAATACCAATAAATAATACAAATATTTTTTTAAAGTCTCCAGCCCCATGAGCTGGAGTTGGAGCTGGACCTCAGACCTAGTGCTGTAATACTCAAACTGGTCTTGGTCTTGAGACCGGCTTCGAGGCTGCTTTTTCACAGTCTTGGTCTCATCTCGGACTTGAGCGCGTTTGGACTCGGTCTTATTTTGGTCTTGATGGAGCTTGGTTTTGCTCTTGTCTTGGACTCGAGGTCTCGACACTCGATAAGTGCAAGTGTATTTCATTACGTCCGGTAAATGTGCAGAGGCTTCTAAATATCACTGCAAAACCTGTAAGATAATGTAACTGTAAATGTTATGAACTTGAAGGAAAAAACACTTGATTAACTTTGAAGTTGATTTCTGTAAAGTGCCAGTGGAAGTGGGATTAAAGAAGGGGTTCTCAAACTGTGGATGAGGGTCCAGGGCATCCCAGTGTTGCAGTGCAGTACAGTTTGCTTGGCCTATTTTAAGCTTAAATGAACATTAACCAGATCAAAAGGAGATAGATTTATAAAAAAAAAAAAAAAAAAAACAACTGATAAATATGTCTCAAAATAACTGTAAAATACAAATAAATGCAGGAAATGTCAAAGTTGGTCTTGATTTGGTCTCGATGGGTCGTGGTTTCAGTCTTGTCTCGGTCTCGACCTTTAAAAGTCTCAGTCTTTTCTCGGTCTCGACCCTCAGAAGCCTTGATCTTGTCCTGGTCTCGGGACCCTGTGGTCTTTGACAGGTCTTGGGGTGCAAATTTGGATGAGGTCTGAGATGTAACGCGGGGTCAGTCCATTCAAAGCTTTAAAACAAACAAGACAATCTTAAAATCGATTATAAAATGAAAATAAAGCCAGTGCAAAGTCGATAAAATCTGGGTAATGGGCTCAAGTTTTTTGCTTCCAGGTAAAAGAATTTTGGATCATCTGTAGATAATTCTTTTGCATTTTCTTCCCTGTAAAACCAATAAATAAAGTCCAATTACTAGTGTCATAGTACTCAAAACCAGTCTTGACCGAGTCCAGTCTCGAGACTGGACTTGGTCTTGTCTCGGTCTTGAAGGTGTTTGGACTCGGTCTCTTGTTGAAAGGAGCTTGGACGTGGTCTTGTCTCGGTCTTAAAGGTGCTTGAATTCGATCTTGTCTCAGTCTTGAAGGTGCCTGGACTCCGCCTTGTCTTGGTCTTAATGGTGCTTGAGCTCGGTCTTGTCTCAGTCTTGAAGGCTCTTGGACTCGGTCTTCTCTGTCTTGAAGGTCTTGGTCTCGGTCTTGAAGGCGCTTGGACTCGGTCTTGTCTCAGTCTTGAAGGCGCTTGGACTTGATCTTGTCTCACTCATGAAGGCACTTGGATTCAGTCTTGTCTCGGTCTTGAAGGCGCTTGGACTCGGTCTTGTCTCAGTCAGTCTTGAAGGCACTTGGACTCGGTCTTTTCTCGGTCTTGAAAGGTCTTGGACTCGGTCTTTTCTCGGTCTTGAAGGCGTTTGGACTCAGTCTTGTCTTGGTCTTGAAGGCGTTTGGACTCAGTCTTGTCTCAGTCTTAAAGGTGCTTGGACTTGGTCTTTCCTCGGTCTTGAAGGCGCTTGGACTCGATCTTGTCTTCATCTCGAGGTCTGACACTCGACAGGTGATAAAATAGAGATTCATTTATAAAAACATTGATATATTTGCGCCAAAATAACTATAAAACACAAATAAATGACGAAAATTACAAAGATGGTCTCGATTTCGTCTCGATGGTCCGTGGTCTCGGATATTGTCTTGGTTTCGACCTTTAAAAGTCTCAACTCAACTCGTCCTCAGTCCTATTTGAGCTGTGGAAATGTAGACAGACGACTTTAAACTTGTGTAACGCAAACAAAACACAACTCCAGGTCTGTCTTTGATGAGGTAACGAGATTATAACACGGCTCAAAGCTCACAACGAGTCAATTTTGTGTAACAGAGGACCTTTAAATGAAGACAAAATCAGCGTGAGGGTCTACGCTGTTATCAGTTGTTTACTTTGTGGTTATGACACTTAAGCCCCGCCTCTTTTAAACCTTACCACAATCCTGCAGGAACATTTTCTGAAAGCACTGAGACACTGACACTAGAATCGTTCGAGAAGGGTTTAGCCAAAAATGGAACCAGCAGAAATCAAGTCGGAAAAGAAGAAAGTGGTGGCTGTTGTGGGCGGCGGCTTGGTAAGATAAAACTAAAGTAAATTATTGATCGTCTGTGCGTGACTTGAGCTACTGATCTACTAGGAAAGGCTGAAGGAATTATACTTTAAGGCTCTGGAATGAAATCAAGCAGCGAAACTTGGGTGATCAGATATTCAAAATTAAAAACTGGGACACACTCGAGTTTGGATTTTTGGAATAATTAAACGTTGTCCTTTCTCGATTTGCACGCGTGTCAGTGTTTAATCATCTTCTTTTCTGAATTTAAGCTGAAAAAGGACAAAATATTGGCCCTTTTGCTGCTGTTGAGTCACAAATTGGTCAAGAATAGCACTGATGTAGCGCTGGTTTAGTCTTAGTTTAGTGGTTTATTGGTTTAAAAATAGGGACAAAAGTGGGACATTTCTTGTGTAAAACTGGGACAAATTGCTGGTTTGGATGAATCTGCTGGGACAGGGGACACAGGACTTTCAAAACTGGGACTGTCCCGGTCACCGAAAACCAAAATGAACTTTTTAGACAGCACAATCTAAAAATAATAATAATAATCGCTCTTCCAGTTGTAAGGTCTCTTGTTCAGTTCCTGGGTCATGCAAGGTCTTTCCATGTAGAGTTTGTGTGTTTTTTCTGTGGCTCTGTTTACACTAGAGCGCCTTTGGGTAAAAATGACAAAATATTTTATCGGAAGTGCCTTTCGTTTAGATGGTGACGGCGTTTTTGGGACTTAAAAAAAACTGCAAAAATCTGAAACCACCCTCCAGAGTAGAAAAGTTGAATACCACCACCATCACCACCAATCCCCGGCCATATAGGCGAGTTTCATTGTTGACAAAAGCGCGCGTTGCATGCTGGGAATTATTTTGGTCGGCGACAAGAAACACTAATTCAACATGACGGACGGAGCGAGAAAGCACGTAAAGGGTATTGAAGGTTATTTATCCACTCTAACGGCAGAGGAACCCAAGACCATTTGACCAGAAATTGGTCATAAGCATCGATGGACGACAAATCACCCTTTTCAACCCCAACAAAGCCTGGACCAAACCAAATTTCTGGTCAGAATCACCAACTACCTGGACAATATCACTTGGGCGATATCCACAATGACTTGGTGGAAACTCCTGGGCCATTCACAGCAGAAAAGATGAAAACCTCCAAAGTCTCGATGTGTTTTGAACTTGTTGGAGTCCACGGTTTGTTAGGATCTTCACGTTTGCTCTGCGAAATGTTTGAAAGCCGTTTAATTCACCGTTAGCGGTTCTTTTCACTCAGAATAAGAAACAGACATTTTCCTTCTTCCGTGCTTCTATTTGTGCATCTGATAATGCAGCAGGAATTTACCATTATCGGGGATAAATACGCGAGGTTACGCACTGTGTTTGACGCACCGTGTTTCTTGCCTCCGACCACCATATTTCCCAGCCCCAGGTTTTTATAAACAATGACTAGCTGAAACTATTGCAACTGCGATGCTGCGATAGTAATGTTAGAAAGTGTTCACTGGCAAACACCGTCCTTCAAACATGCTTGGTGCTCAGAGCATCGTTTTGCCAGCAAGAGCGCCAAAGGAGAATACTGTGCCTTCTGTAATCTCTGCCGTATTGACATTGATGTGAGTAGCTGAGGTAAAGGTGCGTTAAAGCGACACGCTCCTGTAGCGATGCATGTATGTTACTCAAATAAATGCCATCCATCCATTTTCTTCCGCTTTTCCGGGGTCGTGTCGCAGGGGCGGCAGTCTGAGAAGGGCCTCCCAGACTTCCCTCTCCACACACATTTCCTCCAGTTCTTCAGGGGATCCCGAGACTTTTCCAAGCAAGTCGAGAGACTTAGGCTACGTTCAGACTGCAGGGCTTAATGCTCAATTCCGATTTTTTTATGAAATCCGATGTTTTTGCGAGGTCGTTAACATTTCCAATTTAATGTGACTTGTATGTGACTCCAGTGCGAACTTTAAACGGTCCAAAAGTGTCCCGCATGTGCACTGGAGACACGATGACGTCAACCGCAGCGAGCGTCTCTGTGTTTACGGAAGTTGTCCAAACATGGACGCGAGCATTGAGCACCTGGAGATTTTAAAGTTTCTCTCGAGTCAGAACATGAACAACTTACTTGTTTTAAGGAGGAGATTGAGAAGGAGAAGGACGAGGTTTTTGGTCGTGGTGTTTTGTTGGACGTCCGTTGAAAGGAACGTGTGGATGTGGAGATGGAGCCAAGAGTGGTGAGTGGTGATGTGCTTCGCTTCAGTGACACAGAGTTCATTAACAATTTTCGTGAATTATAATAGAATAGTGACGTTTGTGTCTTGTTGATAACGTGTAGGTGGATGAATGCACTTTGGCCGTTCACACTGAAGTCACATGTCAAAAGATCAGATATGTATCAGTTTCAGGAGCACATATCCAAGTGGTCTGGGTCGCATTTGAAAAAATCAGATCTGTGTCGTTCAGACTGTCATTAAAAGATCAGATACAGGAACATAGAGGCCAAAAAATCGGATTTGGGTCACTTCAGGCTGCAGTCTGAACGCAGCTGTAGTTCCTCCAGCGTGTCCTGGGTCTTCCCCGGGACCTCCTCCCGGTGGGACGTGCCCGAAACACCTCCCGAGGGAGGCGCCCAGGAGGAATCCGGAACAGATGCCTGAACCACCTCAACTGGCTCCTCTTGATGTGGAGGAGCAGCGGCTCTACTCTGAGCTCCTCCATGTGACTGAGCTTCTCACCTTATCTCTAAGGGAGTGCCCAGCCACCGTGCGGAGGAAACTCATTTCGAGCGCTTGTATCCGCAGTCTTGTTCTTTCGGTCACTACCCAGAGCTCATGACCATAGGTGAGGTGAAGAATGTAGATTGTAAATCGAAAGCTTCGCCTTTCGACTCAGCTCCCTCTTCACCACAACCGTCTGATACAGCGACCGTTTTATTTCACCATTTTGTCTGTAGTTAAATTTCTATTCATTATTTGGAAACTTCAAATTCGCACCTGTAACTGCGGACCTCGGTGAGCTTCATTTGACTGGAGATATGGGTCACGTCAAACTCTTTCAGTTCACTTACAGTCCATGTCTCAGATGGAGGCCTGTGTCGCTCTATGTGCAATTCACTGTTTTTGATAGAAATATCCAAGACTAAAAATCCACAAATGTTGAACAGACTTGCTTTGTATTGATTACTAAAAGCTCAAGGTTTTTTAAAAATAGATGGTTAATTTGACGTTCACTAAATGTTCGTTCTTTTGCAGGTCGGTGCACTCAACGCCTGCTTTTTTGCCAAGAGAGGTTTTGACGTTCAAGTTTATGAAAGTCGAGAAGGTAAGACGTTGATACACACACTTTTCAAATAACAAAACTATTAAAGTTAATCATCAGATCATTGCTGCAGTGTCTTGACCTCCTGTAAAAAGCTGAGATTTTATATTTAATTACTTATTTTTCTATCTTATTTTGACTTGTACATTTACTTTTATATTATTATGTCTTATTTGACACTTGTCTCTTGCTCTCTTTTTGCTACTTATTTAGAATTTATTATTACATTTATATTTTTTACTCTTTACTGCTGTGTCCAAATAATTTCACTTGTGGATCTATAAAGTTTGTCTACTTCTAAGTCTAAGTCTAAGTCTAAAGTATTTAAGTATTTGACCAGTTGTGGAAGGTACAGAAATAAAAGTACAATACTTACCTACAATTTTTAGGCATCTGCACTTTTTTACTTTTACTTCACTACATTTGAGAGCAGGTATCTGTACTTTCTACTCTGTTACGTTTTAGATCTGGACTGAAAAGTAAAAAGTACTTTTTTTTAGCACATTTAATTTGAGTCCCAACTTTGAGCAAAAATATAAAAACAGCGAGAAAAATTAAGAGATCAATTAAATCACCTGAAATCGTCTAAATTCTTTATCAAAATCACTACAATGATCACTACAAATCTCTGCAAAATACTTTTACTTTTTACATTTTGCGTAATCTTTTGTGCCTGTATCTGCACTTTTGAGTACTTCATCGACTACAGTTTTTAACGAAGTCTTTCTGTTGTTGGTCAGATATCCGGACGGCTAAAGTGGTGAAAGGCCGGAGCATAAACTTGGCTTTGTCTCATCGCGGTCGTTCGGCTCTGAAGCACGTGGGGCTGGAGGAGAAGGTACAATCGTTAACGCTTTAGTGTAGTTTTACGTCAAATCTGTGATGAAATCTGAAACATGTGGCCAACAGAAGACTGCCTCTGATAGACCGACAAGTGCAAGAAGTTACACATATTATTCTTTTAGGAGGCATTTTCAAAACTACAACATCTGTAGATTCATCTTTTGCATTTTGTTCATTGTAAACAGACAATAAACTAAGTCCAGTTACTAGTGTCGTGGTACTCGAGACGGTCTTGAGTTTTTTTGCAGTCTTGGTCTCTTGAAGGAGCTTAGACTCGGTCTTGAAGGAACTTGGACACGGTCTTGTGTTGGTCTTGAAGGAATTTGGACTCGGTCTTGAAGGAACTTGGACACAGTCTTGAAGGACCTTGGACTCGGTCTTTAGGAGCTTGGACACGGTCTTGAAGGAGCTTGGACACGGTGTTGTCTCGGTCTTGAAGGCGCTTGGACTCGGTCTTGAAGGACCTTGGACTCGGTCTTGAATTAATTTGGACTTGGTCTTGAAGGAACTTGGACACAGGTCTTGAAGGAACTTGGACACAGTCTTGTCTCGGTCTTGAAGGAGTTTGGACTCGGTCTTGAAGGAGCTTGGACACGGTGTTGTCTTGTTCTTGAAGGACCTTGGACTCGGTCTTGAATTAATTTGGACTTGGTCTTGAAGGAACTTGGACACGGTCTTGAAGGAACTTGGACACAGTCTTGTCTCGGTCTTGAAGGAACTTGGACACAGTTCTTGTCTCGGTCTTGAAGGAACTTGGACACAGTCTTGTCTCGGTCTTGAAGGAACTTGGACACGGTCTTGTGTTGGTCTTGAAGGAGTTTGGACTCGGTCTTGAAGGAGCTTGGACACGGTGTTGTCTTGTTCTTGAAGGACCTTGGACTCGGTCTTGAAGGACCTTGGACTCGATCTTGAATTAATTTTGCACTTGGTCTTGAAGGAACTTGGACACAGTCTTGTCTCGGTCTTGAAGGAACTTGGACTCGGTCTTGAAGGAACTTGGACACGGTCTTGTGTTGGTCTTGAAGGAATTTGGACTCGGTCTTGAAGGAACTTGGACACAGTCTTGTCTCGGTCTTGAAGGAACTTGGACACAGTCTTGAAGGACCTTGGACTCGGTCTTTAGGAGCTTGGACACGGTGTTGTCTCATTCTTGAAGGACCTTGGACTCGGTCTTGAAGGAGTTTGGACTCGGTCTTGAAGGAGCTTGGACACGGTGTTGTCTCGGTCTTGAAGGAGCTTGGACTCTGTCTTGAATTAATTTGGACTCGGCCTTGAAGGAACTTGGACTCGGTCTTGAAGCAGCTTGGATGCGGTCTTGTTTCAGTCTTGAAGGCGCTTGGACTTGGTCTTGTCTCGGTCTTGACACTCAACGAGTGATAAAATGGAGATAGATTTATAAAAACTTTTAAATAAATGTGCCCAAATAACTGTAAAATACAAATACATGTTGACAGTGACAAAGATGGTCTCGATTTGGTCTCAATGGGCCCTGTTCTCCGTCTTGGCCTTAAAAAGTCTCAGTCTTGTCTCGGTCTTGACCCTCAGAGGTCTTGGTCTAGTCCTGGCCCCAACACTACCAATTATTTCCTGTTCAAAACTGCAAAACTAACAGGTCACTCCTTTCCATGGTTTAATTTCAGCAAGCAGTAGATTTGTATTTTTATTTGTATTTTTATTTTTTTTTAGTTTTTTACTTTACATATGATCCTGTCCTTTTGTACTAATCACAAGGAAGCACAGAGCAGTAATAGGAGACATAGGGGGTAGGTGAAAATAGGAATTTTCTGAGCAATTAAGCCGCAAATACAGAACAATACAGGATTTCTCATGGTGCTTATGGTGACGGAACAAGGCTCAAAGTTAATAAATTCACTGTTTCACACATATTTTAAATCATTACTTATTTTACCACAATTCGCCTTGTCTGTCTGTATCAAGTAAAAGATTTAAAGGTTGTATAGAGGATTTTCCAAGGAATGAGAAATCCAGCGACTGTTTGTCCTTTTTCAAATGTTGCGCATGTGTGAAACCACCCCCCCTCCCCTACAGCTCCTACGTAGAAACGCCTCCTCCCTCCTCCTCTTTACGCCAGAAACAGGTTTGTTCACAGCCGGTGCTGCACATGACTTGTAAACAACTAACTACAGTGTTGGTTAGGCAAGACGGAGAAATGAGGAGCGAGGAGAAAAGCGGATCGGGCAGCGGGGAGAGGAGCAGGAAAGGGGTGCAGAGAAGAGTGCGCGGAGATTCAGTGCGAATGAACTAGCTACAACACGCAGCAGCAAGCGGACTCTTTCTTTGCCTTGAAAATTACGTTTTCAGACATAGGATATCGCTTTCGTGTCCTGAAAAACGTTTGTCTAACTCTTGGAAATAAAGTACGTTTTCATAATAAGCAGAAGTTTCCTGTCCAGGAGTAATTTGTGGACCAGTGGTGTCAGTCTTTAGACCCTGCGTCTGCTTCAGTCGCGCCATCGCTGGAATGAATCTTCAAGAATCACCTTAGTTTGGCTTCGCTGCTTTTCCCCTTGTCTTCTTCTTTCAGCGACCTCAAAAACGGACTTTCTTTTGCGGTGAACTGCTCCTGGATTCTTGTCGCCATTGCAACAAACTTTAGTGCGAACTGCGAGGAAGATATAGGTAAAAAAAAAGCCGCTAAGAACTGTTGCGTTGGTGGAGTAAACAGCGTCTGTGCATCTTGCGTCTGTGGACTGTGTGACAGTCGTACGTAAACCACGTACCGGCGGCGCAGGCAAGTCAGTTACACTAGAAACGTAGGGAGTTTGATTGACAGCCTGTCAGCTAACAGATAACGAGGCAATGTCGTTATCTATTGGCAAATGTTTAGCCCCACCACGTCCAGAGTTGATGAATTTTTATTCTCTTTTTTTTGGTCATCATAATTACAAGGCTACTGCACCTCTATAATCTATCACTGACAATTTGAAACAAAAAAAAATCCTCCATACAACCTTTAAGTGCCTAAATTACACTATTTTCTGATCTGCTATAATGCACTTTCCTCATCACAAACAGACCTGGAGTTGTGTTTTATATATCATCATTTTTTTTTCTTCATAAGGATCAATAACCAAGTGCATTTCCGGATAAATAAATATGGCTTTTAATAATTCATAAGCATAGACAAAAAGACTAAAACGAGAAATCCGACCTGTGAATTTGTGTTATAAATGAATTCCACGTTGGCTTTGTTCAGATCGTCTCCCAGGGAATCCCGATGCACGCCCGGATGATCCACTCTCTGAACGGGAAACAGTCTCCGATCCCGTACGGAAAGAAAGGACAGGTAAGACCGACACTACACTCCGAGCAGACAGATAAATAAATAGATAGATGGAGCGTTTCAGCCAAAATTAAAATTGTTCAACAGTGTTTTTTTGTTGTAATACAGTAAGATCTTGTGTCTGGTCAATAATAGAAAGGTTCCAGTTTGGGAATTTGCCTAATTTACCTATTTAATTATGTAATTATCTATAGAAAATTTGGCGAATCCGTGTGTCATTCGTTCATTCGTTTTTCAATATAAAACCAAAAATAAGAAAAAGAAAAAAAATAACAGTTTTCTTCATTATTTGTCTCCAAAACCAAAATGGAAAAAAAAAAAAAAAAAAGCATAATGATTCGTTTACGATTTTGTGTTTAAATGAAGAATGGAAAAAAACGGATAACGGCCGTTTCCCGTTTATGTGACTGAGATACCGGATTTTAGCGCCGAATATGAACTGAACCAGGACTGAACCAGGACTGAACCAGGACTGAACCAGGTCCGGGACCAGACCGGAACCAGACCAGGACTGAGACCAGGATCAGACCGGGACCAGACAAGGACTGAGACTAGGACCAGACAAGGATTGAGGCCGAGACTTAGACCAGGACAGAGACAAGGACTGAGACCAGGCCTTAGACCAAGACTTAGACCAGGACCATATAAAGACTGAGACCCGGACTTAGACCGGGACCAGACAAGGACTGAGGCCGGGACTTAGACCAGAACTTAGACCAGGACTGAGACCAGGACTTAGACCAGGACCAGATAAGGACTGAGACCCGGACTTAGACCAGGACCAGACAAGGACTGAGACTGGGACTTAGACCAGGACTGAGACCAGGACTTAGACCAGGACCAGACAAGGACTGAGACTGAGACTTAGACCAGGACTTCGACCGGGACTTCGACCGGGACTTCGACCGGGACTTCGACCAGAACCAGATAAGGACTGAGACCAGGACTTAGACCAGGACCAGACCACGACCAGACCGGGACTGAGACCAGGCCTGAGACTGAGACCAGACCAGGACTGAAAACCGTTTAGTCCTCATTTAGTCCTGTTTTAATCCTTATTCAGTCCAACATCGCAGTCACGGAAGTCACGTAAACGGGAAACGGTCGTTATCCATTTTTTCCATTCTTCATTTAAACACAAAATCGAAAACTGGAAAAACAAATCATTTTCTGTTTTTTCATTTTGGTTTCGGAGACAAATAATGAAGAAAAGCGTTGTTTTTTCATTTTCTTATTTTTGGTTTTATATTGAAAAACGAATGAACGAACGACACACAGGTTGGAGACGTCTGCTCTGGACGATCTCTCTGTTTATTTTTGACGATGGGACGACAATAAAACTTGGTTAAAAGCTCAAGAAAGTCAGTTTGTCAGAATATGTGTCCTTTAAAATAATGAAACCGGTGGTTTACATGTGAAACTCTTCGTCTAACTGCAGCGTTTTAACAGAAACAGACGGGCGCCGCGTCTTCAGAGCAGATTTAAATGGTCTGTGTTCACTTTCCGTCCGCTTGTCACTTATAATGTCCGTCATATGTTCCGGCGAGAGCATCGGCCGCGCAAATACGGCAGCGACGCGTCATTATGGAGGTGATAATCCAGAGCAAATTAAGCGGGGAAAGGTAGGAAGAGCAGCCATACGTTTCTCAATTATGGCTCCGAGTCGCCCACGAAACGGTCGGTGGTTTGATCTCTCCTCAGCGCGCAGAATACATAAACTCTACGCCCCTGAGCAAGACACTTTACCCACCCACATAAATAATGGACTCATGTTAAGAGCTTTGAGTGCTTATGATTATTCAAATACTTTCTGTACGGCAAAAAAAACCTGGGGTCTGGTCAAGCAGTAACGGAGGGAAACGAACAGATTTTTGACATTCAAATGTCTCTTATTCAGAAACTAGAGGGACTATTGAAATAAGTAACGTATCAGAATGTAGGAAAGAGTTACACTCCAACAGGGTCAAGTTAAACCTGTGATATTCTTTCAAGTTGTTGACAAAAAATGTAAAAACTCATGTCAGTAACGGAGGGAATGAAATATGCAGCACTTTTTGGGCAACAAATCCAAACAGTGATAACTCTTGGTTCTCACTTACATATCCTTAACAAACTGGTTTGAATATTTGCTTCATATAGTTTTCTACCATATGGTACAAGATTAGGTTGAAAAACCTCTTACTTTTTGAGTAATGAGATTTTTTATGAAGAAAGGTCATGGTAACAGAGGGAAAAGTAACGGAGGGAAAATTGTGCAACAAGTAGAAGGTGCAGGATTTTGCATAATTTGTCGCTTTTTTCTTCTGAATACTTTAATATTACTTCAAAATGAAAGGAAACTATTTCTATTTCTATGTCAGTCCTTCCAAACTAATTTTTATCATTTTAAATGGTCACAGTTTTTCTATAGTGCTTTTCCACCTTCAAAGCACTTTACAAAAATTAACCACTCACCCATTCACACACCAGTGTACACAGACACTGTGGGCAAGGTGGGTTAAGTGTCTTGCCCAAGGACACAACGACAGCATTCATCTGTGGGAGCTGGAATCACACCAGCTCCTGTGGGTCAGTGGATCTGACCACTCAACCTGTGATGTTTATGTCGAGAGCTGGAATTGAACCGCCAACCTTCAGATCAGTGGGTGAATGCTCCACCAACTGAGCTACTGCTGCAATCCTGAAACAAATACATAAAAAATTAAAAAAAGTATCTTATTAGGTTCTTTTTTTCCAGACCCAGAGTGTTATTTCATACCTGACAGTTTTGCTCACTAACGTCTTCCTCAGAGTCACGTGATGTTGCTGTGACGTGTCTGGTCAGCTGATTTAAACAAGTTTTGGCGCTGTCTTCTACCGGTGGAGACCAGACACGTATATATATATATATATATATATATATATATATATATATATATATATATATATATATATATATATATATATATAAAATATCTGTCCATGTAGCAAGATCATTTTAGTTGACAAGTTATCTTAAAATAAACGACCTCTAGACTAGAATTAAGAGTTCATGAGCTGGAAATAAATTTATAGATGCTAAGTTTTAGATAAACATACTTGAGAATCAAATAAATCTGTGTCACTGAATCTAAAAACAAGTTCAGTGTTGCAGGGGAAAACTCTGGTAAATGGATTGTAGTTTCTTTTAAATATTTATTGTCTAAACTTAAGATTTTCAGAGTAGTTGAGTCATGGAAGAAATATATGTGACAATTTTTAAGATTATGCAACCAATCAGAACGAGTAAGTAGATAATAAATCTGTAAACAAAATGAATAACCTGATATAAGTTTTAAAATCTCGGCCAGATCAGAGAAATTTGTAGTGTAGAACAGAGACGTTACTCTATGTTTTATCTTCATCATCAATCTCCAAATACTCAAACATGTTAATTCATGTTGGGATTTTTTAAATTTTTTTAACATAATTTATTTTTTGTATCTTTTGTAACTGACCTTTTGCGCATTCAAATTTAAGTGTGATTACAACATTATTTATGATGTCTGTTCCAGTTCATTCTGTCTGTGGACCGAGCCAATCTGAACAAGCAGCTGCTCACAGGTGAGAAACTATTGTTTACTTAGATTTTTTAAAATGTATTGAATTGTTTGCATCATTGTCTGTTTTCTTCTGCATGCTCTTTTTATTCTTTTGTTTTGTTCTTTGTGGCTTGTACAGCACTTTGTAAACTTTGTTTTTAGAAGTGCTTTATAAATAAAGATTTATTATTATTACATTTATTATAATTACAACCAGCGGCCTGTAAGTGACCTTGAAGACGTGTCTAGAGTTACGTGGAAAACTTTGTCAGGTTGTGAAGACGCTGCTGTTGAGTCTGTGGTTTTATCACTTGCCCAGTACACAGACTGTGTACAGTCGTCCCTCGCTATATCAAGGTTCACCTTTTGCCGTCTCGCTGATTTTTTTCTGTGCAATTTTGCATGTTTTTTTATACAGCATATGAATGTTTATTGCGTATTACGGGCACATAGTAATTACACACAGGTGGGTCAGGAATAAACCAGGTCTAAACCAGGACTAATCTTGGACTTAAGAGAGAGAATGTTGAACAAAGTGATGTCTGTAAAGGGCAATCAGGTGATAGCCGCACTTACCGCCGCGAGGTGAGGAGCTCTCCGTCGATCCTTTCTCCTGTGGACACCTCTGAGCCCGTCCTGACAGTGAGTCCTGTTTAAGTCCTAGTTCAGTCCCAGTTTAGTCCTAGTTCAGTCCTAGTTCAGTCCCAGTTTAGTCCTAGTTCAGTCCTAGTTCAGTCCCAGTTTAGTCCTAGTTTAGTCCTAGTTCAGTCCTAGTTTATTCCTAGTTCAGTCCTGGTTTAGTCCTCCTCTTAAGTCCTGAAATCAGTCCAGGTTTAGTCCTGGATTAGTCCAGGTTTAGTCTTGGTTCAGTCCGTGGTGTAGGCAGTGCAAAAGTTTGATATAATCTCGAGTTAATGGGCGGGTGTGGTTCTGTCCTGCGCGGGTGTGAATCTCCAAAAATGGACCTGTGCAGGACTCTGCGCTGTTGGGCTCCATTATGGAATGAATTAATCTTTATTCGTTACATAAAGAAGGAGGAAAATAACAAAAGGAACGACAGCAGCAATAAGTTTTAAGAAGGATGCAGAAAGGGTTGTAAGAGTCTTGTGTGAGAAAAGTGTATAAAGTTTGTGGTGAGGGGTTTTACAGACTTTTAACAGATATAATAACTGTAAAATATAAAGTTCAATACTTTGCGGATTTCTCCTATCGCTGGTTATTTTTAGAACGTAACTCCCACGATAAACGAGGGACCACTGTATATAAATATTATTTGTACAGCTGATGGTCCAGTATCGATAACTACATTGGGAGTTGTCATCCACATGTTTCCAAACGTTTTCCGGTAAGAGTGAACAGAGCCTGTGGCAAAAACTGGACAGGATGGCCAAGTTGTTGTTGTCATTTGGTGTTTTGGTTTTAAGATGATTATGAAATTAGAAAACAGACTGAGCCTCATGTGTTTCTCTCATTTAAGACATTTAGGAAGGCAAGAGGCTTTTATAAGAAGAATGACTTATAGACAGAATGATTTATTGAACCGATTAATTTGTTGTGATTATAAAAATTGAGCTCCCTGTATATCATTTTCAACATTTATCAATAAATTAGCGTCCATGGCTCATAAATGAATCCTTCTTTCTAGTATTTTGTCACTTCTGAGATGACAGGGAGCATAATACTTATAGATGATGTCATTTTAGTTCAGCAGAAGTCCTCCTCTTCAGGATAAAAGCCTTCTCCTCGGCTTTAATGAGTCCCAGGACGCAGCACACTGCACACTGCAGATAAAGAGACAGGACGTGGTTTCATTAAAGTGAAGAAAGCTCCTCCATTAGACAAACTATCAAAGAGTCTAGAAGCAACATCTGTACTTTACTTCAAGGGACAGTCTGGAATTTTGGACATAGGACCTCATTTCCTCGTGAGCCAGAGTGTTGGAGACGTGTGGAGACACTTTTTTAAATATTCCATCCAGTCCTTGTATTTGCAGAGGTCACTGGTGTTAGACTAGTGCATGTCAATGGTCATATTTATCCTGACACTAAAAACAGTCTCACCCACTCCACAAAACACCTGAAACAAATCTATTATTACACCAGACTGTCCATGTGAATGTCTGTGTCCATAGAATCATATTTGAAATAAAACTAACCTTGCATCGCATGAATTGTCGCATGTTGAGGGACTATTTTCTCAGCAGCGGAATTTTACTTTGCCAGTAACTTAGGCGCTCGGTGATATCAGCCCGTCCACACTAGTATGTATTTGAGTTGTTTATGTTGTGAATGCAGTGTTCGTCCACATTAATTCGATGGAAAACGGCTCCAGAGACGGAACGATCTGGTGCCGCCTGCTCCCACGAATTAATCTGAGTACAGATCTGATCCGGCACTGTGTGGACACCTGAAAACACTGATACTCTGAAGTAGGTCTGTGTGCCAAAACGCTAAGAGGCTAGAATATGCAGACGTATAATCTCTGAAAAATTTAACATGAACAGAAACACAGAACAGACTCACCATCAGCAGAACTCCCCTCTGTCACAGAAAGAACACTCATATTCAGTCATGTCCTTTAGTCCGACAGAAGCTGAACCACATCAGAGCACAATAACGAGCAGTTTTTTTGAGAGTTTAGTTTATGCAAATGAGCCATGTGATTTTAAGTTTTGTTTCTGTAAAACGTAAACAAATATGCTCAAAGCTGTGTGGACAGAGAAGGCTTGCAAACCCAGAAACGACGTGTCTGGACGCAAATCGTTCCTGATACGATGATACGGTGCTGCCAAACTTTCTATCAGGAAATACAACTCGCTGCTGCTGTTCAGACATAAATCCTTCAAATGCAAGGTTGGTTTTATACGGCCCTCCAAGACCTTTAATCTGGCCCTCATCTGATTTTCTACTAAAATATTTTAATTATATTTTCTATTAAAATATTGTTAATTTTCTGCGGTGTTTATCACAGCAGCGTCTCCAGCGTCTCTGTACGTGGCCCCTCCCACCAGAGCAGCACAAATGAAGACTTGTCTCTTTCCAAACGCTCTTAAAGGACGATCGTTTTGACTGTTGACCGTGACACCCTCATCAGAAAAATGTCCAACATGAGAAAAGTGGAGCCGAGTGCAGGATTTTACAAGAAAAAATTGACTTATTCCTATTTACATACAAGTTCATGTTAAAACATTGTGTTGAAATTGCATTTTTCTTAAAGTTTCAGGTTGTTCATAATATTATAATATTTTGTAAAAGAAAGAGTTCATCAATTAAAAAAGATTTCTGTAATAGATTTGCGTTTCTCTGCACAAATATTTGAACTTATTTTTATTTTTGGGGTTTATATGCCATGAGTTTTCTGATCCGGCCTCTTTGGGATCAAAGTAGGTTGGATACGGCCCCCGGACCAAAATGAGTTTGACACTCCTGGTCTAAACGGAAGGCACTTCCGATAAAATATTTTGTCATTTTTACCCGCAAACGTTCTCGTGTAAACATTTCCCAAATACTTTCACTTAAGTAGTTTTTTCATGTGATACTTTTACTTGTACTTGAGTATTTTTTGCTTTGGTACATGCACTTTTACTTAAGCAACAAAATTGAGTACGGCCTACTTCTTCCACCACTGTACTTGAGTAATATTTAGTTCAAAATAACAGTAAAAAATTGTGTATAATTCGACAAACAGAACAAAATATATAACTTATTTTACACTGCATTACACCATTTCATTGTTTTATTAAAATTTTTACGTATTTAAAAAGTCCTAAAGTACAAAAAAATAATTGTTTGACCGTTTAGTTAATAATTTTATTCATATAGCGCTTTTCATGACACTCAAAGACGCTTTACAGAACAAATATTCAAATATTCAAAGAGCAGTAAACAACTAATACATGAAAGATAAAAACAGTTCAACAAGTTCAACATTAAAAGCCGTTTTAAACAGACGTGGCTTCAGATTTTTGTTGTTGTTGTTAGTTATTTGACTAATTGCTGTCTGTTTGACTCCTAAAATAATCGTTGTTCAAATAAAACTGGACGGTTGTGTTTTTCTCCTAAATGGATTTGTATAAAGCTCATTTTGTGTGTTTTTGTGGCAGAGGCCGAGACGTATCCAAACACCAAACTGAACTTCGACCACAAACTGCAGGACTGGAACGCAGAGACGGGGGCCATGACCTTTGTCAGGTAAACACTCCGTTCAGAGAAGAGGGTTTGGGCTGATCAAAGCTGCACTTGTTTACGCGGTGGTGTTGTCACGTTACTAACATTTTAAACTCGATTTTGACACCAAGGAATAAACTTGTACCCAATACTAGGGGTGTAACAGTTCACAAAACATCACGGTTCGGTACGTAAGTACATACGTTTCAATACTTTTAACATTTTATTGTGCAGTTGTTTGGTTGAACCTTCTCCTGGGTTGAACCTTGGCCATGGGATTTAATTTTTTTATTTAGTTGATTAGGACAGAGCATGTAAATGGACAAACAAGACACAACATGAATGTAAACACACTTTTTTCTCGCCTGGTGAGAAAATATGTGAAAAAAATTATTTGGGTCTGATTGACCCGCCCCAAGAGAACGGGAAGGAAAGAAAATGTTTCTTTGGGTCTTTGTGACCCCGAGGAGAGCGTGAGTTAAGCCCATTTTATGGTTGTGTATCAAATCATCTGCGCCATGCACCCAATCCTAAGAGCGTCTGCGACGATCAACGTACATCTCGAAATTTTCTAACTACGTGTCAAAACAGATAACAAGACGGAAGAGACGCAGACTGTAAGGACTGTGATTGGTCCTCTCCACCACTGCACTACATACATTTCTGGTACTCTGCTTTCCGCTTCATTTTGTTTACATGAACGCCATTTTAAAATCAAAGCCTCCTAGTGTTGTGACGGTGAATTGAACTGAACATAGACCTTGACACAAATCCATAAATCAAAACCGACGGCAACAAGGCGACGGCGGCACTGTGTGGTGAGACGACGAAGAACTATAATTCTCCCTTTAGGCTAATTTCCATCCGTTGTCCCAAAGAACTGGGGTCACAAGGAGCCAAACAATAAAATATTGCAGACTCCACTCATTGCACAATTCCCATTGTTTTGCAGTCAATATCTGCATCATTTAACTCCTGTATGATTTTTGGTCTTTGATTAAAGCTCCTGTACATAATTTTTCCCATGTATTTGAAAAAAATGGTCTTGCCCCAGTACAGATACATAGATACATAGATTATCAAGAAGTGTGTGTTAGCATTCTAGTTGTTGTGAGCTTTACCGACACTGCAAAACTCTGCACTGGTGTCTGAAAGTTGTGAAAAGCTTTTATAAACTCATTATGGTGACTAATTAGGATGTTGGGAATGCAAAAGTTAAACGAGGAATGACTTTGCACCGCTGCAAACTGTTACAAATAAACTAGTTTTAACCTAATTAAACTTCACCACTTAAAAAAGATCTATATTTAATCTTATACATGTTGCTCTTCTAGATCACGTCCTTGTGTATCTGACCGTGATAAAGTGTTGCTTTTGAGGCCACCGCGGTGTTTAAAGTTCACTGGAGTTTGGTAATTAAATGTCCTTGAGTTTAAAATGCCGTACAATTTACAATCCAATTAACAGTGAAGGCACCTCGGGCTCCTTCTGCTCACTCACGGTGCGAATAATTAACGCAGTCCCATTTCTCCTCTGTGTCTCCTCGCCGCTGTCATTCCGTCCGTGTGCGTTCTGCATCTGCTTATGAAACGCCCGCGAGCTCGTCTGGAATCAGGCGAGTGAGTTCAAACGGGTAAAACTGTCTTGCATTTTTATGAAGTTTTCGACCTGGCCTCTACAACAGTTTGGTAAATTTGACCCGTCTGTGTCTCCAGATTAGAGGATATCAAGTTCAAATCCAATATAGCTCTTATTACGGATGCACTCATCCAGGTTTTTCAGTTCTAATACTGATTTCAAGACTATAACTTTAAGTAGGGTTGTTCCTAGAGCAGTGTTGGGGAGTAACAGATTACATGTACTGGAGTTACGTAATCTGAGTACAAATTATGAGTAACTGTATTCAGTTACAGTTACTTTGTTGAAATAAATGGATTACACGTTGGTATTTTCCTGTTTTCACATTATTAATATTATTATTATTATTATTATTTATATATATTTTTTTTCAGTAATTCCACTCATTGCTAGAAACTAAACTAGGTCTAAACCAGGTCTAAACCAGGACTAAATCAGGACTAAAACCAGGTCTAAACTAGATCTAAACCAGGACTAAAACCAGGTATAAACTAGATCTAAACCAGGACTAAAACCAGGTCTAAACCAGAACTAAACCAGGACTAAAACCAGGACTAAAACCAGGTTTAAACCAGGACTAAAACCAGGTCTAAACCAGGACTAAACCAGAACTAAACCAGGACTAAAACCAGGACTAAAACCAGGTTTAAACCAGGACTAAAACCAGGTCTAAACCAGGACTAAACCAGAACTAAACCAGGACTAAAACCAGGACTAAAACCAGGTTTAAACCAGGACTAAAACCAGGTCTAAACTAGGTCTAAACCAGGACTAAATCAGGACTAAATCAGGACTAAAACCAGGTCTAAACTAGATCTAAACCAGGACTAAAACCAGGTCTAAACTAGATCTAAACCAGGACTAAAACCAGGTCTAAACCAGAACTAAACCAGGACTAAAACCAGGACTAAAACCAGGTTTAAACCAGGACTAAAACCAGGTCTAAACCAGACTAAACCAGAAACCAGGACTAAACCAGGACTAAACCAGAACTAAACCAGGACTAAACCAGGACTAAAACCAGGTTTAAACCAGGACTAAAACCAGGTCTAAACTAGATCTAAACCAGGACTAAAACAGGATTTAACAGGACTAAATCCTGCTGCGCGGACATGTCTCCTGCTCTTCTATCAATAATATTTTTAATACGGTTAAGTTTCCTCGTCTTTGTTTCTCTACAGCGAATCAAGTAATCCAAAGTATTCAGATTACATTACTCACTTTAAGTAATTTAATGGATTACGTTACAAACTACATTTTGGTGTATGTAATCTGTAATCTGTAGGGGAATACATTTTAAAAGTCACCTTCCCAACACTGTCCTAGAGTGACTAGACGTCCCTATTGACTCGAGACAGTCCCAGTTTTGAGCCTGTGTCCTCTGTCCCAGCAGATTTATCCAAAACCAGAGATTTGTCCCAGTTATTTATGGAAAAATGTCTCTGGTGTCCCTAGTTTTGAGCAATTTGGTAGCTGAAAACAGTAAAGAGAGGCATAAACTGTCATTTGTTTAGGTAAAATTATGGAAAACACAACAAAAATATGACTATACTGACTCACATGTTGTGATTAAGTCGTGAATGGGCCAAATGCAGAACATTTTTCCTTAATTACGCACTCATTTCACAATTTTATTTTTACCAACCACCAATCTACAAACCGGGAATTTAGAAAATCTGGTCACCCTAGTCGTCCCGATACCAATACTGGTATCAGCAAAAGCTCTGATACTGCACATTTTCCCATCAGCTTCGGCTTTTTTGTGGCCAGACTGAAGTCAAAGTCTGATCCCGTCAGATCTCAGAAGCTCAGAGGCCGGGCCTGGTCAGGACTTGGATGCGAGAGGCGAGGGCACCAGTCACAGAAACTCTTGTTGTGTCCTTAGGCAAGACACTTCACCCACATTGCCTAGTATGAAAGTGGTGTGTGTGTGTGATGGTGGTGGTCAGAGGCACCACTGGCACTGATTGGCAGCCGCGCTTCTGTCAGTCTACCCCAGGGCAGCTGTGGCTACAACAGTAGTTCACCCCCACCAGGTCTGGAGTGACTGAATAATGATCTGTAAAGCGTCTTTGTGACAGATGTTTGTGAAAAGCGCGATATAAATAAAAAACTTATTTACTTACATTACTTTTATATAGTTTGTGCCTTTGTGATGAATGCGGCGTCCACACACACACACACACACACACACACACACACACACACACACACACACACACACACACACACACACACACACACACACACACACACACACACACACACACACACGTGTCCTGTGCCGAGGAGCACATGGACTGTAAAAATCTCAACTTTTTCATCTGTATCAGACAGAGGCAGGTGTTTCTGACACAGGCGTCTGAAACTTTGGACTAAACTGTTTAGTCGGGAGCCAAAGTCTCAAAAATGGGTTGAACCTGACATCGCCTGCCATACTTTTTATTTGTATTTTTTTGTTAACTGTGACCCTGAGGACCAATAATTGGAGGATCTGCTCTTCCGGAAATATCGCGAAATTTTTTTTTGGCCATTTTAGTGTAGGTAACCTTCATTTTGTGATAGAAAATTTTGAAAAATGAAAAATTTCCTCAAACCCTCAGTGGATTGGGTAAGATGTCTACAAATACATTCCAGATGCAAAGAACACATGTGATGACAACATTCAGTGAAAAAATTATTCATAAAACACATTTCTACATGATTTTGGCTCAATTTAATGCCAAAAAATAAGGAATTTTTTCACTTTTTTCCAATATTTTCATCTTTACCTTCATTGGCAATCAACTATTCCCCCAAGTTTTGACATCAGCCAATATGCCATTCTTTTCTTCAAACAGTATAGTCATTCCACAGAAAAAAAATATAAAAATCCAACCAAAATCAATGGATCTGTGATGATTTCTTTACCATCAACAGGCCCAGAACCTCAATAGAATGTTATTCTCCTCTCAACATTCCATAAGACACACTGGACATTTAGCACAAATAAAAAGTATGGCAGGCGATGGACTCTTTTTGGTCTAAATCATAAATGGACATCGTTAACCTGCATGTTATTCGGCATGTTCCAAATAGGAAGTGATCATGGGCACAATTCCAGCTCCATCGACTCTGTTCCAATTCACTTTGTATTGAAAAAAACAAAACAAAAAAACATTGCAACCTCTCTCTGTGTAACTGCTGTTGTCAGGCTCCTCATTTTGGTCTTAAAATCTCCGTATTAACTCACTCTACATGATCCTGACTTTTTTTTTTTCTTGCAATTTTGTCCATAAATCAATTTCTATTCTTGCTTGGCTCTAAACTTTTTTAAATCAGGAAGAGCACAGGCTACAGTTCTTGTGAAAATCAGATAATGCAGCTTTAAAACTACAAAAGGAACTAGTTTTTTTCCAACGCGTTCTTCGCTCTCACAAACAGTTTCGTTAATATTCTGATGGTTTAATTTTCAGGCTTTAAAGGTTGTATAGAGGATTTTTTTAAGGGAAGAGAAATACAGCGACAGTCCTTGTGCACGTTCAGAATCACTGTTGAAGTTTCCTGTCTAGAAGTAATTCAGCGACCGACGCGTCAGTTTTTAGACCCTTCGTCTGCTTCGGTCGCGCCATCGCTGGACGAGATCTCCAAGAATCACCTCAGTTTGTCTTCGCTCCTTTTCCACTTCATCTCTTCTTCTTTCAGCGACCTCAAAAACCGACTTTCTTTTGCGGCGAACCGGTCGTGGATTCTCGTCCGCCGTCGCGACAAACTTTGTGCGAAATGCGAGGAAGCGACAGTTTTAAAAAAGCCTCTAAGAACCGCTGCAAAAACCACATAATCCCAGTGCGCCAAAGAGTCAGTTACACTAGAAACGCAGGGAGTTTGATTGACGACCTAACAGCCAATAGAAAATGAGGGAGCCTGGTTTTCTATTGGCTGATGTTTATCTGGCCTCAACACGTCCACAGTTGATAGATTTTCGTTCTTTTTTTTTTTTTAGTCTTCATAATTACAAAGCTGCTGCGTCTCTGTCATGGTATTTTAAACTTTCACTGACAATTTGAAACTGAAAAAAAATCCTCCATACAACCTTTAAGTGTTTTTTTTCAGACGGGGAAGTGAAGCAGAAGTCCAAGTGCAGTCAACAGCGCTCCGTACCTCGAGATAGATTTAAAAAAAAACCCCACTTTTCTCGGGATTTGACCTACATTTCCGTTCTAAAGACACATATATGACATTACAATTCCAGCAGTCAATCAAACAGAACCAAACGCGCAGGAGAGTTTAATAACCGTCTTGAATAAATCCACTTTGACACGTTCATATCTCCATCGCTGACGCTGCTTCTGGATCGCGCGGCCTTAGAACAGCGGCTCATATTTCTCTTTAATCAAATGTTCCACACTGGTCTGATGTCTGGGAGATAAGAGCGTTAGCCATAGAGACCAGGAAATGTACCGATGTAATCATCACTCGAGCTGGTGGAAAGTAATATAAGACCATTTTAAACCAGGAGAGTTCAGGGCGAGTTCAGGAGAAAACACTCAAAACCAGAAATCCTACACCAGAACTAAACCAGGACTAAACCAGGACTAAACCAGGACTAAACCAGAACTAACCAGGACTGAACCAGGAAACAGACTAACCAGGACTAAACCAAGACTAAACCAGAACTAAATCAGAACTAAACCAGAACTAAACCACTAAACCAGGACTACAAACTAAGGACTAAACCAGACTAAACCAGGACTAAACCAGAACTAAACCAGGACTAAACCAAACTAAAACCAGACTAAACCAGGACTAAACCAGGACTAAACCAGAACTAAACCAGGACTAAACCAGAACTAAACCAGAACTAAACCAGGACTAAACCAGAACTAAACCAGGACTAAACCAGGACTAAACCAGAGCTAAACCAGGAACTAAACCAGAACTAAACCAGGGCTAAACCAGAACTAAACCAGAACTAAACCAGGACTAAACCAGGACTAAACCAGGACTAAACCAGAACTAAACCAGGACTAAACCAAACTAAACCAGACTAAACCAGGACTAAACCAGGACTAAACCAGAACTAAACCAGGGCTAAACCAGAACTAAACCAGAACTAAACCAGGACTAAACCAGAACTAAACCAGGTTTAACCCAAGAATTAATAAAACTAAAACTAAACTAAAACTAAAACTAAATCAGATCTAAACCGAGACTAAATTAAACCAAGTCTAACGCAAAAAGAATAAAATAATCCAGGTCCGACCCAAGACTAAACTAAACCAGGTCTAACCCAAAAAGTCTAAACTAAACCAAGTTTAAACCAAGAAGACAAAACTAAACCAGGTCTAACCTAAAACTAAACTAAACCAGGTCTAAACCAAGACTAAACTAAATCAGGTCTAATGCAAAAAGTCTAAACTAAACCAAGTTTAACCCAGGAAGTCTAAACTAAACCAGGTCTAACCCGAAACTAAACTAAAGCAGGTCTAACTTAAAAAGTCTAAACTAAACCAGGACTAACCAAAGAAAACTAAACTAAACCAAGTTTAAACAAAGACTAAACTAAACCTGGTCTAACCTAAAAACTAAACTAAACCAAATCTAACACAAAAAGTTTAAACTAAATCAGGTCTAACCAAAGACTAATGTGACCTGACCGTCCTGGTCCTAGTCCTAGTCCTGGTCTGGTCCTGGTTCAGTCCTAGTCTAGTCCTGGTCTGGTCCTGGTCTAGTCCTGGTCTAGTCCTGGTCTCGTTCTGGTCTAGTCCTGGTCTAGTCCTGGTCTCGTTCTGGTCTGGTCCTGGTCTAGTCCTGATTCAGTCCTGGTCTCGTCCTTGTTTAATCCTGGTTTAGTCCTGGTTTAGTCCTAGTCTAGTCCTGGTCTAGTCTAGTCCGTCCTGGTCTAGTCTGGTCTCCTGGTCTAGTCCTGGTCTAGTCCTGGTCTAGTCCTGGTCTAGTCCTGGTCTAGTCTGGTCTAGTCTCCTGGTCTGGTCCTGGTCTGTCCTGGTCTGGTCTGGTCTAGTCTGGTCTAGTCCTGGTCTAGCCCTGGTCTCGTCCTGGTCTAGTCCCTGGTCTAGTCCTGGTCTAGCCCTGGTCTAGTCCTGGTCTAGTCCTGGTCTCGTCCTGGTCTAGTCCTGGTCTCTAGTCCTGGTCTAGCCCTGGTCTCCTGGTCCTGGTCTGGTCTAGGTCCTGGTCTAGTCCCTGGTCTAGTCCTGGTCTAGTCCTGGTCTAGTCCTGGTCTAGTCCTGGTCTAGTCCTGGTCTAGTCCTGGTCTCGTCCTGGTCTAGTCGTCCTGGTCTAGTCCTGGTCTAGTCCTGGTCTGGTCTAGTCCTGGTCTAGTCCTACTGGTCTAGTCCCTGGTCTAGTCCTGGTCTAGTCCTGGTCTAGTCCTAGTCTAGCCCTGGTCTGGTCCTGGTCTAGTCCTGGTCTAGTCCTGGTCTGGTCCTGGTCTGGTCCTGGTCTGGTCCTGGTCTAGTCCTGGTCTCTTCTCTCTTGTTTTGCAGAGCTGACGGTACAAAGCAGCAGATCTTGGCAGACTTGATCGTCGGCTGCGATGGGGCTTTTTCTTCCATCCGGAAACAGTTTCTGAGACGCAGTCGATTCAACTACAGCCAAACGTACATCCCCCACGGGTACATGGAGCTGACGATGCCCCCGAGAGACGGAGACGTGAGAACCACACCAAACACACCCACAACGAAAGGAAAAACACAACGATAAACGGCCAAGATGATATGTTTTCTGATATTATAATGTTGTTTCCTCATCACAAACAGACCTGGACTTGTGTTTTGTTTCATTCACACGTTTAACACACAAACCCTGCACATTTACGAGGTGTTTTTCTCTCAAACTGAAAACACTCCAACCTGTGATGTCATGTGGTAAGACAAGAAGTGCTCCACTGGGTGGAATCTGGGTAAATCAGTGACTCCAGCACTGAACTAAAGAAATAAGCTCAGCTCAGAGCCGGAGCCGCGGCTCGCGGAGGCTCGGGCACGTTGCATCTCACGTGGTCAGAAAAAAGTGAAAAAAGTATAAAGAAAAGACGTCAAACTTAAAGAAACGCTCGCGGTGGACTTTTTCAAAATAAAAGCCAGTGAGAAACAGACGTTTACAATAAAATAAATAATAAAAACTGTGTTAACGGCGTTAAAATAATTGTCGGCGTTAATGACTTAATTAGTTAACGCAAAATTAACGCGTTAACGCGCCCGGCCCTAAAAATGTTATATTTCCAGTGGTACAGGAGTAATAGGAGTCAGATCCTATCACACGAGCACAGAGCCTCTCGCCGCTGTCAGAGTGAAAATAATGAACATGTGAAATTATATATTTTAATATATTAGTCACACCTGAGTTTAAGTCGCAGAACCACTCAAACCATGAAAAAAATGTGACTTAAAGTCAGAAAAATATGGTATATTTTTGATGAGGTAACAACATTATGACATGGCCTTAAAACATATGTTGAAAATTTCCCGTAATATCGGACTGTTAAATGTTAATGCTGCACTGTGTAACCTGCTTATCTCCAAGGAGATCTAATCTAACTTTGTGTGAAAAAAAGTTCCATGTGGAAAATACTGGGACACATTCAAAGTCACTTGAAGTCACTTTGTGCTTGTGTTTGTGTTTTGCAGTTTGCCATGAAGCCGAATTATCTGCACATCTGGCCCCGAAACACGTTCATGATGATCGCGCTGCCAAACCTGGTGAGAACATGTCCACTTTTATCTGTTACAAACACCACAGCTGTCAGCGCGCTGCGGCAAATACTGGTCAACTCTGTCATTGTGCAGTGTTTGTAATATCCACAATTAACAGAACATTTCAAATTCTTTCAAGCTTTGTATTTGGTACCATATATATTTTAGTTTTTGCTTTAAATTACGTCTGACGGGGTTTTGTTTATCATTGCTGTGAGATGCAACGCTGTAGGCTTCATCTTTACATCTTATTCACGGACATGCTTTGTATGGTACAGAGTGATTTTTTTTACCTGTAATAATTTGTATAGTACTAGTGCATTTACATTTTTTTTCTAATAATTGAAAAAGGCTAGAACGGACTGATTCATGCCCCTCATGCCGTTGTAAGTGTTGTTAAGCAGGACACAAGTTAGAACACATCTGTCATCACCTCTGTGTCTCATCAGTGAACTCTGTGTGACTGTTCTGTTCTTTATTCTTACGCTAATGTTACTCCACTGGCGTGTGCGATAATCATTCCATTCCCCGAGTGGAACTGTGTATTATTTAATGAACCTGATGAATGATTATGATGCAGCCTATCACTCATTTCCATTACATTTCTAGAAGACGAATTTTAAAGAATTCTACATACGGGAGTTGTGTAAGAAAGTAGAATCTAAACCAGAGACATCGTAAACAACTTTACTTTGTACAGATTCCCCACTAAGGTTTATATGATGACGGTCTGAACAGAAGACGCAAAAGTGGCGTCGCGTCTTCACTTTTTTTTTTTTTTTTTTGAACTTTATTGCCAAAAGTACAAAATAACAGGCAATTTACATTAGAACAAACAAAAACAAGTGTCGAGATTTGGCTCATAACTCTAGTCATATGTAGTTAAGTACAGTAGTCAGGTAGGGCATTAAAAAAAAAAAAAAAGGAAAAAAACTACTCAGTCAAATAAAGATGGTACACGTGACCATCGCCTTAAGAAAATATCCATTTTGAGTTGAAGCTGGGCAGTCAGACACTCCATCTGATAAACGCACTTCAATTTTTGTGTCCATTGAGCAATCGTTGGTGGGTTTGGCTTGAGCCAGTTCAGGGTCACTATTTTTCTTGCCACTAGTGAAAGTACATGTAAAATGTACTGTTGGTCGTCAGTGAGTTGGGATATATGTGGGGAAGCTGGCCCAAGTGGTCAAAATGAGAGTCCAGTGCAAAGTTGTCCTTCACCAAACCAAATTCTTTATTGGATCCTTCCAAGTCGTGGGCAAAATTATATACATATTTACAAAAAAGAACTGTGCTTAACTAAACAAAAGCAACAGAAAATAACACAACAAAAGAAAATACCCACAGGCACCTGGCTGCACTGATGGTGACCTCCCTACTGATTAAACTGCCTCTACTTATATACCCCCCAGAGAGGAAGTCCCTCCCCCTGGGTTCACACCAACTTACGGGGAAAACTGTAGCAATTTCCTTTCCTTACTGGTGTGCTGCCTTAAATTATTTTCTGAAGCCTAATCCCCCTTTTAAACTGAACAGTGCTCCAGCTTAACTAGATACACTGAAACCAAAATTCTAATAACCCATTTGATAAAACAAAGAACCATTTCCGAGGCTTCCCTCCACATGGTCTGGGCCAACACCTCCCCCTGAGCCTAGAAATATGGCTGCCAAAGGACACGCCCCCCCTTTCTTTTGTTCCCAGACCATGTGGAGTCACAGGTAAAGGTGGTAAGTTTAAACAAAAATGAAGGGATATAACCAAATAAAATGAATTTAAAGTAACTGTGTGAATGTGATCAATTAAACAAAGACTAAATAAAACAAACCCGGGATAGTTATTATTTAGCTGTTTAGTTGATATAGATGTAACTGAACTAAGGTGAAAAATGGGGACAAAGGCCCTCTTTGTCACAATATAAGTCAAGCAAAAATAGCAGAGGGTCCATTGGAATATCTGATCTAATTGTATCTTCAGTCTTCTTTTTGATACTTTCCCAAAATGTTCTTATCTTTGGGCAATCCCAAAAGATGTGGGTGTGGTCTCCAACCAAACCACATCCTCTCCAGCACTTATTGGTGGTGTTAGTCTTAATCATGAATGTCCTTAGTGGAGTTCTGAAAAATCTGATTTTTGTTTTCCAGTCAAACTCTCTCCAGTTTTGACTTCCAATTCCTTTGTGACAATATAAACACATATCTTCCCATTGCTCATCTGTTATAATCACATTCATCTCAAGTTCCCATTGATGTTTAACATGGAGCGTATTATCTGATATGTTTTCAGATAGGTTTTTATACATTAAGGATATGATTTTTTTCATTCTGGTTTCTTTTTCAAATAATTTAACAAAATACATTTCTATATTAGTGGGCTCTCTCATTACAACATCCCACTGTGGATGTTTTGTCAAATAATCTCTAATCTGCAAATACCAATACATGTCATTCTGGGGCAAGGAAAATTGCTCTTGTAGTTGTGAGAAGCGTCTTCACTTTTTAATCCACGTTTAGGTAAGAGTTTTCGGGAGGAAAACTGCGTGCATACGGTGACGCAGAAGTGTGTGGAACTGCATGTGACTCGGTGGTGCTGTGATACACTATCTGTTTTGTGTCTTGGGCAGTGTAGACGGAAACGCTACGGCAGAGGGTGGTGTCATAAACGCCGTCACCGTCTAAACTGAAGGCTGCATCAAGTGGTGGTTTGAATATTGTTTAATGAAGTTACACATTGAGTTGAAGCTTAAACACTGAGATCTTATCTGTTGAAAAGTACTATTGTGTTTTCTACATAATGTGTGACCTATGTGCTTCTAAGCAATTTCCTTTGCAGAACTGGACTGTGGATAAACAACTGGCTTATCTAAACAGACTTGGTGTGATTTACAATGGTTTGGACGGGGTTGTCACTTCCCCCAAAGAAGAAATGCTGACACTTCAAGGCGACGATTCAAGGCGGGAACCTGCTCAACATATTATTTGCATATTCATATGGATGTTTATAAAAACTGGATTGAAGTATTCAGAAGGGGTCAGATGCCTGATGTAAGCCCCATGTAACTTTGTAGGCAGTTAGGGACAATGATCTGACCCAGAGCTTTGTATTAGAATTGTATTGTCAGGGGAATACATTTTTGGAATTTAAATTGATTGAGTCTAGTAATTTTTGATAGAACACGCCAAACAAAAGGCACTTCCGGTAAAATATTTAGTCATTTTTACTCGCTCTCGTTCTCGTGTAAACAGGCCCTCAACTCAAACAGTTATTAGTCTGACCTCGCAGCATTAGAATTCGTTCGCTTGACAGTAGGCGGGTACTTTTTTTATTTAACCAATCGCTGCTGTTCAGTTGTGACGTATGTAATGCACCAAATCCTGAAGGAAGAAGGGCAATAACGTTTTTTCCTTTGATAAAATTCACCAAACATTCTCGTTTCTTTGTTTAACCCTTGTATTATGTTGATAAAAAATTACATTGATTATGTCGCGGGTCGTTTTGACTCGTACATTGTAAATCCATGCAAAAGAGTAAAAAAAAACAGGTTAAACCAATAACATCTTTATTTTAGATTATATGAACATTTAGAAAAGAGACAAACAATAACTTTTTAATTTCAACAGAACTATTTAAGAACAATTTAAAGTGTTCCCTCTTCACACTTTTTTTTTTGTGTGTCATTTGACTTGCTTCATTTTCAATGTTCAACAATGTTCACCCATTTATCCCACACATCTCTGATCGCAGCTCATTTGTCTCTTTCCCGTCAACCTGCTCCGGTGTCACGATTGTCAAATCGGATCACACGAGATCATGTGGAATGTCTCCAGAGACATTGCAGCTCGAAAGATTGGCCTTCCATTTTCTTCATTCCACAGACTTGCAGTTGCTTCTCCTTTTGACCTGTACACTCCAGCTAATATCAGAATTCCAATGTAAACATGCAAGTCAGTCTGATCCAGTGGCTTCCATTTCTCTTGAAATACACACCTCCCCGCCAAACTGGTCATGTCCAGTATTATCTTCTCTATTGGTGGGGATAAGAAGAGCTGAAATGCTGACTGAATATCATCAACTTATGTGACAGCAAATCTTGTGGGACCGGGAGTCATTTTGATGACATTGAAAGATGAGCGTCTACCTCGACTTTGGAGGGGTGATGTTGACCATTTTATCCTACCATCTTTAGATGCCCATGTGTCCTCTGTGGATGATGATTGCTGCGTTCCTTGGTCTTCATCTGATGGAGAGACAATGGCAGACTCGTCCTCTGAATACTCCTCATCAGAGGAAAATTGACAATCTGGATCATCAATAACATTGTCCTCCTTCTCTGAAAGATCCTCTGCCTCTGAAATCTCTTCCTCTGCATCACCATCCCAGTTCAATATCTGTGCCAAAGTTTCTAGAACTGTAGAACTTCTGGAGCTCATTTTTGGTGTGTTTGCAAAGAAATGAAATGAGAACAGAGACAGTGAGTGACAAGGACAAGGGCGAGAAAGTTCTGCCTCTACTTGCACCTGAGTCTCAAGACAATCTAAACAAAGTAAATCAAAAAAGAGATCATCAAAGAGATGTTTATTTTTCGATCTGAACAGTTATTTACCCACATTATAGTGTCTGGGTCAAAATGACCCACAACATCATCTTTGTATAAAACTCTGCACAGACATTGTACTACACATCAAAGAGTCCAGATTTCACACACGAGTTCATGACCCAAGATGAGAAAAAGTCACAAAATTGTAGGAAGAAAAAAAATGGATAAACAGTACTTTGGTCAAAACAAAAACTGAAATGGGTCAAATTGACCCGTAACATAATACAAGGGTTAAATCCTCGATCTTGGGAATCGTCGCCAACACAGAACGTCTGTCTTCGTCTCCATCCATCTCGACGCTCTGTTTACTGTCGTGCTGTTCCACAAAATGGACCCAGACAGAGTTTGATGTCATGACGTCACTGCTCTTCACTGATCTTCGGTCTGTGTTTCCAAACGTCTTCCTGGTTTGTGACGTAAGCGTGAATAGAAACTATACAGAATTTTCTCCAAACTTTAAATTGCTGCAGTTTCAGGAGTTAAATATGACATAATTCTTTACATGTTACATAATTCACTCCAAACTATTGAAATATGTTTTATAATCTGAGCTCTTCAGTGTCTCCGTCCGTGTTTGAACAAATCACAATCAGCAGAACAAACGTCACCTCGTCCCGACCTTTACCCACGACTCCGGAGATAATTACTGCGCTCCCTCCTCTCCTCCTCTCCTCCTCTCCTCTACCGCTCTGTCACTCCCTCTCTCCTCTTACCTTCCATCTCTCTCTCTCTCTTTGTCCCCACTCCTCCTCTTTTCACTCATCTCGCCTCCTTTCCTCTCTGCTCTCCTCCTCTACGTCTTTTGTCTTTCTGTCTCTCCTCTATCTCTCTATCTCTTCTTTCATCCGCTTTTCCCTTCCCTCTAACTCTTATCTTCCTCTCCTCCATCTCTTTCTTTCTCTCTCTCTGTCCCCTTACTCCTCCTCTATCCACTCATCTTACCTCCTCATCTCGTCTTCTTTTCCTTCTTCTCTGCTCTCCTCCTCTACTTCTTTTGTCTTTCTGTCTCTCCTCTACTGCTTCATCTCTTCTCTCATCCCCTTTTCTCCTTGTCTTCTCTCCTCCTCCCTCTTTCCTTTAACCCCTCCTCTCCTCTCCTCTCCCTGTCCTCTCCTCCTCCTCTATCTCTCCTCTCCTTCCATCTTTTCTCACCCTCCTCTCCTCTTCTTCCCCCATTTCGACCCCTCTTCTTCTTCTTCGTCTGTCTTTCCATCTCTCCCTCTCTCCTCTTACCCTCCATCTCTCCTCTCCCTTCTCTACTCTGCTCTCTATCTTTCACCTCCTTCTTCCTCAAATCCTTCCTTCTCTCATCCTTATCGTCTCTCCTTCTTCCTTTTCCTCTTCAAGTCCTCCGTCCCCTCTTCTTCCATCTTCTCTCACCCCCTTTCCTCCTCCTCCACTTCTCCTCCTCTTCTTCCTCTATCCTTCCATCTCACCCCCTCCCTCCTCTTACTTTCCTACCCTTTTGCCCCCTCTCTCTCTTTCTCTCTCCCCCTCTCTCCTTGTCTCTTTCCCCTCGTCTGTGCTCTCCTTCTCTACTTCTTTTGTCTTTCCGTCTCTCCTCTTACCTCTCTTTCACTCCCTCTCTCCTCTCCTTCCATCTCTTTCTTTCTATCTCTCTCTCGGTCTCCTTACTCCTCCTCTCTCCACTCGTCTCACTTCCTCATCTCGTCTCCTTTCTCTTCCTCCCTGCTCTCCTCCTCTGCTTCTTTTGTCTTTCCGTCTCTCCCCTCACCCCTCTTCTCTTCTCTGCCTCTCTGTCTTTTCTCTCATCCCCTTTTCCCTTCCTTCTAACCCTTATCTCCTCTCCTTCCGTCCTCCATCTCATCCACGTCTCCTCGTCCCCCAGTTCTCCCGATCTTCTTCTTCGTCTGTCTTCCATCTCTCCCCCTCCTTCTCTCCTCTTACCTTCCATCTCTCTCTCTCTCTCTTCGTCCCCCTACTCCATCCATCTCCCTTCTCTCCTTTCTCTGCCTCTCTGCTCTCCTCCTCTACGTCTTTTGTCTTTCTGTCTCTCCTCTATCTCTCTATCTCTTCTTTCATCCGCTTTTCCCTTCCCTCTAACTCTTATCTTCTCTCCTCCATCTCTTTCTCTCTCTCTTTCTTTGTCCCCTTACTCCTCCTCTATCCACTCATCTTACCTCCTCATCTCGTCTTCTTTTCCTTCTTCTCTCCTCTCCTCCTCTACTTCTTTTGTCTTTCTGTCTCTCCTCTACCGCTTCATCTCTTCTCTCATCCCCTTTTCTCCTTGTCTTCTCTCCTCCTCCCTCTTTCCTTTAACCCCTCCTCTCCTCTCCTCTCCTCTCCTCTCCTCCTCCTCTATCTCTCCTCTCCTTCCATCTTTTCTCACCCTCCTCTCCTCTTCTTCCCCCATTTCGACCCCTCTTCTTCTTCTTCGTCTGTCTTTCCATCCCTCCCTCTCTCCTCTTACCCTCCATCTCTCCTCTCCCTTCTCTACTCTGCTCTCTATCTTTCACCTCCTTCTTCCTCAAATCCTTCCTTCTCTCATCCTTATCGTCTCTCCTTCTTCCTTTTCCTCTTCAAGTCCTCCGTCCCCTCTTCTTCCATCTTCTCTCACCCCCCTTCCTCCTCCTCCACTTCTCCTCCTCTTCTTCCTCTATCCTTCCATCTCACCCCCTCCCTCCTCTTACTTTCCTACCCTTTTGCCCCCTCTCTCTCTTTCTCTCTCCCCCTCTCTCCTTGTCTCTTTCCCCTCGTCTGTGCTCTCCTTCTCTACTTCTTTTGTCTTTCCGTCTCTCCTCTTACCCCTCTTTCACTCCCTCTCTCCCCTCCTTCCATCTCTTTCTTTCTATCTCTCTCTCGGTCTCCTTACTCCTCCTCTCTCCACTCGTCTCACTTCCTCATCTCGTCTCCTTTCTCTTCCTCCCTGCTCTCCTCCTCTGCTTCTTTTGTCTTTCCGTCTCTCCCCTCACCCCTCTTCTCTTCTCTGCCTCTCTGTCTTTTCCCTCATCCCTTTTCCCTTCCTTCTAACCCTTATCTCCCTCTCCTTCCGTCCTCCATCTCTCATCCATTGTCTTTCTGTCTCTCCTCTATCTCTCTATCGCTTCTTTCATCCGCTTTTCCCTTCCCTCTAACTCTTATCTTCTCTCCTTCCATCTCTTTCTTTCTCTCTCTTTCTTTGTCCCCTTACTCCTCCACTCATCTTACCTCCTCATCTCGTCTTCTTTTCCTTCTTCTCTCCTCTCCTCCTCTACTTCTTTTGTCTTTCTGTCTCTCCTCTACCGCTTCATCTCTTCTCTCATCCCCTTTTCTCCTTGTCTTCTCTCCTCCTCCCTCTTTCCTTTAACCCCTCCTCTCCTCTCCTCTCCCTGTCCTCTCCTCCTCCTCTATCTCTTCTCTCCTTCCATCTTTTCTCACCCTCCTCTCCTCTTCTTCCCCCATTTCGACCCCTCTTCTTCTTCTTCTTCTTCTTCGTCTGTCTTTCCATCTCTCCCTCTCTCCTCTTACCCTCCATCTCTCCTCTCCCTTCTCTACTCTGCTCTCTATCTTTCACCTCCTTCTTCCTCAAATCCTTCCTTCTTTCATCCTTATCTTCTCTCCTTCTTCCTTTTCCTCTTCAAGTCCTCCGTCCCCTCTTCTTCCATCTTCTCTCACCCTCTTTCCTCCTCCTCCACTTCTCCTCCTCTTCTTCCTCTATCCTTCCATCTCACCCCCTCTCTTCCTCCTCTTCTTACTTTCCTGCCCTTTTCCCCTCTCTCTTTCTCTCTCCTCGTCTCCTTTCCTTCCTCTCTGTTCTCCTCCTCTACTTCTTTTGTCTTTCCGTCTCTCCTCTCCCCTCCTCTTACCTCGCTTTCACTCCCTCTCTCCTCTCCTTCCAGCTCTTTCTTTCTCCCTCTCTCTTCTATCTATCCATCCATCCATCATCATCCATCCTCCATATCTCCTTGTCTTCTTCCTCCTTTTCCTCCCCTCTCTCCTCACCCTTCCCTCTATTTCTTCACTCTCCTCCTCTCCTCTTTCTCTCCTCATCCTCTCACCCCATCTCCTCTCCTCCTAACTTCTCCCTTTTTCTATCTATCTATCTTACCAATCTGTTGATCTATCTACATCTCCTTGTCTTCTCTCTTCCTCCTCCTTTCCTTTAACCCCTCCTCTCCTTCCCTCTTTCCTCTCCTCTTCCTCTTCCTCTCTCTCTCTCTCTCGTCTTTCTTCCCTTAATCCAGACTAAACAGGAACACTGCCCAAAATTGCTTGACTGTTTCGTCTCGATCATTTTGTTAAATTGCGTCAGAGTTCACGTCGGCGTCGTTCGCTTCTTTTCCCTCTGCGCAGTTTGTCTTTGTGTTTTTAATGTGAGGCGTTCAAAGGCGCTGAGTGCTTTTGGCTGTCGCCCGGTGCCCTACTTTTCCAGGTTTCCCCAGGTCAGCGAACGTCACGCAGACGGAGGAGGCTCTGAAACTGTGTCAGAGGAGAAGAGGATGTGATTCTGTCTGGATTTAAGTAACAACAGAGTCTAAAATATAGTTTGGAATATGAAAAAAAAAAGTAAATAAATGGTTTGTTGTATAAAGAAAAAGTAATTAAAGCCACAATATGGAAGAGCCAGAAAATTCACAAAAATAAAAGCAGTTGTTTTGTTTTTTAATTTAGTTAAATTATTAACTTCGGTAAAAACGTTCAGTCCCCACAGGATCATCTCTGCTGTTCACAGATGATGTTGTCCTGTTGGCTTCATCAAACCAGGACCTGCAGCACTGGGGCGGTTTGACCCGAGTGTGAAGCGGCTGGGATGAGGATCAGCTCTTCCAAGTCCAAGGCCATGGTTCTAGAAAGGAAAAATGTGTCTTGTCGTCTCCGTGTGGGTGGAGAGTTCCTGCCTCAAGTGGAGGAGTTCAAGTATCTCGGGGTCTTGTTCTCGAGTGAGGGGAGGACGGAGCGTGAGATTGACAGGTGGATCGGTGCAGCGTCTGCAGTGATGCGGTCGCTGTATCGGACCGTTGTGGTGAAGAGGAGCTGAGCCGAAAGGCAAAGCTCTCGATTTACCGGTCAGTCTACATTCCTCCCCTCACCTCTGGTCATGAGCTCTGGGTAGTGACCGAAAGGACGAGATACAAGCGCTCGAAATGAGTTTCCTTCGCAGGGTGGCAAGGGTGAGGAGCTCAGTCACACGAGAGGAGCTCGGAGTAGAGCCGCTGCTCCTCCACGTCGAGAGGAGCAGTTGAGGTGCCTCGGGCATCTGTTCTGGATGCCTCCTGGGCGTCTCCCTCAGGAGGTGTTCCGGGCATGACCCAGGACACACTGGAGGGACTATGTCTCTCGGCTGACCTGGGAACTGGGAGTCCCTGCTTAGACTGCTGCCCCCGCGACCCGGCCCCGGATAAGCGGAAGAAAATGGGTGGATGGATGGAAATGTCGTTCCTTTAGCTATAATCTTTTAACTAGGCTGGTGCCACCTAGTGCCTCCGCTCAATTTCATTTCTCTCCAGTGACTAGATCAGGAATCAGAATACACTAGACGGTTCTCAAAAACCCCGGAAGTGCGAGTTCGGGCACCAGCCAATCAGCAAAGAGCCGTACATTCTGTGTTGGCAACGATTCCCGAGATTGAAGATTTAAAGCCGGAACAAAGAGAATGTTTGGTGAATTTTATCAAGAGGAAAGACGTTATTGTCCTTCTTCCTACAGGATTTGGGAAAAGCTTAATTTACCAGTTGGCTCCGTTAGTGGTGCATTACACACGTCACGACCAAATAGCAGCGATTGGTTAAATAAAAAAAAAGTATGTGCTTAATGTCGAACGAACGAATCCTAACGCTGCGAGGTCAGACGGTTTCCACGAAGTGAAACCAGCTGATGAATCAGACTAATAATCTTGTGCAGTACGGCAGCATCTTCATGGAGGATGTTCTGAAGTGAAGGTGATGTGCAGCGTCCAGAAAGTGACGTACTGCACCTTTAATTGTTTATTGGAAAAAACAATGAATTTTCCATTACAAATTGTCATTGTCATTATATCATCCCTTTTTTTTGGAGGTGTCACATAAATACTGACATTGATAATATTGATATGTGAAGTTGGTTTGAAGATTTGAAAAATTAAAACACAGAGTTTGTTGAAAAAAAATAAAAAATAAATAAATAATTAAATGCGGCAACAGGGCTGAAATGAAAATGAAAATGAAAATTGCAGTGGAATTTTTAAAAACAAGGATATAAAGTGATTTCTTTTCTTAAGAAAGTTGGGTGGTTCACTTAATCAAATTTTAATCAAATTGTGATCAAATTATTTAAAACTGTCTAACTGGGACTTCATGACTGACACATCTGCAGTCAGTCCTGTGTCCTTTGTTCGTTTTAACGCACAAAACAATGAGACTGTTGGCCTCCACGTGATTGGTCCTCACACCTGTCCAGTCACTATAGTTAGAAACAGACACATAATGATGAGGCCTCTTCACACTCCTCTGCTTCTCCTCTGCGGCGCTGAAGAGGCTCAAACATGTGGAGTGATGGAGTGAAAAGTGACTGTGCCGAGCTATTCTGGTCCTATTCACTGGAGCTGGAGTGTTATCTGTGTATTTACAGTATCACACAACAGGTCTCGAGATAAAAGTAGCCTAATTGGCACAGTATATGTTTTCTGAAGTAGTTTAAGTCAAAGTCAAAACAGTTTTCGCTTGTCCTTAAAAGATTTTACATAATAAAAACTGCAATTTGTGTCCAGCGTGTAATAATATAGAGAACTGTGTTAGATTTTACGACGAGAGGAGGGTCCTTCCTGCTTCAACTTTTTCAAAATCTGTCCTAAAGTTGTGTGCAGCCCCCAAAGATGTGGTTTGTTTGTGTGTTTGTTTTTTTATTTAGATCCCCATTAGCTACTGAAAAACAGCAACTATTCTTCCTGCCGTCAGTAACAGGATGTACATGTACCACATTCACACAAACAATGAAAGATAACAAAAATATACAAATAATCATAATAATCGATGCACATAGATATATACACATACATACATATGACAGGCGGATCGGTGCAGCGTCAGCAGTGATGCGGTCGCTGTATCGGACCGTTGTGGTGAAGAGAAAAAAGAGATTTACCGGTCAATCTACGTTCCTACTCTCACCTCTGGTCATGAGCTCTGGGTAGTGACCGAAAGGACGAGATCGCGGATACAAACGGTCGAAATGAGTTTCCTTCCGCAGGGTGGCTGGCGCTCCCTTAGAGACAGGGTGAGGAGCTCAGTCACACGGGAGGAGCTTCGGAGTAGAGCCGCTGCTCCTCCACGTTGAGAGGAGCCAGTTTGAGGCTCGGGCATCTGTTTCGGATGCCTCCTGGCGCCTCCCTCGGGAGGTGTTCTGGGCATGTCCCACTGGGAGGAGGCCCCGGGGAAGACCCAGGACACGCTGGAGGGACTATGTCTCTGGGCTGGCCTGGGAACATCTCGGGATTCCCCCTGGAAGAGCTGGAGGAAGTGTGTGTGTGGAGAGGGAAGCCTGGGAGGCCCTCCTCAGACTGTTGCCCCCGCGACCCGACCTTGGATAAGCGGAAGAAAATGGATGGATGGACATACATACATACATACACACACACACATATATATATATATATATATATATATATATATATATATAGCTAATAAACATAAAAAAAACCAAAACATTTCTTTCGTTCCTTCCATTCCTGAGATGAGAAACTGTGGGAGTGAGTTCCATGCCACCATTGCTCTATAGCGCAACAGGTCGGTAACAGAAAGCGACTCTCACCTGACTGTCTTGTGCAGTACTGATGCACGTCACTGAACATGCTTAATTTACAATACAGTATTTCAGGTGTTTTTGTGACTATGTGGTAATGTGGTAATTACCGTCTTTGTGTCTTAAAGGCCCATATTAGTCTATTTTCTGCTCTATGTTATAATATTTCCTCATCACAAACAGACCTGGAGTTGTATTTTGTTGCGTATTTACGTTCTTCTCTCACACAGACAACACTCTGTTCCACCTTGTGATGTCATGTGGTAATAAAGGAAGTGCTCTATATAATAATAATATAATTATCATATAATAGTGTTTTTAAACTCCGTACACCTTCACTAAAATCATTTGGATAATTTCATCTCTACTGAATTAAATTTAAAAGGAGCTGTTAACTTGAGGTGGAACAGAACATTTTGAGCTCTGGAGATGTAAACAGACTAATAACAGTGTTACTCAAACATGTGTGAATGAAACAAAACAACTCCAGGTCTGTTTGTGAGGAGATAACAACATTCTCGAAGCTCACAAGAGTCCATTTTGTGTGATATAGGAGCTTTAAGTGCTGCTATTTTCAGTCTGTTGTGTTGTTCTTTATTCCCGTCTGCAGGATAAAACATTCACCTGTACGCTCTTCATGCCGTTTGAGAACTTCGAGGAGATCACCACAGGAGACGAGGTCCTGGAGTTTTTCCAGAAATACTTCCCAGACGCCATTCCATTGATTGGAGTGTGAGTACTCAAAGGGGCAATACACGATTTTTCAGGAAGTAAAGTCAGGCTGTAGCCGTAGTTGTTTTGTCGATTCATCGGTTGATTGTATTAAACAGCAGAAAAGAGAAGTGAGTGAGTGAGCTGAAAAGTTTGGTATTTTTATCGTATTTATTTGTAAAAGGCAGATTAAACTCGTGAATCATGAGTTTAATCTGCCTTTTTACATATAAATACCATAAAAATATAATACACAGTTACTGTGTTTTTCGGACTATAAGGCGCACTTAAAATCCTTTAATTTGATCAAAAATCAACAGTGGCCTTATGTATTAACCCTCTCAGGCTCAAATTAATTTTTAGTATCAGGAAAAATCTGATATTTGCTGAAAATTATAATATGGGATAGTAATATACAATCCTGACTTTTTTATCCTTTGTAAACAGAAAAAAGTATTTTGCACTTCTGCCAGGCCGTTTGCGTGTAGTCATTCTTGCACAGTTTGCATTGCCCACGTTTATCAGCATGGATCAGAGAAAAGGCTCCTGAGTAAAAAAAAAAAAAACCTCATAAAATATGGATGTGGAGTAAGTAGGTAATTGGAATTTAGCTGATGCAAATCTGCAACGTCTGCCTGGAGAGGGTTAATTCTGGTTGTGTTTACTGATCTCAAACCGTATGTGTTACACGGCGCTCAAAAATCTGTCAAAATGTTTTAGTCTGACTTTGGTAAACTACGAAGCCGCACCGCTTGATGGATTGTCGGAGCATTACAGCTACTGTAGTCAGGAGCCTCACGGAGCAAAGGGTGAAGTATAGTTCTGCATCGGCATTTATGGAATCAAAGAATATATGACCATTCATATATATACGGTCTATATGTTTGACCTGCAGACTTCAACAGCAGAAGCTGAACCGCGTCAGCGCTGCCTGGACATGTTTTAGTCGACCAAGAACATCTTTAGTTGCCTATAATCCAAAATTTTATCTCAGTGAATACAAAGTGTTTTAGCATCCATGAAGTAAAACTTGTGCTACGCTCTGGTCTCTGAAAGTTTTTGAAAAATCGTGTGATGACGTCGTCAGGCTGTGGCTCGGTTCAGTTGTGCAGGTTTGAGTGTGGAACATAAAACCCACAGCAATCGAGCTTCAGCCCGGCACGGTTCAAAACACCTAGAGTGAGTGCGCCCTTAAAAAAATAAATAAAAGTAATGCAATAGTTACTTTCCCCAGTAACTAGTTACTTTTATAGTGGAGTAACTCAGTTACTAACTCAGTTACTTTTTGGGAGAAGTAACTAGTAACTATAACTCATTATTTTTTCAAAGTAACGCGTCCAACACTGCAAATAATAAAGGATTACTCAAGCTCATAATGTGTGAATGAAACAAAACTCGACTCCTGTTTTGTTTTTGAAGAGATAACAACATAATAACATGTAAAAGTCAGTTTTGTGTAATATAGGGCCTTTAATTAAAAATAATTGTGCATGTTGAAGTAAACCTTCACATTTTAGCCTTAAATTTCTGTCTATACCAAAAATGTATGTAAATGTAAATGTCTGTTCACTTGTCCTGGTTGTGTCCTGGATCCAGTAAAGTTTAGTCTGGTCCTGTTCTAGTCCTGGTTTAGTCACGAATTAGTCTTTAAACTTATTTAACAATATATAAAAGACACACTTTGCTCAGATACATGGAAACAGCACCTTTAAACAGCGTTGGGGAGTAACAGATTACATGTACCGGAGTTAAGTAATCAGAGTACAAATGATGAGTAACTGTATTCAGTTACAGTTACTGTTTCAGTGAGTGGTAATTGGATTACAGTTACTTTGTTGAAATAAATGGATTACACGGCGGTATTTTCTACACTAGGACTAAAACTAGAACTAAAACCAGAACTAAAACCATGACTAAAACCATGACTAAAACCAGGACTAAAACCAGGACTAAACCAGGACTAAACCCGAACTAAATTAGGACTAAAACCAGGACTAAGACCAGAACTAAAACCAGAACTAAAACCATGACTAAAACCAGGACTAAAACCAGGACTAAAACCAGGACTAAAACCAGGACTAAAACCAGGACTAAATTAGGACTAAAACCAGGACTAAAACCAGGACTAAACCAGGACTAAATTAGGACTAAAACCATGACTAAAACCAGGACTAAACCAGAACTAAAACATGACTAAAACCATGACTAAAACCAGGACTAAAACCAGGACTAAACCAGGACTAAACTAGGACTAAAACCAGGACTAAAACCAGGACTAAAACCAGGACTAAAACCAGGACTAAACCAGGACTAAACCAGGACTAAAACCAGGACTAAAACCAGGAACTAAAACCAGGACTAAAACCAGGACTAAAACCCAAACTAAACCAGGACTAAAACAGGACTAAAACCAGGACTAACCAGGACTAAACCAGGACTAAAATCAGACTAAAACCAGAACTAAAACTACTAAACCAGGACTAAACCAGGACTAAACTAGGACTAAAACCAGGACTAAAATCAGGACTAAAACCAGGACTAAACCAGGACTAAATTAGGACTAAAACCAGGACTAAAATCAGAACTAAAACCAGAACTAAAACCAATACTAAACCAGGACTAAACTAGGACTAAAACCAGGACTAAAATCAGAACTAAAACCAGGACTAAAACAATACTAAACCAGGACTAAACTAGGACTAAAACCAGACTAAAACCAGACTAAAAACCAGGAAAACCCAGGACTAAACCAGGACTAAACCAGGACTAAAACCAGGACTAAACCAGAACTAAAACCAGGACTAAAACCAGGACTAAACTAGGACTAAAACCAGGACTAAACTAGGACTAAACTAATACAATATGACACTAACAGTAGGTGGACATAATTGTGATCTCATATAAAAATAATTTCTCTATCAATAATATTTTTAATATGGTCAAATAAAAACTGAACAAACAAGAATTTTCAGGATGTGGTTGGTACGTTCATGTAGTTTTAAAAAGCACGACAATCTCAAGTAATCCAAAGTATTCAGATTATGTTACTCACCTTAAGTAATTTAATGGATTCCGTTACAAACTACATTTTGGGGTATGTAATCTGTAATCTGTAGGGGAATACATTTTAAAAGTCACCTTCCCAACACTGCCTTTACATCAGTCTAACTTGTATCTATACTGCAGCTTTCACAAACCCTCTGGCACATTGCTCATGTTCACACGCATCGTAATCAGAATCGTGTTTTACAAGTAGATGCAGCCTGGTTTATAATGTAAGCCACGAGGCAAAAATGTAAAACTAAAATTACATGAATAAACTCACGTAGCGCAAATATAACGGGCACTTCCCTCTCCAATCATCTGGGACCGAACCCGTGAAGTGTGAAATTGCAGACAGACCGAGGCATGTTTGAGGACGGAGGGGTTTTAATTTGACGTGAAGCGAGTGAGAGGTGCTGACTGCAGAGGGCGCCGTGGAGGAGGGGGCGGTTTGACGTTACCGTGTGCAAACCAATAACACGTGTGATGAAGTACGGCAGAGTGGATTCACAGTAGATCACAGGAGTGAGAGCTGCGTCTGGAAACACCAAAGATAATCTGTTCTTTATTATGTTAAACTGACGCTTTGTTTTTAACCATGTCATCATCTTATTTTTATATTTAAGGCTCATATTTTGCTATTTTCTGATTTACTGCACGTTATAATGTTGATTCCTCGTCAAAAAAGTCAAGTTTGTTTTATTCACACATGTTCAACTCACAAACTCTGCATATTAAGGCTGAAACAGAAAACACTCTACTGTGTTTTTAAACTCCACGCACCTTCAAATAGAATAATTTTGATGATTTCAGGACGGGTGTTACCAATCTATACTAATCAAAGGTTAAAAGGCACTTGGAAACTATCGCTTCATGACATCACAAGGTGGAACAGAGCATATTGGGATTTATAGATGTAGACAGACTAATAAGCAGTGTTGGGGAAGTTACTTAAAAAAAGTAATGTTTGCTTGTTACTCCGTACTTCTTTACAAAGTAATCCCTTACTTGACTTAGTTACCCCCGATGGAAAGTCACTTTTTACGTTCCTCATTACTTTGGTAACTTTTTGGTTTTAAACTGTAACTCTAATAACTGGTACGGGAACGATAGTTGAAGAGTACTGTAAGGGAAAGATGAAAAGAACTTTGAAGAGAGAGTTCAAGAGGACATGAAACTGGGTCCGCGCAGTCGGCCTGGGAGATTCAACTGGGTGGGTGAGGGACGGCCGCTCGGTGCAGGAGGGGCCTCGCGAGGGACCTCTCCCTGGGTGTCTCTGGCTTGGGTCGGCCAGGAAAGGCTCGAGGTGAAAGTGGCACAACACTCCGGCTGCGTGCTTTACAGCTCCTCCCGCCCGGACCTCACCGCTTCCCAGGACCGTGCCCACTGCATCCTCCCCTGCTCCTAACATGACTGTTGACAGGGCAAACTGTCCTCAGTGCCGCTGCCAGGGCAGGGACCAGCCCACATACACAGAAAAGTAAGGCCCTGCCATATTGAAAAAGGAACTACATTTCATTACCAAATTTTCAGTAGTAGCGTGATAGTAACACTATCTTTACCCCAAAAAAGTAGTTACGTTACTCTAACACGTTACACCCAACACTGCTACTAATAAAGGATTATTCAAACTCAAAACTGTGAAACAAAACTCAACTCCTGTTGAGTAACAAGTAACCTGAAGTAACAACATTATAACATGGATTAAAGCTCACATAAAAGTCAATTTTGTGTAATATAGGACCTTTAAGTAAGAATAAATTTGCATGTTTAGTTCCTTTCTATACCAAAAATGTGTTGTTCCACCTGGAGGCAGCATTAGGGAGTAAACCATGAGATACTAGGTCTGTTCACTTGTCCTGGTTTAGTCCTGGTTTAGTTTGATTTAGTGCTGGTTTAGTCCTGGTCTAGTTCATGTTTACGGTCCCTGTTTGTCTCTAAGGTTTAGATCAAGAGGCCAAGAGTCTAGAACAGACCTGGGCACTGTTCAGCTCTCAGGCCACATACGTACGGCCCTTTAGTCGACTCTGAACGACCCTTTTAAGCCTCATGTATGGACTAAAGCTGCATTGATTTTATTTTAGAGGTGTTTTTAATGATAATTTTTGTAAAGCAGCCTCATTTTTTCATTGCTTAGTCATAACATAAACTCTTTACCACTTTCACTAGTTCGTCAAAACAATGATATTTACTGCTTTTTTTATAAGAAATACAATTAATCTGATGCAGAATTGAGTTAAACATTTTGACCCTCCACAATATTTTCTGTTTCTCATGTAGCCCCATAGAAAAAATAATTGCCCACCCCTGGTCTAGCCTGTATAAAAAGGATTACTAATAAATAAAATTGACTCCAGTCTCATTTCCGTGTTAAAATGACCTTCACTTAGAAACGTATATAATCTAGCTTCTGATTTTTTGCTTTACGGGCCCATATGATGTAAAATAGACGTTTAGGAGCCTTGTCATTATCCAAAGTTGTAATTTGACTGATTCGTGCATGTTTGAGAAATCAGACTCCGCTTCAGAAATGTCACGTAGCCACTTCAGCAATAAAAACAATCAAAATCTGCTGCTCGTTACGATGAAATTCCACTTTGAAGAGGAAGATTCTGTCAGTTCTGAAGTTTTGAACAGGGAAAAAAATTAAAAAAAAAAAAGCTCTATACACGTTAGAGTTTACACATGAATGATATTTGTGTTGTGTTTTTGCAGTGAAGCTCTGAAGTGTGATTACTTCCGTCTCCCGGCTCAGGCCATGGTGTCGGTGAAGTGCTCGCCGTATCACATCGCAGATAAATGTGTCCTGATGGGAGACGCTGCGCACGCCGTGGTCCCGTTCTACGGACAGGGCATGAACGCAGTGAGTACGAGGACAAAAAAGGACCAAACTCAAATCCAAAATGTATTCAAGGGACTTTATTGTGCTTTTTTTTCTGATCTGTGTGATAATGTCGAAAGGAAATCAAAAGCTCTTGATTTACCGCTCAGTCTTAGTCTCTGGTCTGGTCTCTGTTCTGGTCTCTAGTCTCTGGTCTCTTGTCTTTGGTCTCTGGTTTCTGGTTTCTGGTCTGTGGTTTGGTCTGTGGTCTCTGGTCTGGTCTGGTCTGTGGTCTGTGGGCTCTGGTCTGGTCTGTGGTCTATGGTCTCTAGTCTCTGGTCTCTGTTCTCTGGTTTCTGGTCTGGTCTCTGGTCTGGTGTCTGGTCTGTGGTCTGGTCTCTAGTCTCTGGTCTCTGGTCTCTGATCTCTGGTTTCTGGTTTCTGGTTCTGGTCTCTGGTCTCTGGTCTGGTCTCTGGTCTCTGGTCTCTGGTCTAATCTCTGGTTTCTGGTCTCTGGTCTCTGGTCTGGTGTCTGGTCTGGTCTGGTCTCTGGTCTCTGGTCTCTGGTCTCTGGTCTGGTCTGGTCTCTCTGGTCTCTGGTCTCTGGTCTCTGGTCTCTGGTCTGGTCTGGTCTGGTCTCTAGTCTCTGGTCTCTGGTCTGGTCTCTGGTCTCTGGTCTCTGGTCTCTGGTCTGGTCTGGTCTCTGGTCTCTGGTCTCTGGTCTGGTCTGGTCTCTGGTCTGGTCTCTGGTCTCTGGTCTCTGGTCTCTGGTCTCTGGTCTCTCTGGTCTCTGGTCTAATCTCTGGTCTCTGGTCTAATCTCTGGTCTCTGGTCTCTGGTCTCTGGTCTGGTCTGGTCTCTGGTCTGGTCTCTGGTCTGGTCTCTGGTCTCTGGTCTCTGGTCTGGTCTCTAGTCTGACAGAAATATTGTAAAAGCAGTTCACTCTGTTCTGTCTACTTAAAAAGCATTTTACTGTTCAATAATCAAGAAGTGCACTATCAGCATGCTAGTTTTTGTTATGTTTTACACTCACAGCTCTGATCTAGTGAATAATCAGGATGTTCAGAATGAAGAAGGTAAATGAGGAGTAAGTTTACACCACTGCAAACTGTTTCAGATAAACTAGTTCTGTTTGTCGTGTAAAAATCAGTACAACACTTTTTAAGTAGTTATTAAACTTGAATCATTATTAAATCATTGTGTTGTGTTGTGAAATGTCATTGGGTCAAGCTTCACTGATAACATTTGTCGTCCACAGGGCTTCGAGGACTGCATTGTGTTCGATGAAATTATGGACCAGTTTAACGACGATCTGAGTACGTTTGTCAAATGTCAAAAGGGCTGCAGTTTAAAGATTAAAATATAACTTTATAAAACAGTTGTATTTCTGTTTTAAAGGTGAGGTTCTTCCAGAGTACACCAGAGTCAGAGTCCCAGATGATCACGCCATCGCAGACCTGGCCATGTACAACTATATAGAGGTACCAAGGATGTTTCTATTATACTCGTCTAGAAATGTAAGTCTGCGTCATGGTTTAGGTCAAACAGTTTTGTAACTAAAGTAGAAGAAAATGATATCGTCGCTCACTGGATAAAGATGTTGTTCTGTTACATCAGTTGTGGGTTGGGTCCTTGAACTCAACAGCCTGTGTACTGCAATATTCAAGATTATAAAATTATCTTTATAAGCTCGACACCTACACAGCTGCTAATTATGACATTGTGTATCTGCATAATTTGAATGTGAATGGACTTTAAAAACATGGAGGAGACTGACCAGCTTCTTAATGTCTGATCTCAGAAGCTAAGCAAGGCTGGGCCCATAGACTGTGTAAAGAAGTGGACTAAGTGTGACGCCACCCACAGCGTTCATCTCCAGTCAAATGAAGATCCTGATGATAATCGTTACAAGAGTGAATTTGAAGCTATAGGAACAGGAGAACAACAGAGTCCCCGGTCGGTGCACGGTCTAGTACCCCTCCCAGGGACTCCGAGAAGGCCGGGTACTCAGCACTGCTGTTCAGCCCTTAGGCCCACAGTGAGAGACCTGTCCCCGACCCGAAGGTGCAGAGATGCGACCCTCTCGTTCACTGGGGTGAACTCCAACACACGGCGGCTGAGCTGTGGGGCAATGAGCCCACACCAGCCCGCCGCCGCTCCCCACGGCCAACGCCACAGAACTAGAGACCCCAGCCCCTCTCAAGGAGTTGGGTTCCAGAGCCCAAACTGTGCGTGGAGGTGAAGCCGACTATATCTAATCGGTAACACTCAACCTCCTGCACAAGCTCCAGCTCTTCCCCCCCAGCGAGGTGACGTTCCATGTCCCCAGTGTCAGTCTCCACGTCCAGAGATCTGCCTTCAACTGCCACCCAGATCTCCCTGCACTGGCCCCATATGGATCCTCCCACAGGTGGGTCCACGTCACTCCTTCAGGCAGAGCCCGGCTGAGCCCCCTGGGGGAAGGCCTGGCCACCAGGCGAGCACCCACCCCAGGCCTGGCTCCAGGGTGGGGCCTGGTAACGCCAATCCAGGTGACGTCGCTGGCCTATGCGTGTCTTTCATCATACCAGACCTTCATCAACTGTTTGCCTTGGGTGACCTTACCAGGGGCATGAAGCCCCTGACAACATAGCTCCCAGGATCTTTCTTGCACTGAAACCCCTCCAAAGTGGCGGTTCAGGGAGGGGGCAAAATTACCAAATAAACTAAACTACTAAGACTATGTTAATATTCAACCAGATAAAATAATTATTGTCTGACTTATTACCATGAAACATGAAAAAAGTTAATTTGAAAGGTGTGGAGATCTGCAGGTTGGAGACCTGTGGCCTTGTGTGTAGAGCTTCTGTCCATCACAGATAATTGACCCAGTTTCACACGGTGTAATTATAACCCCCTCCCCTCAGAAAGCCTCATACAGGAGCACAGTGACAGGTTGCCTATTAGAATCACATCAACACGATGTCAGTAATCATCACAGATGCCAATGCTAACGAGCTCCAATCTTAATTAATCCCTATGACACATGCAGCAAAGACTGATGGGAAATGGCACTTGCTCAAACTGTGGATTAAACAGGAGTTGGATTGGGATGTCATCAAGTGCAGGGATCTGTAGGAAAACTGCACTTTGCAATGTCAAATTCTCACTAAATTATTGTCAACCATTAAATGTAGTTAACAGTAGTAGTAGTAGTAGCAGTAGTAGTAGTAGTAGTAGTAGTAGTAGTAGTAGTAGTAGTAGTAGTCCAATATTACAGTGATAATATGTATTTTTTGTGTTTTTTTCCCTTTCAGATGAGAGCTCACGTCAACTCAAAGTGGTTCCTTTTCAGAAAATATGTGGATAATTTCCTGCATTTCCTCATGCCTCGAACCATAGTCCCACTCTACACCATGGTACGGACTAAACTAGGACTAAACCAGGACTAAACCAGGACTGAACCAGGTCTAACTCAGGATTTAACCAGAAATAAACCAGGTCAAACCCGGGACTAAACCAGGTCTAAATCAGGATTTTATCAGAACTAGACCAGGTTTAACCCAGGACTAATCCAGATCAAACTCGGGACTAAACCAGGGACTAAACCGGGTTTAACCCAGGAATAAACCAGGTCGAACCTAGGACTGAACCAGGTCTAACCCAAGACTAAACCAGTATTCCGTCTACCTACAGGTGACGTTCACAAGGACACGGTACCATCAGGCTGTGGAGCGCTGGCAATGGCAAAACAAAGTGAGAATCTTTATCTACACATAATCTCAAAGTCGATGTTTAATAACGATGTTCAGAATGGAGATATTATTGCACCACATTTAAAACATTTTGACAAAATTAACTCAAACTGAAGCAAAAATAAAAGTGGAATTAATTTATTATTAGTGAAACCATCCCCATATGAAGAGACGAAACCAAAACCAATCCAAAGAGAAATTTAATAAATAAATATTAATAAGTTATGCAGTTTACAGTTCTATAATTTACTTTATATGTACCGTATTTTTCATGGTTTGGGTGTTTCCTGTGACTTATACTCAGGTGCGACTTATATATTAAATTGTTCACACTGACAGCGCAGAGAGGCTCTAGTCTTGTGTGTGAGTATCTGCTGCTCCTGTTCCTCCTGTACCACTGTCACTTGGTTCTACTGCACATGTCTCCTGCAGAAAGAGCCTCTGTCCTGTCTGTATCATGTCAGTCGATCGCACCATTACTTCTGAACCACTGAACAATTTAACATTTATACAAACTTATAAAGACGACTGAGAAGACTGAACACAAATGCCCCCGAAAACAACATTATATTCTGCAGATTACAAACTGTAAATCGTGAAATCTGCAGCTGAAAATTGTAATCGAGCAGCAGAAAGAAAGTTTGGAGTGAGAGAGAAACTTGTGACACTGGGAGGGTCACAAGTTTCTCGCTCATGAATTGTTATGCTAATTAGAGCCCACACCCTGTACAGGTCAACAGGCCAAACTAAATAACAGAAACTGTAAACTAGTGTGTGTGTTAGTTTCAGTGTAGTTATTTAGCTCCTCCCTGCAGATATAAGGAAGTGTCCACCACCGTCTGACCAGAACTGGAGAAGCAGCTTGGATGAGCTGCGAAACGTCTTCAACCAAACTCACTTTTGTCCAGTCGACAAACTGAATTATCTCCTTGACATGGATTTTACCTGGACGACTGAGGGATTCTTCACACACTGGGAGGATGCACCATGCAGCTTTCCTGAAGTCACTGGATGGATGGACAAAGTCTGGACTTCAGTGACACCGAAACCATCCTGTCGGGATTCAGAAAGACCCAATAATTCTAACTGGAACTGATGCTGAGTCTGACGACAGCGACACAGAAGAGGAAGCGGCGCAACGTTTACCTCTGAAGGTCACGGAGTTGCTCAGAAGTGACACTGAGGATGAAGAATTGAATGGATTTAGTGATTTGGAGTGAGATGGAGAGTTTGTTAAACTTGTTCTGTTCTGTTGTTTATGTTATAGTTTATCTGAAGAACTGTTCATATGTGACATTAACAGTCTGTTGTTCTTCTCTCTTCTATTGTTATTACTAGAACTTGACTTTCAACAGGAAATGTCAGTTCCTGGTTTCTGATTTTATCAAATAAATTTCCCCCAAAAAGTGCGACTTGAAGTGACCCAAATCCGATTTTTTGGCCCTTATGTTCCTGTATCTGATCTTTTAATGTCAGTCTGAACGACACAGATCAGATTTTTTCAAATGTGACCCAGGACACTTGGATATGTGCTCCTGAAACTGATACATATCTGATCTTTTGACGTGTAACTTCAGTGTGAACGGCCAAAGCGCATTAATTCGACCTACACGTTATCAACAAGACACAAACGTCACTATTCTGCGCTGAAGTAGGCGAAAATTGTTAATGAACTCCGTGTGACTGAAGCGAAGCACATCACCACTCACCACTCTTGGCTCCGTCTCCACATCCACACGTTCCTTTCAACGGACGTCGCTGTCGCTGCCCCACAAAACACCACGACCAAAAACCTCGTCCTTCTCCTTCTCAATCTCCTCCTTAAAACAAGTAAGTTGTTCATGTTCTGGCTCCGGTACGAGAGGAACTTTAAAATCTCCAGGTGCTCAATGCTGCGTCCATGTTTGGACAACTTCTGTAAACACAGAGACGCTCGCTGAGGCTGATGTCATCGTGTCTCCAGTGCACATGCGGGACACTTTTGGGCCGTTTAACGTTCACACTGGAGTCACATACAAGTCGCATTTAATTGGAAATGTGAACGACCTCACAAAAACATTCGGATTTCACAAAAAAATTGAGCGTTAAGCCCTGCAGTCTGAACGTAGCCTAATATATCTTATTTTTCTTCTTCATTGCACATTTTTTGGCTGGTGCGACTTATAGTCCAGAAAATACGGTAATAATTCGATGCAGACTTCACACAACAGCCTCATTTTGATCTTACAAGCTGCTTCCACAAAATACACAAGACTAACAACTTTATTACATGAAAACATTTTGTATATCCCCTTGAAATTTGAAGCATCATGTAGTTTTTTGTTTTCCCTGCAGGTGATAAACCGTGGCCTGTTTTTCTGTGGCACTGGTGCGGTCCTGGGCGGGTCTTACCTCCTCTTCAAAAACCCTCCAAACGTCGACAAAATTCACATCGACGTCGAGAAAATGTGGAACAGACTCCTCTCCACCGGGACCTCCTGAGGACTGGCAGCCATTTTGTGAACCATGAGTTTAATTAGCTCTTAATCGAATGTATTAATTTATAATGAGTGAGCGGAGCCAGAAAGAAGCGCTGGAAATGACGTCTGTAACTTATTCAGGTCAATGTGAAAAATGAGCAGATTTTTATGGTCGTGTGAAACGTGCGATGGTGAAAATGAAACGGTTAGAGACAGATACATTTGTAATATTCCTTAATTTTATGGTTAAATCATTTGTCATAATCCTAACCCAGTGTTGATACTTTGCATTGACATCACGCTGGGGGTGTTCTGTTTGTTTGTCTATGGCGGAGTGTTCAGCAGTTACCGTGGTGACACAATGTGCGCAATAGCAAAAGCTGCCAAAAAAAAGTTTCAAGATCGTCTGAAGCTAATGAAAAAACACATAAAAAACACAAAAACAAGACATTTTCAGGAGGAGCGTAAACCCTACGCACTGTTGGGAAGGTGACTTTTAAAATGTAATCCCCTACAGATTACAGATTACACACACCAAAATGTAGTTTGTAATGTAATCCATTAAATTACTTAAAGTGAGTAATGTAATCTGAATACTTTGGATTACTTGATTTGCTGTAGAGAAGCAAAGACGAGGAAATCTTCACATAAGAAGTTTTACCTGCTAAAAGAAAATGAAAAGCCCAGACTTTACTGAACCAAATAAAAAATATTATTGATAGAAGAAGAGGAGACACGTCCACACAGCAGGATTTAGTCCTGTTAAATCCTGGTTTAGTCCTGGTTTAGACCTGGTTTAGATCTAGTTTAGATCTAGTTTAGACCTGGTTTTAGTCCTGGTTTAATCCTGGTTTAATACCTGGTTTAGTCTTGGTTTAGTCCTGGTTTAGTCCTGTATAGTCCCTCTGTGTAATCCATTTATTTCAACAAAGTAACTGTAATCCAATTACCACTCACTGAAACAGTAACTATAACTGAATACAGTTACTCATAATTTGTACTCTGATTACTTAACTCTGGTACATGTAATCTGTTACTCCCCAACACTGCAACACATGTGAAACTCCGAAATTTTCTAACTACGCGTCAAAGCAACACAGACGGCAGGGGAAGCAACGCAGAAAATAAGGGCTGTGATTGGTCCTCTGCTCGACACACATTTCCTGTACTCGACTTTCGTTTCTTTCAATATACATTGAGAAATAATGTGTTTAATGCAGCTTTGCGCATATGTGTTTACGTTTTACAGAAACAAAACTTAAAACCACATGGCTAACTTGCATAAACTAAGCGCTGTAAAAACAGATCACTCCTTGTGTCCTGGCATGTTCAGCTTCTGTCGGACTTTAAAAGGACACGACTCAGTGGAATATGAGTGTTCTCTCTGTGACAGAGGGACATTGTACTAATGATGAGTCTGTTCTGTGCTTTTATCGTGTCGGAGATGGAAGTTTTCAGAGATTATATGTCTGCGGGTCATACACACAGACCGTATGTATATATATATATATATATATATATATATATATATATATACATGTATATATATACGAACATATATCATCGCCCCCTAGTGTTTTGGCAGTGAATTACTTCTCAATGCACAGACCTCGACGCAGATCCATAAATCAAAAAGGAGTCGACGCAAAACTATACTTCACCCTTTAGTTCACTTCTTTATACATTCTATGGTTGTTACTGATAAATGAAACATGTTTATCCTGTATTTTATTAAATGATAAATAAACTCCAAATTGTCAAATTTTATATCACGCTTCTCTGATTCAAAATATTCTGGATAAAACAATCCATCGTGTCTTGCCCCAGAACAGAAATATTGTATGAACAGCTCTTAAGGTCAAAATAATCCTCTGTGTACTGTCTGCATCTGATTATAAAGCACTTTATTGTCCGACAATCAGGAAGTGTATGCTTAGTATGCTAGTTGTTGTTAGCTTCACCTCTAATTTACACCAAAGCAGTAAGAGCAGCAGCACAGCACACGAGCAGCACACACACGCAGGTGTCGCTTTCTATTTTAACCAGTCGGACGATTTACACCAGAAGTGTCATTGGCGCATCCAGCGGCCGTCATTACGCGATGCACTGCTCAAAATAAGTTCAAATTTTGCAGCATCAACAGGGCGTCTCCAGGCTTTTTAGCAGGGGAAAGACAGGAAATGGACACGTGGAGTCAAAATAAACTAAATCTGTTCTCTAAAACCACTACATTTGGTGATACTGACGTCCAAAATGATCCAACAAAAACACGATTAAAGATCTAACCTCTACTGCAAATAAAATTGTATATTCTAGTACTATTCAGTTTCGTTATTTTCAATCAGAAATCATTTGAATTACCCCCTGATTAGCGAACGCTGTTGTACATTATTCATAATTACTGCCATTGTCGGCGTGTCGATCATCCCTTACGAAGCTGCAGTATGTCTTGCTATTTTCAACACGTAATCAGCTCCGTCTTGTCTCTTTTATGACCCTTTCAAACCTTTTCATCGGGCGTATTTATAACAGACAGATGTGGAGGGTTCAGGCCTGTGTCTTGTTTCTAATCACGCTGCAGAACTCATCACACCGTCTTTGAAAATCAGCCGTCGTCAGCACATCGACGCCTGCACAGGTAACTCAGATAGTGTAGGTGCTGGTGTTAGAAGCTTTCTGACCCCAGGACCGAACGAACTTCTGCAGCGTGAAGAAGAACCTCTCTCCATGGAAACAAGCGGGAGAAAACAGAGCCAGGTTTGTGGAGGACGTTTTTCTCAGTTGCAATAAACCCAATCAAAGTTACATGATCATAAAGTTGCTAGTTTTATGTCATATTTTATCAGTTTGTAAATATGTTTCATCAATAGGCTCTATTCACGTTTACGTCACAAACTAGGAAGATGTTTGGAAACGTGCAATGACAACTTCTGGTGTAGTTTCCCGACACTGGGCTCACTGATCCGTGTGTCATTCGTTCAATTGTTTTTCAAAATAAAACCAAAAATAAGAAAAAGAAACAACTATTTTCTTCATTATTTGTCTCCAAAACCAAAAAGAAAAACCTGTTTCTGTGGCTTTTGCTCAGCATATGGACTGAACCAGGACTAAACCAGGACTAAACCAGGACTAAACCAGGACTAAACCAGGACTGAACCGAGGACTGAACCAGGACTGAACCAGGACTGAACCAGGACTAAAGCAGGACTGAACCAGGAGGACTGAACCAGGACTAAAACAGGACTGAACCAGGACTAAACCAGGACTAAACCAGGACTAAACCAGGACTGAACCAGGAGGACTGAACCAGGACTAAAGCAGGACTGAACCAGGACTAAACCAGGACTAAACCAGGACTGAACCAGGAGGACTGAACCAGGACTAAACCAGGACTAAACCAGGACTGAACCAGGAGGACTGAACCAGGACTAAAACAGGACTGAACCAGGACTAAACCAGGACTAAACCAGGACTGAACCGAGGACTGAACCAGGAGGACTGAACCAGGACTAAAACAGGACTGAACCAGGACTAAACCAGGACTAAACCAGGACTGAACCAGGACTGAACCAGGACTGAACCAGGACTAAACAGGACTAAACAGACTGAACCAGGACAAACCAGGACTGAAACAGGAACTGAACCAGGACTAAACCAGGACTAAACCAGGACTGAACCAGGACTGAACCAGGAGGACTGAACCAGGACTGAATCAAGACTGAATCAGGACTAAACCAGGACTAAAACAGGACTGAACTAGGACTAAACCAGGACTGAATCAAGACTGAATCAGGACTAAACCAGGACTAAACCAGGACTGAACTAGGACTAAACCAGGACTGAATCAAGACTGAATCAGGACTAAACCAGGACTAATCCACAACTAATCTTGGAAAAATCGAATGAACGGATGATGTACAAGATTGAACCGAACAACTGGAGGTTAAAAAAGATAAAAGATACAAAACACAAGTCCAAGTTCTGCCAAAACTACCTCAGGAACAAAAAAAACAAGATGGTAAAGCTTGAAAACATGGAGCGTCCAGCAGCAGCACAGAGTCCAGACTTAAACCCATGGAGTTGGTTTGGGATGAACTGGACAGAAGAGTGAAGCAACCTACAAGTGCCACACATTTATGGAAACTTGTGCAACAGACTTGGGAAGAACTTTCTGAACAATATTTGATTTCTATTGTAAAAAGAACGAGCCACGAGTGTGTTCAGCTGTTCTATCTGCCAAAGGTGGACACTTTCATCAATCAAAAGTTTAGAATACGCTTTGGTCAACAGTAAAAACCTGGAAAAAATGAGGTGTTCTAAAACTTTTGATCAGTAGTGTAGTTGCTCTAGAATCCAAAATGTCCAAGCATTGAATTTATTTAAAAAAAGAAAGAAAGAAAAAAGGAAAATGTAATATTTACACTATTTCATTATTGCCTCAAAGAAGTTACTTAGTTACATTACTTTGGGATTACTTACTGTTAATACTAATAAATGTGTGCTTTTATGTGTTTTAAATACAGCTAAACAACAAATAAGTAGGTTACATGGTCTACGTTGCTTTAGACTTATCAACAATAGATTCTGCTACAAGCTGCTTCTCTACCTTTGGGGTGATACCTGTGAAAGTAAAGTTCTCACTAAATAGTACAGCATTATTAACTTTGTTTAACTCTATAATTGTACCATATCTGATGCACTGTGTGGAAATTTGGGGTTCAACATGTAAAACTTACCTACAACCTTTATTTATTTTACAAAAAAGGGCCTTGAGAATCATCACCAACAGTCATTGTAGAGAGACAAACAACCCAATATTTGCTCAACATAAAGTGTTGAAAATGCAGGATATTGTTGATTTAAGTCTTGTCAAAGTCATGTATAAAGCAAAGTGTAATTTATTACCTGTAAATATTCAAAGTCTGTTTGAGATGAGAACAAAACACTACAATTTAAAAGGAATTTACGGAACAAAGTGTCGCTGTGAAAAGGAGTTAAACTTATGGAAAAGTCTTGACAAAGAAATAAAAGAATCAAGTACAATGACGACATTTAAAAAACATATAAAATCAAATGCGGTGTGTATGTATGAAAAAGAAAACTAAGTTCTTGTGTATAATAATGAAGATTTACTGTTTGCAATTGATCAATAATTGTGCCTGAACTGATATGGAATGTTTAGTGACGATCGGTGTTGATGTTTTGTCTTGAAAAAGGAAAGGGGGGCAGAGAACATAAGATTTTTTCTTCTTTCTGCTCCTTTCATTCATTTCTTGTGTGTCTGATGTTGTGACACTGTCTGATGTCTTTTTATGCTTGATGAAATAAATAAATAAATAAATAAATGACAAAAGTTATGCCTATGAGTATTTAAGTAACTAAGTATAAAGTATTTAGTGAGTGACCTTACTTTAATTACAGTTACACCTAACACTGGTTATATATAAGATTTTCCAACAACAGCACCACAGAAAAATCATGTATTATTTTATGCTAAAGAGCCACACACACACAAAGCATTAAGAATATATATATTTTTAATAACCTTCTTTCTCAGGTTCTCCAAGGAAGTCAACATTCATGGTCACTCCTTCAAAATAAAAGCACACACAGAAATATTGCTTAAAATAGCATCTCTTTATTGAATCCATACATGATGTTATAACTCTGCGTACAATATGCTTTTAGAATGGCAAAAATAACGCTATGCTCTGACAGTTGGGTGCCAACCAAAATAAAATGCAAGATTTTCCAAAGTCAGGTCTCAAAAACCTCTGCCTCGAAACAGTGAACTTAGACTTAGACAAACTTTATTGGTCCACAAAGGAAATGATTTGAACACAGCACTACAATCTCAAATCAAGGCAAATATTCAGAAACATGGAGACGGTATTGATTTAATGTTATAATATGTCCTCCATCTTGTAGAGTTTGGCTACATACCGGCTACTGTCCACACCCCCAACACAGTCCTCGTAGGTCCAGGTCTAAAACAATGGAGATTTTAAAGAATTTGCATAAATTTTTTCCCATGTAGCTGAACAAAATGTGTCTTGGCCCAGTACAGATACAGTATATTGTTTAAAGGCGCACTCACACTAGGACTTAAAGGTTGTATAGAGGATTTTCCAAGGAACGAGAAATCCAGCGACTGTTTGTCCTTTTTCAAATGTTGCGCATGTGTGAAACCCCCCCCCCTCCCCTACAGCTCCTACGTAGAAACACCTCCTCCCTCCTCCTCCTTACACCAGAAACAGGTTTGTTTACAGCCGGTGCTGCACATGACTTGTAAACAACTAACTACAGTGTTGGTTAGGCAAGACGGAGAAGTGAGGAGCGGGGGGAGCGGGTGTGCGGACATTTCGTTCGCGGACGAGAAGTGAGGAGCAGAGAGGGAAGAGAGGAGAGAGAGAGAGAGAGGAGAGAGAGAGAGAGGAGAGGGAGCGGTGCGCGGAGATTCCGTGCCCGGAGAAGTGAGGAGCAGGGGGAAGAGCGGATCGGGCAGCGGGGACAGGAGCAGGAAAGGGGAGCAGAGAAGGTTGCGCGGAGATTCCGTGCGAATGAACTAGCTACAACACGCAGCAGCAAGCGGACTCTTTCTTTGCCTTGAAAATTACGTTTTCAGACATAGGATATCGCATTTGTGTCCTGAAAAACGTTTGTCTAACTCTTGGAAATAAAGTACGTTTTCATAATAAGCAGAAGTTTCCTGTCCAGGAGTAATTTGTGGACCAGTGCGTCAGTCTTTAGACCCTGCGTCTGCTTCAGTCGCGCCATCGCTGGAATGAATCTACAAGAATCACCTTAGTTTGGCTTCGCTGCTTTTCCCCTTGTCTTCTTCTTTCAGCGACCTCAAAAACGGACTTTCTTTTGCGGCTAACTGCTCCTGGATTCTTGTCGCCATTGCAACAAACTTTGTGCGAACTGCGAGGAAGATATAGGTCAAAAAAAGCCGCTAAGAACTGTTGCGTTGGTGGAGTAAACAGCGTCTGTGCGTCTTGCGTCTGTGGACTGCGTGACAGTCGTACGTAAACCACGTACCGGCGGCGCAGGCAAGTCAGTTACGCTAGAAACGTAGGGAGATTGATTGACAGCCTGTCAGCTCACAGATAACGAGGCAGTGTCGTTATCTATTGGCAAATGTTTAGCCCCACCACGCCCAGAGTTGATGAATTTTTATTCTCTTTTTTTTGGTCATCATAATTACAAGGCTACTGCACCTCTATAATCTATCACTGACAACTTGAAACAAAAAAAAATCCTCTACACAACCTTTAAGAACCGTGCTGTGCTTAAACATGATTGCGTAGGTTCTATGGCTACATGCACAGCAGAGAAAATAACTCCAGCGGCAGAAATATCTATTAAAGGGATAGTTCGGATTTTTGGACATGAATCTGTATGTCATCCCCGTGAGCAGTGTCGTGCATCAACACTGACTTACCCCTGAAAGCGTCCGGTGAGCCGAGATACCGGACGTTTTCAGTGCTGACGAAAGTAGTCCGGCAAGTTGGCTGGGGACAGTAAAATAAAGCGTTTTTCTTCTCAAAACAACATGTGTTCAAAAGAGTGATACATTTGCATCACAAAACCATCGTCGAATAAAAAGTCAGACCTCATAATCGCTTGGCACTATTTTCTCTCCGGTCGTATCACTGCACTGACACTGCTCACGGGGATGCCACACGGATTCATGTCAGAAAATCCCAACTATCCCTTTAAATCGTGAGGCAGATGTGCGTCCTTTTGATACATGCTCCTCCATGAATTTATGGAGATAAAAACAGCGCAGAGCAGTGATGACAGCCAGAGATGGGGCAGATTTTATTCACTGTTTTCCTCTTATGAGTAACATCAGTGCACCTGACAGGGATCGTGTAGTAAAGTCGTGTGTGTGAGCAACCATGTCGTGCTCAGGCCCACCTCCTCTAATCAGGCCAATGTCCCATCCTGAGCACAGCCAGTGTTGGGAAGGTGACTTTTAAAATGTATTCCCCTACAGATTACAGATTACATACCCAAAATGTAGTTTGTAACGTAATCCATTAAATTACTTAAAGTGAGTAACGTAATCTGATTACTTTGGATTACTTGATATTGTCATGTTTTTTTAAACGACATGAATGTAGCAACCACATCCTGAAAATTCTTGTTTGTTGTCTTCAAATTGTCTGAGCCCAAGTCTCCATGAATAAACAACTGTTTAATGTAGAGAAACAAAGACCACGAGATCTGAACATAAGAGGTTTTGTCTGTTAAAAGACAATAACAAGATCAGCCTTTCCTTAACCATATTAAAAAATATTATTGATAGAGAAATTATTTTTTATATGACCTGGTTAGTTCTGGTTTAGTTCTGGTTTAGTCGTGGTTTAGTCCTAGTTTAGACCTGGTTCAGTCCTGCTTTAGTCCTAGTTTAGTCCTGGGTTAGTCCTGGTTTAGTCCTGAGTTTAGACCTGGTTTAGTCCTAGTTTAGATCTGGTTCAGTCCTGCTTTAGTATTAAACTAGGTCTAAAATCAGGAGTAAACCAGGTCTAAAATCAGGACTAAACCAGGACTAACCCAGGTCTAGACCAGGTCTTTAGTTCTGGTTTAGTTCTGGTTTAGTCGTGGTTTAGTTCTGGTTTTAGACCTGGTTTAGTCCTGAGTTTAGACGTGGTTCAGTCCTGGTTTAGTCCTAGTTTAGACCTGGTTCAGTCCTGCTTTAGTCCTAGTTTAGTCCTGGTTTAGTCCTGGTTTTAGTCCTGGTGTTAGTCCTGGTTTAGAGGTGCACAGGAGGAAGCGCGGTTTAAAACACAGTCCACACGCGGCGAAGGAGATGGCGGTGTCTGCGCTGTAACTACGGAAGGAAACGTGGTCCACGGGTTCTCAGGTTGATGACGATGATGAAGGTGTGTGTTTGTGTTTGTGTGTGTTTGTGTGTGTTTGTGTGTGTTTGTGTGCGCGTCCACTCATGTGGCAGGTCACTATAGGACAGTAGTGCAGATACTATGAGTCTATGCAGGTTGTTTTCACCAGTGCCAGTAGCTCCTGTTTCTGTTTGGGTTTCCGGCAATGAGTGGAATTACCGAAATAAAAAAATAAATTAATGGGATGTAGCACAAAATGTGAAAACAGAAAAATACCGCCTTGTAATCCACTTATTTCAGCAAAGTAACTGTAATCCAATTACCACTCATTGAAACCACTCATAATTTGTACTCCGATTACGTAACGGCGGTACATGTAATCCGTTACTCCCCAACACTGAGCACAGCCCGATTGCGCTCACACTGGACCAAAGTGCCACGCTTTAGGGGCGATTCGTGCTTGGTCACAGTTCTAAAGTCCTAGTGTGAGTGCACCCTAAGTACGGTATTTTCCGGGCTATTTGACGCGCTCTTAAACCTCCAACTCCATCAAAAAACGACTGTGCGCCCCACAATCCAGAGCGCCCCATACACGAATCCACTCGGGTGTCCCAGCACGACTTCAGTAAACTACAAAGCCGCAAACACGCACGGAGCAGACAGCGACCGCACAGCGAAAAACACCCACAGACACACTCATCACTCCACGCCGACGAGGAACGGAACGGAGGAACGAACCGAAAAAGCGAGCGCAATGTGCCGCTTCTAGACACGACTGAACAAAGCCCAGAGTCACCGTGAACGCGCCAAACAAAATCCGACTGACCCATCCAACTGCTGTGTTTCCTTTAAAGTCCGGTGTGGGTTTTTTGTGAAAAAAGTTCGAAAATGGACCATTTAAGGACAGTGCGTCTTATAATCCAGAGCAAATAATAGCCCGGTAAATACGGTAACTCTTGAGGTCAAAATATGTCAACTTTGTACCGTCTGTATCTATCATAATAAATATAATTACTGTAGTAGGGCAAGGCACATTTTGGTATTTTGCTGTAAAATACGAAGGTGCACTGTGTAACGTTTCGGTTGGGGATCCGTCACCTGCTTGTTTCTATAGATACATCGTTGCTCTGCCTGGAATGTCCCACAGTGTGACATTAAACAGCTCCACTTTACATTTATTCAATTACAGATGGTTTTACAGCTCAGAAATACGTCGAAAAATACACGTTCTGACTGTGAGCGGGGTCGCCTCTCCACGGATCTGACCTGTAACTGTCAGATTTGGTCCATGAACATAGAAAGGTTTAATGCCATACTGTGAAACATTCCAGGAAAAGCAGTAACATCACAGAGAAAAGCGTTTCACGGACGCACCAACAGAAATGTTACACAATCCACCTTAAAGTAGGAGAATGGTGTCAAAAAACTACTACGGAAAGGTTATTAAATAAGTAAATGTACTTGAGTAAATACTGATTGATCCGTGGTTTGGTCTGTCATATCTACTTAGAGAACAGATTTTTCTACATGTCAATAAAGGTCCACGTTTAGGATAAGTTTGCATTCAGTAATGTCGTAATGAAACCTCTGCTCTTGCTTCAATCTATTAAAAAACCTTTATTCCATTACTGTGGTGGACATGGGTCTGTCTCTAAACCTGGATAAACAGGAGGAGTGAGGAGGACATCTGCACACACAGGTCCTGGAGGTCAGTCAGTTTGGTTTGGGTTTGCAAAATACCCTGGGCTGGATCAATTAGGCTACGTTCAGACTGCAGGGCTTAATGCTCAATTTGGATTTTTTGCGAAATTGGATTTTTTTGCGAGGTCGTTCACGTTTACGATTAAATGCGACTTCTACGTGATCTCCAGTGTGAACTTTAAACGCCCCAATAGTGAAGCGAGCCTGCTCAGTGTTTACAGAAGTCGCCTAAACGTGGACACGAGCTTTGAGCAACTGGAGATTTTAAAGTTGCTGTTGTACCGGAGCCAGAACATGAACAGATTATTTGTTTTAAGGAGGAGATTGAGAAGGAGAAGGACGAGGATGGTTATGACGTTTTGTGGGGCAGTGGCAACAACATCCAAATGTCCAGAGGTAGTGGGACACATGCATCCCGAATTTTGGACTTGAGGACAGGGGGTGGGGCGGATTCTGTGCCGGTACATCGACGAGAAAAATACTTTTGGTATCTATCATTTAATTTACTGTAAATCCCTTCTTTGTTTGTGTGGAGATGGTTCCTCACCAGAAATGAAATGTTGACTGCACAGATATGGAGTAAGAAAGCTGTCAAAAATATTTGTGCGCGTAAAAATAGAAATCCGTGCGTATTTGGGAAATCCGTGCATATTTGGTTGTAGTTGCGCATAAATAAAATATTTGTAAACTCTCAAATGACTCCAGTCGTACATAAAATATATTGTGTGTATTTTATCCATCAGAATACGAATTGAAAAATTACCACGTCATGAATTACAATCACGAAATGAAAATTTACGATTACGCTTTCATCAGTACGAATACGAATTCACAGACGTAACTTTACTGTCAAAAATACGTCATCACTTCACAGACATTATTCATCGAGCAGAAGAAACATCGATCAAGATCAAGACTGCGCAGCTCAAGTTTGTAGCAGAGGGTAAACGCAGAGTGGCTGTAGCCGTGAATGTTTTAATCTAAACATACAGAGAACCTGATATTTGCTAATTAGCCCTGGGAGAACGTTACGTCGGATGTTGCCAACTGGCTCCACTATGTTATCTAACATATAGGTGCAATTTCCCGTTCAAAGGAGGTGTTTCTACACAATATTATACAGCAGCGTTCGGTTCCCGAATTCAAGACATTTTTACAATAGATTTTAATTAACCCACTTGTTGTTCTGTTGTAGCTTCTTGTGCTTTTACTCTGTTTTTACTCTGCTACAAACTTGAGCTGCACAGTCTTGATCTTGATCGATGTTTCTTCTGCTCGATGAATAATGTCTGTGAAGTGATGACGTATTTTTGACAGTAAAGTTCCGTCTGTGAATTCGTATTCGTACTGATGAAAGCGTAATCGTAAATGTTCATTTCGTGATTGTAATTCATGACGTCGTAATTTTTCAATTCGTATTCTGATGGATAAAAATACACACAATATATTTTATGTACGACTGGACTCATTTGAGAGTTTACAAATATTTATTTTATGTGCAACTACAGCCAAAATGCAATTGCACGGATTTCTATTTTACGCGCACGAATATTTTTGACAGCTTTCTTACTCCATACACAGACGATTGTACTCCCATTCTCCCATCCCTCTCTTTTTCTGTCCGCTATCCACCTCTGTCTGCGATCTTTATCAGCCGTGACCCGATAGAAAGATCCTTTGGCCTCCTTCTTTAGCAGATTGACTCCGGCCAGAACATCCAATAACAACACAGGTCAAAACCATTGTTATTCAATTCAAATTTTATCACACACAAATACTACACGTTTGTCCAGATGGATAGTTTAACCTCCAATATGACGGCATCAACACCAGGTCACGTGGCTTTGTGACGTAGACGTAAAACCTTAATTGCTCTGTGCTTTGGTGCATCACTCACACAGAGTTCATACACAATTTTTGTATGACGAGAAGAACGTTTGTGTACATTTGTGAGCGTCGACTTGTACCACTCTCTCGCGGGAGGAAACACATCTTCAGCGCTCTATTTCAGTGAGCAAACGCATCGTCGTTGGGCTGTATTGGCTCGCGACAGGTGGTTTTTACCGTGTTGTTATGACGTGTAGGTGGGATGAATGTGACCTGGTCGTTCAGACTGAAGTCGCATGTCAAAAGATCGGATATGTATCGGTTTTAGGAGCACAGATCCAAGTGTCCTGGGTCACATTTGAAAAAATCTGATCTGTGTCATTCAGACTGTCATTAAAAGATCAGATACAGGAGCATAGGGGTGAAAAAAAATCGGGTTTGGGTCACTTCAGGCTGCAGTCTGAACGTCGCCGTAGTTTGGTTTGGGTTTGCAAGTGAGGTCGTAGAAAATACCCTGGGTTGATTCCTCGTACTGCAGTATTATTTTGTGTATTTGTGCTTCATCTACTGACAAAAACAGTCTTTTAAATTTATAACTGGTACCAAAAAATCACACATAATGTTAAAGCGTTACTAAAGTCAGCACTGAGGATGCAAAATTTGTATATATCACCTGTTTGTCTTCAATGGGACGTCATTGCTTTCCCTGAAATGTTACACAGTGTTGCTTTAACCTTGTCATTCATCCATTTATTCAATTATAAATGTTTTAAAACAACTTTCCACAGATCTGACCCGAAACTTGGTAGGATGACGTCGTCTACTTGATTCCATTGTGTTAAGTAGCTTTAAAGGTTGTATAGAGGATTTTTTAAGGGAAGAGAAATACAGCGACAGTCCTTTTTCAAATGTTGTGCATGTGTGACACCACCTTCCTCAGTCGAAACATCTCCTCCTGCCTTGTTACTCTAGAAATCACACTTGTTTACAGCCAGTGCGCGTTCAGAATTACTGTTGTCGTGACTGTCTAGAAATAATTTAGCGACCGACCCGTCAGTTTTTAGACTCTTCGTTTGCATCATTCACGCAATCGCTGGAAGAGATCTCCAACATTCACCTCAGTTTGTCTTTGCTCCTTTTCGCCTTCTCTTCTTCTTTCAGCAACCTCAAAAACGGACTTTCTTTTCCGTCGAACTGGTCGTCTAATCTCGTCCGCCATCTCACCAAACTTTGTGCGAAATGCGAGGAAGCGACAGTTTAAAAAAGCCTCTAAGACCCGCTGTGTAAACCACATAATCCCCACATGCCGGCAAGTCAGTTACACTAGAAATGTAGGGAGTTTGATTGACAACCTAACAGCCAATAGAAAATGAGGCAGCCTTGTTTTCTATTGGCTGACGTTTATCCGGCCTCACTACGTCCACAGTTGATAGATTTTCATTCTTTTTTGGTCGTCATAATTACAAGGCTGTTGCGTCTCTGTAATGGTATTTTAAATTTTCATTGAATTTGAAACTAAAAACAAAAAAAATCCTCCATACAACCTTTAATGCCATTCTGTGGAACATTCTGCGTGCATTAGCATCTCCGTGGAAACAAGAAGGTACGTACCCTCCACCAGAAAAGTTACACAGTGCATCTTTTGGAATGGTTTTAGCTTTCTTGGAACATTTAAGCACATTTTTCCATTCAAAAGATGTAATTTTTTTTTTAAATGGTCAATTTCTATGGCAACAGTCCTAATTTTTCACCATTCTGAAACACTTGGATAATCATTTTACACGTTTACACATTTGAAGTAATTCTGCATCGTCAAATTCTAATTATTTGTCACATTGTGTTAAGGTTTTTGTGGACAGAAGTAGAAACTGAGTTCACAAACACCTCCCCGCCACCAGGGGGAGCTCACAGTGGGCGCACTTGGATGACGTTGGCCTGGGACTCGCTTCCCGTTTTGGAGGAGACGCCCAGGTGCTGCAGGTTATCGCTGGTTATGATGAAGACTATGGACGAAGAGTTAAAAGTCACTCTCTTTTTGGGTCTGTCCCGCCCGCCGCAGCTGTCCGACACAAAGATGGGGCGAATGGGGCGCTCCACGGGGGCCAGGGGGCGCTCTTTCAACCCGACGCCGCGCTGGAGCCACGAGAGACGCGAGCAGAGCAGCTGCAGCAGACAGCGGCGGAACTGAGGAGAGATAAAAGACTGGTGTTTAGTCAGGAGGAATTAACCTGTCAATCAAAGACGAGAGCGCAGAGCAGAGGACATGAGACGAACATGTGCTGTAAAAGAAACAAACACAGAAGAAGAAACAAGAGCTTTATTTTTACTGCCGGGGTTTAGAATTCACAACAAAATGGTTGATAATATTTAATACAAACAGGAGCAACTAAAATGAATATTATTAAGCCCCAGTATGTCACTTTTTATCCATAATACACACTAAAAAATGAGTATAGTTGTATTTATTACACCAATAAACCTTTATTGAGAGCAGGCTTGCATTTCCACAAACCTGACTCAGTGGAGAGCCTTCTTCCTGCTTGTTTCCATGGAAATGTTGTTGCTTTGGTTATAATATTCCACAATATGGCATAAAACTCATATATCTCCATGGAGAATGTCCCAATATACGGTTTTAACTTTACATTTCCATGGAGTGATGCAGATGATGCGACACCTCCAGAAAGTTACATATTGTACCTTTAAAATTGGGATGGTTATGTTTCAACAAAGTGAGTTATGCGTCTAATCAAAAACAGAAAGGGATCAGCATTTGTGAACATTCCTTTTAAATATTTCTTATAAAAATACAGTAATCAACAGGAAAAACTGTCTCTTACCAAACATTGAACTATAACATCTACAGCAGTGGTCCACAGCCTTTTTTGTGCCACGGACCAGTTTAATGTCAGACAATATTTTCAGAGCGGCTTTACTCGCCTGTGGGTTTAATATTGGTGTTAATGTATCACGTGATTGAGACAAACATCAAGAGTCAAGACATGATTGATTGATTGCATTTATATAGTGTCTTTCAAGATCCCCAAAGCACTTTACAGTTCATTATTCAGTCACTCCACACTCAGTGGTGGTAAACAACTATTGTAGCCACAGCTGCCCTGGGGCAGACCGACAGAAGCGAGGCTGCCAATCTGCACCATCAGCCCCTCCGACCACCATCACTCACACACACCCACTTTCATACTAGGCAATGTGGGTGAAGTGTCTTGCCTAAGGACACAACAACAGTTTTTGACCACCGGTGCCTCCTGTGGCACCTGGAATTCCTAGCGTCTCCCATCCAAGTACCTACCCAGGCCCAGCCTGCTTAGCTTCTGAGATCTGACAGGATCAGGCTTTGACAAGCTGGTATGGTCACTCACGAGTGAGTCTTAAGGTGCACTAACACTAGCACTTTAGAACTGTGCGGTGCTCAAGCACGATTGTGTAGGGTTCTGTGTTCCGCACTCTCACCTACACATCAGAACCGAGCCATGGCCCAATGACATCATCACACGGCGCTGTTTGTTTACATGATGCACAGCAGAGCTAAGGCTTTAGCGGAGAAAATAAGTTCAGAAATATCTATTAAATAGTGAGACAGATACGAGAGGAGGACAGGAGGAGGAGTGAGGACAGCCCGAGACATCGCTGCAAAACTTTCATTACTGTCCACAGTCTTTATTGAAGGTCAGCGTGGATTCACTGCGTTTTAGATTGGACTTTATTGACTGTTTTCCTCGTGTGAGTAACATCAGCGCCCACACAGGTCTCGTATAGTAAAGTCGTGCATGTGCGAGCGTAAATAAGCAACCGTGCTGCGCTTTGGTCCACCTCCTCCAACCAGGCCAAAGTCCAACAGTGCAGTGCCTGGTCACGGTTCGATCACACTCACACTGGACAAACATACCGCACGGTTCTAAAGTCCTAGTGTGAGTGACACACAGACAGAGAGAATTCAGTCCTTTTTTCAAAATAAAACACTGTTCAGACTAGGATAATAATTAAAAGTGAAATAATTTATGTCATGTCATTTATGGCCTCTTTGATTTCACAAACCACCACAAAACTCACACATCACATTCAGCAGCACAATGCAAACCTGATGACAACATAATAAAAGCCTTTGAAAAACGCATCAGTAAACTCCACTGATCTGCCCCACCGAGCGAGAAGGTGAAGAGGAGGGCAAAGCTCAGTCTGTTGTGACAGGTCATTGATCTGTTTGTGCACATTACACAGCGGCCAGCTCGGTCCAGCGGAGAGGAAAATACACTCAAAGCACAAACGAAACATGTAAAGAGCCATTAACACTGTCCGTTAAACCTACAGGGAGGAGAGAGTCTGGGCACGCCTTTAGCCTATATGAAATGATAACTTCTCACTGTTTTTATAATGTGTTTAATAAGATATTTTTAGTGATTATCCAATTAACAGTTCTACAGAGTCATTAACAAGTGCAGTGTAGTGACAAGAGTGACAGCCCCATGACTCGGTGACAGGAAGTTAAATTTAGACGGCCATAACTGTAAACTGATTTGAAGGTTCACACCAAACTTCAAACCGGTTCCAGTCCTGGTTCAAACTTAGTCTTAGTTCTTGTTTAGTCTTAGTATTGTCCTGGTGTATTCTTGGTTTTGCTTGGACATGTTTTAGATTTGATGGCCAGATCTCCAGATTTTGTTTAACCAGACAAGACAACATGCTTTTATAAAGCTTTACACATCTGGAAGTGTATCCTGTCTCTATAGTTTCTGATTGTGTTTGATTGACAGGTGGATTAACTAATCAGAGAAAGGCATGTCCGAATTACCAATCAAAGCTCTAATAACAGGCTCTATTCACGCTTACTATAAGTCGCACTTTTTTCCATTGTTTGGGTGCTTCTTGTGACTTATATATATCTTGGGTGACTTATATATTACATTTTTCAGACTGACAGCCACGAGGCTCTAGGCCAGGGGTGTCAAACTCATTTTTGGTCCGGGGGCTTTATCCAACCTACTTTGATCCCAAAGGGACCGGATCAGAAGTAGTGATTACACACAGCCGGGTCAGGACTAAATCAGGACTAAACCAGGACTACACCAGGACTAATTTTGAACTCAAGAGAGAGGGAGAACCCGAACTCGTGGAGCAGGGTGTCCGCAAAGCATGATCGGGCGATAGCTGCGCTTACCTCCTGGTCCTTTTGCCTGTGGTCACCCGACGGTCTACGGGGGCACGGGTAACAGGTAGAATGTTAATGGGTCCGGGTGGGTGCGGGTTTAACTCCAATAAAATCACGGGTTTGGTGTCGGGTCTCCAAAAATAGACCCTTGCAGGACTCTGATCTGTCCATGCAGCAAGATAAATTTACTTGACAAATGATCTTAAAATAAACTACCTCTAGACTAGAATTGAGCATCTCAGAACTAGTAAGTAGATCATAAATCTGAAAACAAGATGAATAACCTGATAAAAGTTTTAAAATCTTGGCCAGATCAGAGAAATTTACAGTGTTTGACCAGGAGGTTTGACCACTAAACTCCTACGTATCTCAGCTAAAAGATGTGGAATATTTTGTTCTGATTTATGCAAGAAGTTTGGAGAGGTTTGTGAACTTTGGAGAGTTAGGACAGAGGTTTGTCAGGCTCTGTGGCGTTACGTTGTGGTTTGGGGGTAACTGTATCAAAAACCTGGACTCACCTTCCTGCTCATGAAGCCGTAGATGAGCGGGTTGTAGGCCGTGCTGGACTTGGCAAAGAAGGACGGGATGATGGCGGCCGTGGGGGAGACCATGTTTCTATGACGACCGAAGGCCTCGAGCATGGAGACGACCGCGTACGGAGTCCAACAGACCAGGAAACAGAAGATCATCAGGAGGAACATCACAGACACCCTCTTCTCGTAACGCAGGATCTTAATGATCTGAACCGTCTGCAGCTCCTGGATCGAACGAAGCTGGAAAAGACAAGAAGCACATCAATTAGTGGGTCACAAAGGATGAGGTCGCTCACGAGGAGGTCGCACACGAGGAGGTCGCACACGAGGAGGTCACACAAGAACTGTTGGAGTTGCAGTTGTACTTTGATGTGAAGTTTGAAGAAACCACCAGTCGTTTAAAGCAGACATACTGTGCTTGTGTCTGTTCTAGTTATAATAAGTGACACCGGGAGTCATTATATCATAATTTGCACATTTTTAATTGCAATATTCATCTGAAAACAAGTTATAAAAGCAAAAGAAAAGCGTCTGCTGACTTCTGCTTTAGAAAACTTTTAGGGGCCAATGGGAGCAAACATCGTAAGCGTCGTCACAACAAAGAGCCGGGTAGCTCTTTGGACAGCTGCACATCACTCGAATAGCAGATTTTGTTTTCATTTATACTAAAATGGCCACACAACACTGCTGAAAGTTTTAATTTGAAACCAGTACAGAGCAGTGGGGAGGTGTTCCGGGCATGTCCCACCGAAAGGAGGCCTCGGGGAAGATCCAAGACACACTGGAGGTCTACGGTCTGGCCTGGGAACACCTCGGGGTCCCCTTGGAGGAGTTGGAGGAAGTGTCCAGGGTGAAGGAAGTCTGGGAGTCCCTGCTTACACTGCTTCCCTCGTAACCCGGCTCCAGATAAGAAAAACGGTTGGATGGATGGATAACTTCATGAGGATAAGTGAGAACCAGCTAACATGGTTAAAAGTTCTGAAAAGTCGAGTTTCCATAATAAGTCTGCTTTAATAAGAATGTTTAAATGCAGTCGGAAGTGTAGTAGTGCAAATGTTATGTCATTTTATCCCTTGTGATATGAAAAAAATGTTCAATATGTAGAATAAAAATGATATAAATATCCTTTAAAGGCTCGACATGTAACTCAGGGGTGTCTAAAATTTTTCATCAGGGGCCACAAAGCTAAACACAGACCAGAGGGCTGATCGAGGGCTGTAGACTGATCCTCAATTCAGTGAATAATTAAAATACGTGCATGTTTAACACATTAGAATGAGCCGTCAGTCTTTATTCATGTTAAGCTCCTCAAAACCACACACTAAACATTAAATTTTGGCTTCATCAAAGTAGATTTTCAAAAAACTTGCAATAAAAAGTGAATTCTTAATTGATGTTAGGTAATTTGGGCCAAGTCACCTGGAAGCCTGAGGGCCAAGAAAAATTTGTCCGAGGGCCGCAGTTGGCCCACGGACCATAGTTTGGACATGTAACTTCTCTTGTGAGCGATCCACCACCTGCTTGTCCTGTGTCTTGATGTTATTGCTTTGCCCAGAATGTTGCAATATGACTGAAATGATCTATCTTACATTTATGCATAAAAAAAATGAAGAGTGTTGCACATTTCATAGTGAGTGCACATATTAACCATTAAAATACAGATATGCAGGTTAGGGCAGTGCATTTCTATTTTCTGATCTGTGTTATAATGTTGTTTCCTGGTCAAAAACAGACCTGGAGTTGTATTTTGTTTCATTCACACACACTTAACACTACATATTTAGATTGTGAATGTGTTTCTAAACTCCACACACCGTCTCTAGAGTCATTTGGATGATTTCAGTCCTAGAATTGCCGAACTCTCTACGTACTGAACTAAACGGTAAAAGGTTCACTACAAAGACATGACCGAGCATTTTGGGCTTTGGAGATGTACACGGACAATAAAACAAAACCCAACTCCAGGTTTTTGATGAGGTAACAACATTCTAACATGTCGTAAAGCTCACGAGAAACCATTTTGTGTAATTTAGAGCCTTTAAATACAACGATCTGAGAGAAGATACAAGAATCCATCCATTTCAGAACATGTTTGTAAAAGGTCTAAACTACAGCTTCAGCAGAATAAGAGCCCAGAGAGAAAGAAACATACACGTGGGCCTTTGTAAATCGGATTATCGCAAACACTTAAAACAGCACTTATCACTTGATTTTAAGTCTGTGCAATTAATCGAATTATGATCGCGATTTCAATTTGTGTCTCCAAACTCTTATAATCGAGCTGAAATGATTAAACCCATGTAATTAGTATATTTATTTTATTTTTTTGAAGATAGAGATAGTAGAACAGCTGGATTTATAGTTAATTTTGGATACATTTATGTTTTTCTATGCCTTATTTCATGTTCAAAGTTTATTTTATTATGCTCTAAGGCAGGGGTGTCAAACTCATTTTGGTCCGGGGGCCGTGTCCAACCTACTTTGATCCCAAAGGGGCCGGATCAGAAAAGTCATGTCATATAAACCCCAAAAATAACAATAAGTTCAAATATTTGTGCAGAGAAACACAAATTTATTATGGAAATCTTTTTTATTTGATGAACTCTTTCTTTTACTATATATTATAATATCATGAACAAGCTGAAACTTTAAGAAAAATGCAATTTCAACACAATGTTTTAACATGAACTTGTATGTAAATAGGAATAAGTCAATTTTTCTTGTAAAATCCTGCACTCGGCTCCACTTTTCTCATGTTGGACATTTTTCTGATGAGGGTGTCACGGTCAACAGTCAAAACGATCGTCCTTTAAGAGCGTTTGGAAAGAGACAAGTCTTCATTTGTGCTGCTCTGGTGGGAGGGGCCACGTACAGAGACACTGGAGACGCTGCTGTGATAAACACCACAGAAAATTACCAATATTTTAATAGAAAATATGATTAAAATATTTTAGTAGAAAATCAGCCGAGGGCCAGATTAAAGGTCTTGGAGGACCGGATCTGGCCCCCGGGCCGTATGTTTGACACCTGTGCTCTAAGGTTCATATTTGTAAGCTATATTTATTTTCAACTTGTTCAATTTCTAATTTTTGCATAAATTATCAATAACAAAGTGTAACAAAGAGAGGAATGCTGAATAAATGCATCGTGCAACAAAAAAATAATCGTTTGAATAATCGTGATTTCAATAATAATCGTGATAATGATTTTTTCCATAATTGAGCAGCCCTGCTTGATTGTAATTATGTTTTATGTAAAGTAATTTGTTTCATTTTTATTATCATATGTGGTCAGTATTTCTTATTCAGTATGTGTCTGAAACGTCCTACAGACTTTGACAGTGTTGGAGTTGATGCTGCTGATCTAAACCATGATGAAAGTGAATATGAAGCAGAGGAATCCTCAAAGACGGTGTCCAGCTGCCTCCCCCACAGCTGCTGTTTATCCACAGAGCATCTCACCATCCCTGGGTGTGACGCTAACTGGAAGCACTGCTCTGTTAGAAGCTCTGTTACTCAAGTTAAAAATAAATTTGCACTTTAGTTTAACCAGTAGAGAAAAATGTTATTAAGTAAAAGTATCTTTACTTTGCTTAATTCCTATTCAAGTAAAAATAACCATCTAAAAATCTACTAAAAGTAAAAAAAAATACTTTATTTAAAATGTAATTTGAGTAAATTTACTTAAGTTACGTTCAGACTGCAGCCTGAAGTGACCCAAATCCGATTTTTTCACCACTATGTTCCTGTATCTGATCTTTTAATGACAGTCTGAACGACACAGATCCGATTTTTTCAAATGTGACCCAGGACACTTGTAGCCAGGCTGGAGCCACCTAGGCCACAGACTGCAGGGCTTAACGCTCAATTCCGATTTTTTTTTTTGTGTGAAATCTGATGTTTTTGCGAGGTCGTTCACATTTCCAATTAAATGTGACTTGTATGTGACTCCAGTGTGAACAGTAAACGGCCCAAAAGTGTCCCACATGTGACACTGGAGACACGACGACGTCAACCGCAGCGAGCGTCTCTGTGTTTACAGAAGTTGTCCAAACATGGACGCAGCATCGAGCACCTGGAGATTTTAAAGTTCCTCTCGTACCGGAGCCAGAACATGAACAACTTACTTGTTTTAAGGAGGAGATTGAGAAGGAGAAGGACGAGAGGTTTTTGGTCGTGGTGTTTTGTGGGACAGCGGCAGCGACGTCCTGTTGAAAGGAACGTGTGGATGTGGAGACGGAGCCAAGAGTGGTGAGTGGTGATGTGCTTCACTTCAGTGACACAGAGTTCATTAACAATTTTCATATGATGAGAAGAACGTTTGTGTGCATTTGTGTCTTGTTGATAACGTGTAGGTGGATGAATGCACTTTGGCCGTTCACACTGAAGTCACATGTCAAAAGATCAGATATGTATCAGTTTCAGGAGCACATATCCAAGTGGACTGGGTCACATTTGAAAAAAATCGGATCTGTGTCGTTCAGACTGTCATTAAAAGATCAGATACAGGAGCATAGGGGCCAAAAAAATCGGATTTCAGTGACTTCAGGCTGCAGTGTGAATGTAGCCTAAGTAACTTTAACTCAAATTGCATTTTAAATGAAGTACTTTTTTACTTTTACTCGAGTTTTAGATGGTTATTTTTACTTTTACTTGAATAGGAATTAAGCAACGTAAAGATACTTAATAATAACTTAATAAAACTTTTTCTCTACTTTTTCCACCTCTGGTTAAAGTAAAGTGCAAATTAAGTCTTAATTTGAGTAATTTTATTTCTCTCCAGCAGCTAGGTAAGGAATCGGAATACACTAGACGGTTTGCAAGAACCACGGAAGTGCAAGTTTGGGCACCAGCCAATCAGCGAAGAGCCATATATTCAGTGTTGGATTCCCGAGGTCGAGGATTTAAAGCCGGAACAAAGAGAATGTTTGGTGAATTTTATAAAGGGGAAAGACGTTATTGCCCTTCTTCATACGGGATTTGGGAAAAGCTTAATAGCTTCATGACCAAATAGCAATGATTGGTTAAATGAAAAAAGTACCCACCTACTGTCGAATGAACAAATTCTAATGCTGCGAGGTCAGACGGTTTCCACGAAGTGAAACCGAGCTGATTTAGTTTGAGGTACAGCAGGCGAGCTGGTCTGAGCTGTTAAACTGTTGAACGATCGTATTTATCACAAGCTCCTGAAATGTAGACAGACAATAAAACCAAACACAACTCCAGGTCTGTTTTTTTATGAGTTACATCTGGAGAGTCTGCAGACATGTGACGTGTGGACCTGGATGTTCTCCTGGTGCTCAGAACAAAGCTGGACAAATCTCTTAACTGATGGAGATGCAGTATTTAAAAAAAAATTCTACATTTTAATCCCAAATCTGAATACACAATCAGATTCACAAAGTTTAACGTTTTCTTTTTGTAAGGATTTGACTCTTTTTGTCACTTTTTCTGCCTGATTATACAGAGATTTTAGTGGTTGTAATGTTGTCTCACTTACTATTATGAAGTAATGTTACTCTTACTTATTGAAGAAAATATATTTAGATAACTAGTCTATGCACCACTCTGTCCTTATGACACATTTTGCAGAGGTAATCTGTTTGTTATAAATACTTTAGACTCATTTCCTGCCTCAACATTCATTTAAGAGGAACTTTAAACTTTCCCGGTGTTGGTGCAGAGTGCAGTGTGTGTGTGAGGTGAGAGTTCAGGTCCATCTGTTCAGTGACATTTTAAAAAACGGTGACGAGACGTCCTCTTTTCCCGGACATGTCCTCCTTTTGGGACCTCCAAAAAAAAAACAAAAAAAAAAAAAACGTCCGGGAGCAATTTCTAAATGAGTTCCGATATGTCTGGGATTTTGACTCTCAATCAGTCGGCGGCTTTGAGTGGGAGACTTTTTTTAGTGGTGGTGCCAGTCTTGACTCACCTGATCAGATACAATCATGGATTTTGAAGAAACAGGTGAGAACCCAAAATGCAGGACGGCACTTCAGTGGTTTAATGTAACAAAACCAAAAACCAGAAGAAAACAAATCCAAAAATCCAAAAATAGAAAATACAACAGTCATGATTAGGGACGGGCATTCGATGAAATTTTCTTAATCGATCGTCGGAAGAATTAACAATCGATTATTGATTAATCATTAACGTTTTTATATTAAAATGATCATCATTATTATTACTATCTGCACTACTAATCTGCATAAATAAATTCAACTTTACGACATATAAACCGTAACGACTCTAGAGCCACATCAGCCCGTTTGACATTATAATGTGTTTAATTCAGTTTTGTTTTAACTCTCACAGAAACGAAACTTAAAACCTCATCGCTAATTTGCATAAACTCAGCGAAGATAAAACTACAGCTCTTGTGTCGCTGATGTGGTTCAATTTCGGTTGGATTAAAAGACATGACTCAGGTGAATACAGGTTAGTGTGACCAGATTTGTGTTTGTCAAAACCAGGACAGCGTACGGGGGGAGGGAGGTGGGACTCGTCATCGACCTGGCAAAACTTTTTCCCACTGGACACAGAAACATATGTTCCTGCTTTGTTCACTGTGCACATGGACTCACACTTGTCCCGAACGCAACGGAAAGCGTGGAATTTCTTGTACAAAGTCATCGTTAAATACACATTTGTGCTTCGGTACGTTGCAGACTGACCCACTGTTTGTGTCTCGCTCCTTCTGATGCAGAGACACATGTACACACCTGTTTGGTCACACTACGCACAACAACCTACATTCAGTTTGTCGATTAAAATGAACGTAATCGATGAAATTCTTAATGATCAATTATCGATTAATCATGCCCATCCCTAGTCATGATACTGACAAAGACAAAGAACCAACAAAGTGCAGAGGAGAAGACAGGCTATTAAGGTTTTGCCTCTATGATAAAGATCGCAGACAGAGGTGGAAAGTGGACATAAAAGAGAGGAATGAGGCTCACTGAGAACAATCGTCTGTGCAGTCAACATTTCATTTCTGGTGAGGGACCATCTCCACACAAACAAAGAAGGGATTTACAGTAAATGAAATGAAAAATACCAGCACGGAATCCCTCCAATTCCATCCTTCAACTTTCGCCAGCAAGTAATCCTCCCCCACCCTGGCCCTCTATTTCCCCCGATGTTTGGTGATCAACAAAGATCTCACGCATCCCACTACAAAATATTTATAATCCTCTAACCTTTTCAGTTCTTGGTTGGTGTAGGACGATGTCGAATGAATGAAGTCATTGTAAATATCTGATACTAAAGGTCGGACACAGAGCGATCGTTGATTAGACTGACAAAGCTCCATCGGAATGAGATCGAGATCCATTCTGTAACCCAAAAGGACGACTTTAGCTTTATACCTTTATAATGACGGCTGATCTAACGAGCTGGCGATTTCGGACAGTTTTTATGTAATTTGCGCTCTTTAAAGTTGCCATGATTACGTTGAAATACAGTAAATAATCCCAATCTTGGCCGCCAAAACATGAAATCACGTTACTGCCACGTCACACGCAAATTCTTAATATATGCACACAGATACAGGTGTAACACATCAAGGCGGAGCAAACAATCAACAGACACGAAGTAAAACCCAAAACTAGAAGCTGAAAGGACAAATATCAAAATAAAACACCAAAGGCACGTTACACTACAGGAAAAAGATGAACCAAAATCAGCAAAAACAACCACTACAAAACATGAACCAGGACAGATCTACAATCAGATTTTATTATAATTCCATGGATGCAATCACCAGCGATTCTCCAGGACCGTGTGTCTAAACTCTTCATTCCCCGTCCTCGCTCCCGTGTGCTCTCACAGCGAGGACACACACCGCTTCTTTGATCAGAAAATGCACTTACATTTACTAAAGCGTATGATTACCAGGGGTGGGCTGGCGATTTGTGCGTTCTACAAAAGTCCGCTAACACGATAATTTGCCCATTTGTCAAGCACAAATTGCGTAGGCCTGAAAGGCGACAAAGAAGAGCGGGTTACTCGTTGGTTTCAGCACGTGTCAAAGATGCTGAACAGAAAACACGAGGAGAAAGGAGGATGGTAGAAGATGCACATCTACTTCTATTCAATGTGCATCCCCAGAGTCAAAACTCAACAACGACCAACGCGAGGACGGAACAGTGCCAGCGTGCCAGGCTCGTACACTGTCCAGTACGAGCCTGGGCCCAACCAAATGTTAACAAGCCCAACCGAACCTCCACCTCAAAAGACGTGTTAAGACGCTCCATGCCTTAAGAGTTTGTTTCACGACGTCTATGAGTCTTTTGACGTTGGTTATAACCTTTTCAAAATAGAAACAGTGCAGTGTTATGTCCTGAACACTTCTGCCTCACTTATCGTCCGAATACACCGACCGAAAATGACTCCTGTCCATAAAGCATTGCGGCCAACATAATACGCCGCACCTCAATGTACGGAACGTGTGGGTTGATCTGTGCTTCACTGCTTCACTGACACGGAGTTCAGACACAATTTTTGCCTGATGAGAAGAACATTTGTGACATGTAGGTGGGATGAATGTGACCTGACCGTTCAGACCGAAGTCACATGTCAAAAGATCAGATATGTATCGGTTTTAGGAGCACATATCCAAATGGACTGGGTCACATTTGAAAAAAATCGGATCTGTGTCATTCAGACGGTCGTTAAAAGATCAGATATAGGAGCATAGGGGTGAAACAATTAGATTTGGGTCACTTCAGGCTGCAGTCTGAACGTAGCCTTAGTCTTTCTACATCTCCAAAGCTCAAAAATGCACTGTTCCACCTCATGATGTCATGAAACTTTCACGTTAACAGCTCCTTTTACCTTTAGGTCAATAGAGATTGACAATTCCAGAGCTGCAATGATTCTAGTGAAGGTGTATGGAGTTTAAAAACATGTGAATGAAACAAAACACAACTCCAAGTCTGTTGGTGATGAGGAAACAACATCACTCTTACCATTTTCACAGTGTAGAGGATGTTGCCGTAGCAGTAGATCATGATGCCCACGGGGACGAAGAAGCAAGCGAGGAGGAAGAGGAGGATGAAGGACGCGTCGTTGGGGTCTTTGGAGGCCCAGTCCAGGGAGCAGCCGAGCCGGTGGACCTCCAGGGTGTAGCGGTTCCACCCGATGAGAGGGGCCCCGGTCCAGGCCAGAGAGTAGAGCCAGATGTGCCCCACGGCCCTCCACGCCCACGGGAAGTCCACCACCTGCGCATGCACCACCCGGATGTAGCGCTCATAGGCCAACGCCGCCAAGCTCATGATGGACACGATACCTGCAAGAGACGAGGGAACGAGTTTAAATAAAAAACAATCAGATAATAGAAGCTTTATCCATCGACTCCTGCTCCAATTCACGTAAAAACTGCTGCCGTGAGCCTCGTCATTTTAGTCTTAAAATGTTTCTATTAACCCGCTCTACATGATCCTGGTGTTTTTATTACGCTTTTTTCTCTGTAAATCAAGATATGAATAGCAATAATAAACCAGGAGCCTTCTTTCCTCAAGGCCTTGATTGATTGACAGTGACAGGAAGGGGCGCTACCTTCAACTGTCTCGTTCCTGGTTGCCTCTTTGGTCGCTTAGATCCGAGGTCTTCAACAGGGGGGTACTGCAGGGAGGTCGTGAAATCTTTGGCTGATTATAGATTTTTTATTTTTTATTTCTTCATTTTTGGAGAATGAGGATGAACTGGTTTTCAGTGGGTGTTTTTACCTTCACCTTTTACCTTTTGTGTAAGCCTGTGTGACCCTGTTTTGTAGCACAAAACTCGTTATTACCTCCGCCAAGGAGGTTATGTTTTTGCCGGCGTTTGTCTGTTTGTTTGTTTGTCTGTTTGTTTGTTTGTCTGTTTGTTAGCAACATAACTCAAAAAGTTATGGACCGATTTTGATGAAATTTTCTGGATTTGTTGGAAATGTGAAAAGGAAGAACTGATTTCATTTTGGGGGTGATCCGGAAGAAATCCTGGATTCTGGATCACTTTGAAATTTTAGTTAACATTGTGGTAAATGGGGCCAAAAATTTAGTTTCTCAATATCTTGGTTAATTATTGACCAAACCCCATGAAACTTGACTTAGGGATGGACAATGGGATCCTCTTTCATATTCCAAAGGCTGATCCGGATCTGATCCAGAAGACTGATTTTATATAAAAAATGGGGGTAGTCCTTGGCGGAGGTCTGCGCTCTCTGACTGCTTTTCTAGTTTGTTAATTCTGTTGTTTTGTTTCTTAGTTTAGGTTATATTCTGTATATATTTAAATCTGTTTTGTTAATTTACCTTTACATCCCTGTTGATTAAACATTATTTCAATTATTCCATTTTACATCTTGGTTATTTTGTTACTTCCCTGACCCCAATGAGCTCGGTCACAATACCCCGGCTACAATCTAGTTTGTTTATTTTTGACATTTTTGACGTTCGTGAATATGCGCTGACGACTCGCCGATGAACCAGAACCCCAACACGCTGCTTAAAATCAATGCAGGTAACGAAGCAGTGGGTTCGAAAGTGCCCGTGGTTTGCCAAAGCCCAAGAAAAGTTTGATGATTTTTATGTTGTTTTATTGTGTCAGAAATATGAATGAAAGACTTGATCTTTGAATAAAAATATGTTTGTGACAGGTTTGAGAATTCATCTTTTATTATTGTCTGTGTTTCATCAGCGAGGCGGCCGTCTCCCTCATCTCTCTCTGTCTCTCTCTCGCTCTGACTGTGCAGTTTCTGTACAGCAGCAGTAAAAAATAAACCTCTTTGAAATGCTTTGTTCTTGGTGGAGGAGCTGTGGGAGGCATCTGCAGACATGAGCTCAGGGAGACAGAAGATCAGAGCTCCCTTACCCAGTAAACAACGTGTTTGTCTGATTTTCTGATGTTTAGTTCCGCAGAGAGAGTGAGAAGAAAGGAGGGAGGGAGGAGAGGAAGAGATCAGTGGCCATGACATACTGACACATATTGCAACATTAACTATACGTACGAGACAGTTTAAGTTCGGTCTTTAGCGAGTTAAAAACAAGGAAATAAATGTAAGAAAAAGAAGAAGTTATAACAGCAAACTCCAGCAAACTCCATTTCAATATTGACCACCAGATCAGGAGCAAACAAGGTCTACGCCAATACTAAATGTGGTCTAACCCAGGACCAACCCAGGTCTAAAGCTCCTTTGATAGGTACTGACCACTGCAGACCACTGGCAACATGAGCAGCCCATAATCACAACAGCAGTCACCTCTCAAGACTTAACAAAATTGTCGATTTAACCAACAGAAACTTAGAAAACACATAATGATATAGTCAATGGTCCAATATTCACAGGAATGTTGGAAAAAGAAACCAATTGTCAGTGGTCTAAATCACTCAAATGTTCTTGCTTTTAACACCAACACTGAGAACATCATCATCCTCATCATCTTTATTCCAGACTCATGGTCCATTTTAAAAACAGACTAAGGCTACGTTCAGACTGCAGGGCTTAACGCTCAATTCCGATTTTTTTGTGAAATCCGATGTTAGATATAACAAAATAACAAAAATGCACTGTAACTTTTTTAGTCTTCGTTCCTCCCCTCACCTATGGTCATGAGCTCTGGGTAATGACCCAAAGGACGAGATCATGATACAAATGGTTGCAGTGAGTTTCCTCTGCAGAGTGGCTGGGCGCTCGCTTAGAGATAGAGTAAGAAGCTCGATCACACGGTAGGAGCTCAGAGTAGAGCCGCTGCTCCTTCACGTCGAAAGGAGCAGCTGAGGAGGCTCGAGCATCTGTTGGGATGCCTCCTGGGCGTCTCCCTCGGGAGGTGTTCCGGGCATGTCCCACCGAGAGGAGGCCCCGGGAAGACCCAGGACACGCTGGAGGGACCATGTCTCTGTCCTGGGAACGCCTCGGGGGCCTCGGATAAGAGGAAGAAAATGGATGGATGGATGGATGGCTCCACCACCTGCTTGTCTCCATGGAGATGACATTAAATCTTATCTATAAACATTTCATCAATTACAGATTTTGTTTGTATTATTGCTCAAGACAAAAAAAACATGGAGTCTTACAGTACGTGGACTCACCTCCCCCACAGATCAGACCTGCTCATCTTGGTTTGATTGATTATTTATTTCAGTCACAGGTTTATTTTGACATTAATTCACAGACAGTCATGTTTAACATACACAGACCGAAAAGATGCAGGCTGAAGCTTAATCTTATTCTGCCTTTACCCTTTCTTCCTTTATCAGAGCATCTTGACACCAGTTCATCTTCATAAACACAGCAAGAGGAAACAAACAAATCAGAAACAGTCCAACAAAGTCCTACAGCACAAACTAACTATCATAATTCATGTATCTGTCCAGAGTTAAACATTTAAACTTCTTTGTAAAGTGAAAGAGACTGGTGCACAATTTGAGGTTTTCTGTACAGTTGTTCCAGAGCTCCACCCCTTTAACAGATTTACACAATTTCAGAATGTTTGTTCTGATTTTCTTTTTGATAAACACGGCTGTGCCTCTGAACTCATATTGGCTTTTGGATTTTGAACATGTTCTGTAAAGATTTTGACAGGAGATTATTGTTTACTTTGAACATGATTTTCAGATTATAAAGGTCGACTAAATCATAAATCGACTAAATCATGTTCATCTTCATGTTGGTTGATAAGTTAAATGCCATATTGTGGAACATTCCAGGCGCATCGCCATAGAGACCAGCAGATTCCAGATTTTGCACGGGAAAAGTTACACAGTGCATCTTTAACTTTAGCCAAAATATCTTACACACTAACACACGCCGCATGAAAAGTCTGTAAACAACGTGTAATGTATGAATAATGACTCAGGCTTAAAGGTGCACTGTGTAACTTTTCTGTCACCAGCTTCTCTTCATGGAGACGTTGCCTGAACTGTTCCGCATTATGGCATTTCGCATTTATCGCCGTGGAGACAGGAGCTGACGACACAGGGTCAAGCTACATATCAGATCTGTGGAGAGGCGAGCCCACTCACAGTAAGAAAGCCGCACGTAGGTCAATAAAAACCCATGTTATTGAGTAAATGCAAGATGGATTCATGTAATGCCTTCCAGAAAATAAAAAACAATAACATCTCCATGGAGACGAGCAGGAAAGGTTGCACAGTGTACCTTTAAAGCTAGAACATTTAGACATGTAAGCACCATTCACATAACGCCGATTCATACAAGCAGCAAACTCCTTTTATCAGTGAACCTTGAGCAGATCAGTGACTAATGCAGCGGGTCTGTGAGGATACGGGGTTATTCATTGCATTCTCTTCTCCCTAGACTTCTTTTGAACACTTTATCTTGGAGTTATCCTTGAGAAACAAAGCGTGAGAAATGTTGCTTTTCGGACCACAACAAAATTTCACCCAGAAACAGCAACATTTATGCACGAGGACTTTTTTTTCTTACAGTTTAAACACCGTAATTTACATTTCTCTATCAAATAATAACTTAAAGATCCTGTAGTGTGTGGCGGACTCACCCTCCCTGTGAGTGAAGCACATATAAATCCCTCCACTCTTGACTCCGCACCCATACATTCCTTTTTACGGACGTTGCCGCCGCTGTCCCACAAAACACCACGGCCAAAAACCTCATCCTTCTTTTTCTCAATCTCCTCCTTAAAACAAATAATCTGTTCATGTTCTGGCTCCGGTACGAGAGGAACTTTAAAATCTCCAGGTGCTCAATGCTGCGTCCAGGTTTAGGCGACTTCTGTGTCCGCCAGTGCGCATGCGGGACACTTCTGGGGTGTTTAAAGTTCACTGTTGGGTCCGGTCAAGCTGTAACGGAGGGAAACGAACAGATATTTTACATTCAAATGTCTCTTATTCAGAAACTAGAGGGACTATTGAAATAAGTAAAGTATCAGAATGTAGGAAAGAGTTACACTCCAACAGGGTCAAGTTAAACCTGTGATATTCTTTCAAGTTGTTCATAAAAAATTAAAAAACTCATGTCGGTAACAGAGGGAATGAAATATGCAGCACTTTTTGGGCAATAAATCCAAACAGTGATAACTCTTGGTTCTCACTTACATATCCTTAACAAACTGGTTTGAATATTTGCTTCATATAGTTTTCTACCATATGGTACAAGATTAGGTTGAAAAACCTCTTACTTTTTGAGTCATGAGATTTTTTATTAAGAAAGGTCATGGTAACGGAGGGAAAAGTAACGGAGGGAAAATTGTTCAAGAAAGTAGAAGGTGCAGGATTTTGCATAATTTGTCGCTTTTTTCTTCCAAATACTTTAATATTACTTCAAAATGAAAGGAAACTATTTCTATAAAATATGTCAGTCCTTCCAAGCAAATTTTTATCATTTTAAATAAAAAAATAAAAATAAAAATCATGTACCTTCATCAACAGTTCAAAGATGGAATAACACAAGATATGATGAAATACATCCATTTATTTACATGATTTTTGGGTCTTTGAAATTTGGGAAATAATTTTTGTTCCATGTTTCATACATGGTCTGTTTAAAACGTATGGAACTTTAGAACCAAAAATGGTACAGAAAAAAGGTCAACAGTTTCATAAACTAGAGTACATATGTATCTGTTCAATACATTTTTATATCAGATGCATTAACTTGAATTTTTGGCCTTGTTGTTTACTTCTGCTTGACTGGGCCCTGAGATACAAGTCACATTTAACTGGATATGTGAACGACCTCACAAAAAAATCTGATTTCACAAAAAATCTGAATTGAGCATTAAACCCTGCCGTCTGAACACAGAATTACTACCAAAAATACCAAAAATGTACCAAAAATAGGGACACCTGGGACATTTCTTGTATAAAACCAGGACAAATCACTTGTTTTGTATAAATCTGCTGGGTCATGGGACACAGGGCTCAAAACTGGGACTGTCCCGGGTAAATAGGGACGCCTGCTCACTTTATACAAAACCGTACACAAGAACTTAACAAATTTTGCAAAGTATGTAGAAGCCTTTCCCTCTTGTCACAGTTCAGCCACTTCATCTGTGCCTCTGGTTACTCGTGAACATTAGCCGTGTTCTATAGCTGTGTATATGTTTCCTTTACATGCCCGGTAAGTGCTCGGAGTGCCCTAGTTCTCTCCTAACCCCATTGAAAGTGCCCATACATTAGTGCATGACCCAGAGCGAGCCGCGTGGTGCAGCCGTATACTGTAACATCTCTATTAGACACATCACTGGGGCTTTTATTCATCGATTCACAAAGGAGCAGCTCCACTTTCAGAGCCACTGGACCGGCTCATTTTGCACACCGCTGCCTCTCTCTTCGCACCGCACCGGCAGCTTCGGTTTCGTGATAATGACGACTCCGGGCGCCTTTGGCCGAGGAGCAGAGTTGACCTTATGTTTGTGAAGTCATGAGAGAGAACGTTATTGATTTGGTTTAAAGAAGACATATTACAAAAAGAAGACGCGTTGTTTTTTCTAGTATTTATTGTAAACTTTAATATCGTAAGTACAGTACAGGTACCAGGACTTTTTTTCCGAGTCCGAGTCATTTGATTTTTTTTACCGAGTCCCGATCCGATACTTCTATAAAACATAGCAAAGAATAAGATCCAGGATGTATGGGGGGGATCAGATTGTGTTGATTTCATGTGTAGTATTTGGGCTGAACATAGTGTGAAAAATCAAATGTTCAAAACTTTTATTAACTTTTCTAACCATTCACCATCATTGTTGAAAATCTTGACTTTTCACAGTCTGGTCTTGGAATGTGTAACTTTGGCTACGTTCAGACTGCAGGGCTTAACGCTCAATTCCGATTTTTTTGTGTGAAATCCGATGTTTTTGCGAGGTCGTTCACATTTCCAATTAAATGCGACTTGTATGTGACTCCAGTGTGAACGTTAAACGGCCCGAAAGTGTCCCACATGTGACACTGGAGACACGACGACGTCAACCGCAGCGAGCGTCTCTGTGTTTACAGAAGTTGTCCAAACATGGACGCAGCATTGAGCACCTGGAGATTTTAAAGTTTCTCTCGTACCGGAGCCAGAACATGAACAACTTACTTGTTTTAAGGAGGAGATTGAGAAGGAGAAGGATGAGGTTTTTGGCCGTGGTGTTTTGTGGGACAGCGGCAGCGACGTCTGTTGAAAGGAACGTGTGGATGTGGAGACGGAGCCAAGAGTGGTGAGTGGTGATGTGCTTCGTTCATTAACAATTTTCGCCTACTTCAGCGCAGAATAGTGACGTTTGTGGCTTGTTGATAACATGTATTTCGGATAAATGCGCTTTGGCCGTTCAGACTGAAGTCGCATGTCTAAAGATCAGATATGTATCGGTTTTAGGACCACATGTCCAAGTGTCCTGGGTCACATTCGAAAAAATCGGATCTGTGTGGTTCAGACTGTCATTAAAAGATCAGATACAGGAACATAGAGAGCCAAAAAATCGGATTTGGGTCACTTCAGGCTGCAGTCTGAATGCAGCCTTAGTAAACTTAATGAACTGGACATAACAAGAACCAGACCAGAATCAGATCAGACCTGAGACTCGACTCTGCACAATCTACACTTTGTACATTTGATATTATATGGAAGCATTGTGCATTACATGTGAAACATTTAGGCTTGTCTATGAAATCCAAATAATACAAAATCTTACCAAATCAAAACTAAATTTGTAGTTTTTAAAAATGCCTTTTTATTGCTGTTGATCCTTTTAACTTTTTTTTTTTTTTACATAGATCTACTCCTCTAACTGATAATCATCTACTTTTAGTGTTAGTCTTTTTTGATATACTCCAGTTCCTCTCAGATTATAACTAGTTTCTCTGGGTTTGAATCTCACCTATTAGTATTGTTATTGCTGTCTTTATTGTACGTAGCATTATTAACATTTAAGAAATCTGCTCCTGTAATACTGCTCCAAACTGCAGTATTGTTATCAGAACATCAGCCCGTCCCAGTCTGAATGTCCTTGTGTAAGAACAGACACAGAGACTGACAGAGGAGCTGCTCAGCGTGGGGCTCTGCTGTAATTGGATTTACCACCCCCCACGTCCGTGCATGTGAGAGCGCATGTGAAGTCGACCCCCCGTCAAACTCAAACCTACACAAAAACTATGTCATGTTTCTTGAGATGTTCACAATTCTTTCGTAGGTCAAACTGGGGTCAGCCAGCCCCTGGAAGCTTCAAAATGCTCTAAAACGGCACAAAATGCAAAAAGTTTCGTTTGTGCGATTATGGTTCTTCAGATATTAGCAGTTTTACTTTCAGCCGATGACGTCATCTATTAGCCTGATTCATCAGCCAATTTCACTTTGTAGAAACCGTCTGACCTCGCAGCATTAGAATTTGTTCGCTCGACGGTAGGCGGGTACTTTTTTATTTAATCAATTGCTATTTGGTCGTGACGTATGTAATGCGCCGCTAACGGGACTAACTGGTATTTTAAGCTTTTCTCAAATCCCGTAGGAAGAAGGACAATAACGTCTTTCCCCTTGATAAAATTCACCAAACATTCTCTTTGTTCAGGTTTTAAATCCTCGATCTCGGGAATTGTTGCCAACACAGAATGTCGTGGCTCTTCGCTGATTGGCTGGTGCCCGAACTCACACTTCCGGGTTCTTGCAAACCACCTAGTGTATTCTGATTCCTGATCTAGTCACTGGAGAGAAATGAAATTGAGCGGAGACACTAGGTGGCTCCAGCCTGACTAATCATCCAGTCCCTCAAAATGTTAAATAGTCTCAAAACAGGCAGAAAATTATAAGAAACATTTGTATTTAGTTTGTGTTGTGACAATGTTCATTTGTGCAAGTATATTTCTAAAATTATTAATAATGAATCAATAATTATACCGGCTTGTCAAAGTCTGATCTCGTCAGATCTCAGAAGCTCAGCAGGTCAGGTCTGGTTAGTTCTTGGATGGAGCCACAGGCGGCTCTAGTCGTAAAAACTGTTGTTGTGTCCTTAGGCAAGACACTTCACCCACACTGCCTAGTATGAAAGTGTTGTGTGTGTGAGTGAGTGATGGTGGTGGTCGGCCCCCATCAAACGCAAACCTACACAAAAACTATGTCAATCGTTTGTGCTGCAAAAAGACTGGTTTGTGCTGTTTTAGTTTTTGAGATGTTAACAGTTTTTTCGTAGGTCAAACTGGGTTCAGCCAGAACCCAGGAAGCTTCAAAATGCTCTAAAAAGACACAAATGGTGTGGATTGTTTGTGTTTCGTTTGTGCTGTTTTGTGCTGCAAAAAGTTTCGTGCAGATGGTGCAGATTGGCAGCCTCGCCTCCGTCAGTCTGCCCCAGGACAGCTGTGGCTACAACAGTAGTTTACCACCACCGGGTCTGGAGTGAATGAATAAAGCTCCGTAAAGCGTCTTTAAGTGTCCAAAAAAGCGCTATATAAAACTGATGCATTATTATTATTATTATTATTTATTATTTTTGCGGAAAACTTCGCAAAATTAGTGAAAATAAACAATCTCAGACTGTGGAAAAGTCTGAATTATTATATCAAATACAAACCAAAAGCAAATGACTAAAGACTGATACAGATTTTTTACAGCCTGAGATCGTTTATCTTCACTAGTTTTGTGAAGTTTTGCTAAAGCCGCTGCCGTCAGCTGAGCGCAAATGACGTCAAACAATTACCACAAACAAATGTATTAATAATTTTAGAAATATACTCACACAAATTAAAATCGTCACAGCACAAAACTTAAAGCAGCGTACATCTCAGGATCCACGTGTCTTTGTAAAGTTTTGTCAAAGCGTGTGATTATGGTTGGTCAGGTACAAGGAAATTATGGTACTTACCAAAATTGCAGCCTTTGCGATTTGCTAATTGCGTCCATTCATGTATTATTACTTGTATTCCACTTTATTCAGAGCATTTTCTAGACGTACAGGGAGTCATAACATTAAAAACAGACTAAATCCTTGCTTCGGTTTGGTCTATTATTCATTCATTCGAGGTTTTCTTTGCACCTACGACCCTCAGACATAAACACATCAACAACCGCAGTACGTACTCTCTGTAAATACCACGGGTACGTCTTGTTCTAATATCTCCGTGACCTTTTTATGGCCGGGACATTGCCTCATTCAGATTTTCATGAAACCAAATATCGTTCATTCATGAGAGCCAAAAGGTCAGCGGCAGGTACTCGCACAAACCCTCACGAAAAACCCCAGACAGAGAGACGATGACACAGAGGTCTAATCAGCTTATTGCGGGATGTCCTCCTGAACGTAACACAAACACTCGTACTGTAACACAATTAGAGCGCCGCACAAAGCCCGGAGAGAGACCGAGGAGCTGACGAAGGCCCTGACGAAAGAAGAGGACCGGTGACCTACATCTGAATGAGCAGGCGATAATAAAGTGACGATGACAAAATGGTTGTTTATAACCGAAGAACAAGACGCACTTTCTCCAATAATATAACACGGTGTTACTGTAGGGACACGGTGTGCTTTCTTTTGTCACAGCCGAACACCTTTATTTAGCTGAATCAATGTTTAATCCTTCCAGACGTGACGGCAATTTCAGCACGTTTGTCCTCGCCTGGATTTTTTTCGTAAATTTGCTGTTAAAACTCAAAATTTTACCCCCTAATGAAGTGTTATACGTCCTTTTTTTCCAGTACAGCCTGTTATTTCACAATCTGTATGCAGTAGTTGTGTCATATGGCTGTAAGAAAAGCTCTAGGACCAGAAATAAAAGGAAAATAAAATTCACACTTTCATACAAAACACACAGCAAACATGTGTCAACAAATTTCTGGACATAAAAACACACTTAATTTAGGGCCTTAGCTACAGAAATGCCAAAAATCAAGTCTGTAAGTAAACTAAAAATATACTTATGGCCGCCAAAAAAAAAAAAAAAAAAAGTGCAATGGCCCCATGAATTTCCTCTTGTCAGGTCCAGGGGACAGAGCCACATCACTTCCTGCATTTCCATGGTGTTTATTACATTTGGATTTGTACATTTTGAGTGGAATAAACCTTTTAAGTAAAAATAAGGACAACAATCGGGACGAGGGGGTTCACCAACTAACTCACACCTGGGAAACAGAATATCTCGGGCGTATCATCGCCGCGGACATGACAGATGTTGACAATATTTATAGACAATGTAGGACACTTTATGCTCAGGTAAATTATGTAAAGTTGTTATTGTTTAAATCATATTGTACACAGCCCACCTATGGATTAATTATGAAAAAGCCAGTTTGCAAAGACTCCTTTACTGCTTTACGGTGTTTTTGAGGAGGCCACGATGGACGAGTGCGACTGAGATGTTTGTTAATGCAATTTTAATGTACAGTTTTATCTGCAGACTGAACAAATCGGACAATGAAATAATAATGTCATTCACAAATTTGAGATTCAGTGCAATAAGACATAAGGCCAATATGTGGAGACACATATTGGTGTGGCTGTTATAAATGTTTGTTGTTTTGAAATGTCACTGTTTTGTAATGGACCAAGAGTCCAGAATAAAGATGATGATGATGTTGAGTTCTTAAGAAGTCAGACGTCGTTCTACTCCTCAACGTAGAAAAACTGCGCCAAAATCTGTTTAAATCAGCTGAGACATCACAAGGTTTATTTTTATATATTAGCTAATTTACTTTTGACTTATATTATTTAACTAAAGTAAGTTTTCGGGTTAGGTTGAGGAACACTTAATTTGATTACGTTTAGGGCTTTGGCGCAGGGAACTCTAGTCCTGCTTTGTAACAAAATGGAATCCAGAATCCATGGCAAAGGAGAAATTCAATTTGTCAACTGGACAAATGTTTGTTTTACTCGAAAACATTTTAGATGCTCATCCAACCTGCTTCTTCAGTTCTGGTCAGATGCTGGTGGACACTTCCTTATATCTGTCTGAAGAAAGGAGCTAATTACACTGAAACTACACTGAAACTAAGGCTACGTTCAGACTGCAGCCTGAAGTGACCTAAATCTGATTTTTTGGCCCCTTTGCTCCTATATCTGATCTTTTAAAACCCTCTCAGGCTCAAATTAATTTTTAGTATCAGGAAAAATCTGATATTTGGGGAAAATTATAATATGGGTTAGTAATATATAATCCTGACTTTTTTATCCTTTGTAAACAAAAAAAGTATTTTGCACTTCTGCCAGGCCGTTTGTGTGTAGCCATTCTTTGCACAGTTTGCATCGCCCACGTTTATCAGCATGGATGGGAGAAAAGGCTCCTGAGTAAAAAAAGCTCGTAAAATATGGATTTGGAGTAAGTAGGTAATTGGAATTTAGCTGTTGCAAATCTGCAACGCCTGCCTGGAGAGGGTTAACAACCGTCTGCATGACACAGATCTGATTTTTTCAAATGCGACTTGGACACTTGGAGATGTGCTCCTAAAACCGATACATATCTGATCTTTTGACATGTGACTTCAGTCTGAACGGCCAGGTCACATTCATCCCACCTACACGTCATCAACAAGCGACAAACATCTCTATTCTGCACTGAAGTAGGCGGAAACTGGAAGAACATCTGACGAAAATTGTACTTCCATGTGCGTGAAGCAGCGAAGCACATGTCAATCCTGCCACTCTTGGCTGCGACTCTACTCCCATACGTTTCTTTCTTCGGACGTCGCTGCCACTGCCCCACAAAACGCCACGGCCCAAAACCTTCTCCTTCTCAATCTCCTCCTTAAAACAAATAAGATGCACATGTTCTGGCTCCTGTACGACAGCAACTTTAAAATCTCCAGGTGCTCAACGCCGCGTCCATGTTTAGACGACTTCCGTAACGTACCAGGACACTTTTGGGGAGTTTAAAGTTCACACTGGAGATCACATACAAGTCGCATTTAATTGGAAATGTGAACGACCTCGCAAAAAAAATCTGATTTCACAAGAAAATCCGAATTGAGCATTAAGCCCTGCAGTCTGAACGTAGACTTAGACATCTACTTGTTTACAGTTTGTGTTTGTAGCTCGACCTATTGAACTGCTTTAAATCCTATTAACAAAATCATTCTTTGTTTTGATTTACGTCTGAGGATGGAGTGAACAGGAGATAGATGGTGTCTAAGCCCTCTAGTTTGTCTGAACAATAATAGCTTCTCTCCTCTCTCAAACCAATTACTTTCTCTGGCTCAGATCTGTACCTCAATGTCCTCAAAGGAGTGACCCGTCGTACCTGGTTTTCCCACTGGTCTCCCGTCCGAGAACTAACCAGGTCCAACCCTGCTCGGCCTCAGAGACGAGACGAGATTAATGTGGGATTTGGACTCGTGTATCATTCGTTCACAACAATTTTCTTTATTATTTGTCTCCAAAGCCAAAATGAAAAAAACAGATAATGATTTGTTTTTTCAGTCTATGATTTTGTGTTTAAATGAAAAATGGAAAAACGGATAATGGACGTTTACGCGACTTAAACTGCGATGCCGGACTGAACCAGGATTAAAACAGGACTAAAACACGTACGGGACCAGACTGGAATGAGACCGGGACTGAGACAAGGATTTAGATTGGGAACTGGACCAGGACTGAGACTGGGACATGACCGGGACTGAAGCCAGGACCAGACCAGGACCAGACCGTGATTGAGACCGGGACTGACACCGAGAACAGGACCAGGACTGAGACCGGGACTAAGACCGGGACCGAGACTGGGACTGAGACCGGGACTGACTCCGGGACTGAGACCAGAACTGAAACAAGGACTGAGACTGGGAACAGGACCAGGACTGAGACCGGGACTGAGACCGGGACTGAGACTGAGAGGACTGAGGCCGGGATCAGACCAGGACCAGACCGTGATTGGGACCGGGACTGAGACTGCGACCAGACCAGTCCTGGTTCAGTCCTGTTTTAGTCTTGGTCCAGTCCGGCATCGCAGTTTAAGTCACATAAACGTCTGTTATCTGTTTTTTTCCATTATTCATTTAAACACAAAATCAAAAACTGAAAAAACAAAGAGACAAATAATGAAGAAAACTGTTGTTTTTTCGTTTTCTTATTTTTGGTTTTATTTTGAAAAACAAATGAACAAATGACACACAGATTGAAACAGTCAACAAACACACACACGTGCATCAGAATTGTCTCCCAGCTACCAGTCTTGACCATGACCGTGACCTACTGTACAGTAACTGAAGATCTGAGACGGGTCGGCAGGCGCTGCTCCTGCCCTGACAGGTGCTCCCAGAGGGTTTGGAGTTAAATGGAACACGTTTCCTTTGAGAGTACAGGGAATGTCACCTTAACTGTAGATTTAAAGACACTTAGAGACACTTTTATCGTCTGGATTTTAACACCACGTGAGCTTGTGTGGTACTCTGTGCTTTTTAGTTATTTCAAAGTTTTTTTCTTTTTTTTTTTTTTTCCATTACCTTTTTATTTATTTATACATTTATTATTATATTATTATTATTATTATTATTATTATTATTATTATTATTATTATTATTATTATTATTATAATAATAATAATAATAATAATATAATAATAATTATTATAATTTATTTATTTTTTTATTTTTATTTATTATTATTATATATTATTTTTTTTGTATTGTTTAAGGGGACTAGTAGTACCAGGCGTGTGCAAAAATATCATCAAAATATCGTATCATTTAATGTGATAATACAGTATCAGGCTGCTGTATCAATAAATCGCCAAGAGTATTTTTGGTGTATTTTGCACAGATATAAGACCACATGGGTAAAGAAAAGAAAGTACTATTATCTAATGTTGAAAATCACATTCTGCTGTCTAAAGAGTGTTTTTATTATCACAGCAGTATCAGAATCAGTATTGAGTCTATTCCTTAATATTGAAGTCGAGTTTGAAATTTTTGTCAAAACAGCACAAATTTAGTCAAATGTTGTTTTTCTATAATCATAAATATTTAAACAATGGTCAGACTTTTTCTTTACATTATTTTTACATAATTGAAATCACAGAATCTAAATCTAAAGCTGCAATCTGCAAAGTCACCACTAGAGGCTGCTCAAAACAACACAGCACCTTTAACCTTGACACACATTTCACACATGAGATTATCCTCTGACGCTGGCCAAATCCTAAACCAACAAAAACGACCACAATTTATGCACGATTAGACAAATTTTGGAAGTAATTTGTCGAAAATAGTCTCAAATGTGAACTGTAATGATTTCCTTCCTGTGGGACCTGAACGCACAAACAGTTCTGGAGCCGTTTGACACAGACTGTAATTTCCTTCCGTCAAAACACATCGCTTTGTTTGTTTGTTTTCAGAACTGTGATTGAAAAACCTCAAATGGAGCGTTGACGATTCAATTTTCAGCGCCGCTCTGACCCTCTCTGACAAATTGAAATAGTTTTGCATCTGAGTCCAATTTCTGTATCGCTCACATTTCATATGCAGTGTTCAAACAAACCTATTTATAGACGCCTAAAAGCTTTATTTTGCATTTATGTTGGATAAAAGATAAACCAGTATATAAAGCAGAACCGCTGTTTGCATTTGTTTGTGTTTCAGTTGTTTCTTTGCCTAAGATCCAGAACACACACTTCTCTAAAGCTGAGTTCAGTCTGCAGCCTGAAGTGACCCAAATCAGATTTTTTGGCCCCTATGTTCCTGTATCTGATCTTTTAATGTCACTCTGAATGACACAGATCAGATTTTTTCAAATGTGACCCAGGACACTTGGATATGTGCTCCTGAAACCGATACATATCTGATCTTTTGACATGTGACTTCAGTGTGAACGGTCAAAGTGCATTCATCCACCTACACGTTATCAACAAGACACAAACGTCACTATTCTGCGCTGAAGTAGGCGAAAATTGTTAATGAACTCCGTGTCACTGAAGTGAAGCACATCACCACTCACCACTCTTGGCTCCGTCTCCACATCCACACGTTCCTTTCAACGGACGTCGCTGCCGCTGCCCCACAAAACACCACGACCAAAAACCTCGTCCTTCTCCTTCTCAATCTCCTCCTTAAAACAAGTAAGTTGTTCATGTTCTGGCTCCGGTACGAGAGGAACTTTAAAATCTCCAGGTGCTCAATGCTGCGTCCATGTTTGGACAACTTCTGTAAACACAGAGACGCTCGCTGCGGTTGACACTTTCGGGCCGTTTAATGTTCACACTGGAGTCACATACAAGTCACATTTAATTGGAAATGTGAACGACCTCGCAAAAACATCGGATTTCACAAAAAAATCGGAATTGAGCGTTAAGCCCTGCAGTCTGAACGTAGCCTAAGTCCCTGTTTACACTGAAACTCGGAAACGATGTGCGTTCAGACATGTCGTTTCTGTATTCGCAATCAAAGCCTTCCCTTCACAGTAATCTAAAACCGCCTGAAACACTAGTCACGTGACAGGCTGGTGTCACGACGTCACGTGAGCGGTAAAAACAAGGAAGTCTGAAGTTGCAGCAGCCGATTTTGATCCGAGGGAGATGGCAAATGTAAAAACAGTCTTTTCGTGAACCGACGACGAGGTTCAGTTGTTACTTAGTGTAACACTGGATTTTAAGACGAGCACGGCGGCTCAGAGTGACGACTGACTCATTTCTGTGTCTGCAATCCTTTCCTATTCACACAGCTTTGAGCACATTTGTTTACGTTTTACAGAAACTAAACTTAAAACCACATGGCAAATTTGCATAAACTGAACGCTCAAAAAAACAGCTCGCTCCTTGTGCGCTGATGCGATTCAGCTTCTGTCGGACTAAAGGACACAGTGACTCAGTGGAATATGAGTGTTCTTTCTGTGACAGAGGGATGTTCTGCTGATGGTGAGTCTGTTCTGTGTTTCTATCACGTTGGAGATGGTTCATGGGAAACTTTTCAGAGATTATACGTCTGCAGGTCGTACACACACACCGTATACATGAATGTGTTCTAGCCTCTTAGCGTTTTGGCAGTGAATTACTTCGCGGACTTACATCAGAGTATAAGAGTTTTCAGGCGTCCACACGGTGCCAGATCAATTGATGAATTCGTGGGACCTGGCATCACCAGCTCGTTCGTCTCTGGAGCGGTTTTCAGTGGGATTAGTGTGAACGAACACTGCAACCACAACGAAAACGACTCGAATACGAACTAGTGTGGACGGGGCCTAAGACTTTACAAAGATGTGAGTCTGGTCACTGGTGAGTTCAGATGGGTGAGTTCAGATGGGTGACACGTGGTCTGTCCCCATACACGACTTGTACTGTTTATTAGGGATGTAACAATAACCGAAATATCGTAATATCATATCGTCAAAAGTCTCACAATAATAATAATAATCGTGGACTCTCACAATATATCAAATCACAAGTTCCTTTGCTTAAATTCATGGTTTTATAGTAGCAACAGCTTATGAACATCGGAAACTACATATCCCATGATTCATTTCAGCTCAGACAACATGAAGAAATATGTTTTTTACTTGAATTCTTGGGATTATGATTGAAATAACGCACACCAAAATAAAAAAAAAAAGTGTCCCATCTACAATTACATCAGCCTCTTCAAAATATCGCAATAAATATCATAATGTGAGATTTGGATATCGTTACATCGCTACTGTTTATGTATGTAGATTGTATTGTTTACTATGTTTGTGTATTCTATGTTTTGTATGTCTGAAACGTGGGAGTTCTGGTCCCTGTTAAATAAAAACGAGGGATTTCTGCAGAATCAATGAGCGCAGCACTAACCTCTGTTAATTTGACGTGAGGGAAATGTCATTTGGTTTGTCAATGGCAGATGGTCAATGAGACGCCCTTTGTTTCACACGCGTCACTGAAATAAATAAATGTGACTGGACGATCAGGTTTGGTTTTGCCTCATGACGCGACACAGGGAGTCGTGACCAGACTGATACAAATCTGAATAAAAAACACACAAAGATATCAGTCTGGATTTGTCAGGCAAGTGTTTTCCAATTGTGTTTTTCTCAGTTTAGACTTAAATGATCCAGATAATGAAGAACAGATATATGGATTTTTTGAACCACACCGATATTTAGTCTTCCTGCTGTGGCCAATAATCCATATTTGTAATACCGATATTAGGAATTAAAATGCCCACGGACCAAGTTTGGCCAGCAGTGTAAGTAAATGTAGTCCGCGATATCATATCAAACATGTATTAGAGCTGCTCGATGGCCACAGATCGACTATAGAGACATGAAGTATTCAAAATGTTGTTATTATTTTATATTATACTTGTTCTGGATTCATTGTTTAACCAAAACTATTATTAAACATTTATTTTACATGTACTTTTACTAGTGGCAAGAAAAATAGTGACCCTGAACTGACTCAAGCCGCCACTCCCACCAACGACTGTTCAATGGACACAAAAATTAAAATATGTGTATCAAATGGAGTGTCTGACTGCCCAACTTCAACTCAAAATGGATATTTTTCTAAGGTGACGGTCGCATGTACCATCTTTATTTGACTGAGTTTTTTTATTTTTATTTGTGTGACTCACCTGACTACTGTTTTATTTACATATAATTGGAGTTAAGAGTCCAATCTCCATCCATCCAATTTCTTCTGCTTATCCGGGGCCGAGTCGTGGGGGCAGCAGTCTAAGCAGGGACTCCCAGACTTCCTTCACCCCAGACACGTCCTCCAGTTCCTCCGGGGGGACACTGAGGCGTTTCCAGGCCAGTCCAGAGACATAGTCCTGGGTCTTCCCCGGGGCCTCCTCCTGGTGGGACATGCCCAGAACACCTCTCCAGGGAGGTGCCCTGGAGGCATTCAGAACAGATGCCCGAGCCTCAACTGGCTCCTCTCGACGTGGAGGAGCAGTGGCTCTACTCCGAGCTCCTCCAGTGTGACTGAGCACCTCACCCTGTCTCTAAGGGAGCACCCAGCCACCCTGCGGAGGAAACTCATTTCGAGCGCTTGTGTCCACGATCTTGTCCTTTTGGTCATTACCCAGAGCTCATGATCATAGGTGAGAGTAGGAACGAAGATCCTCACCTATGATCCAATCTTGACACTTGTTATTGTTTGTTCCAGTGTAAATTGCCTGTTATTTTGTAATTTTGGCAATAAAGTTCTAAAAATATATATATTTATTTTGATAGGAAAAGGTTCAACATTACACATCTTGAAAGAAGAGAAAAGATTGTTGAAATTTTTCAATATTTCGTTTGGCCCACGACTTAGTCCCAGTTTTAAATTTTGTGAATTTGTGAATTTGAGTTAGACATCCCTGGTTTAATATAAAGTTGTCGTAAAGTTCACAAATGAACGTTTCACTTAATAACACAATCTGTAAACATGCAGACATTTTAGTCTTTACTTTTAGACAAATCTGATGTGACACTGTGGGCAATCCATGTACAGTCTATGGGACGATCAGGAAAATAATGAGGCAAAATATCAGATAAAATCAATACTGATACTGATACTGATACTGATACTGATACTGAAACCCTCCCATATCTATGATTCCAATACTGGAGTCGATACATCCCCAATAATGATTTAAATTTTCAACAAAGTGTCAAATGTTAAAGTTGTTAACATTATTTTCAGTATTTTTGTATAATCAAATTTATGTTTAAAAACGTTTTCTTCTATTTTTGAGAAATTAAAGCAACATTTATTCAAAAGTAAAGTATAGTTAAAAACGTGTTGTGCTGTCTGCGTGTTAGAACCTTTATTTAGAGAAATGAACCTTTACAATACAGTTTTTTTTATTGATTTACATTTGCAGACTGTTTGACCCTGAAACAGCAGCATCAGGACATGGCCGGGATAATTTATTTTATTTGTATTTATTAATTTAAAACAAGGACAGTGCACAGAAAACATTAACCTCGGAAAGAAAAGACGCTCGGTGCCAGATTTATGTACGAGCTCTTTTCCATCTGTGCTCCTCGGGCAGGTACAAAATATATTAAAGGAACTATTTACGATTCAGACCAACTCTAACAATAACCACTATCCAGTTCATCATTAAACATTCAAAACAATTCTAATTTCCATCAATACAAGATTTAAAATTCATCATTATCTTCTAAAAATGTTATTGTCATCCTCTAAAAAGTACATCACATAAAACTACACTTTAAGAACATGTCCTGAAATAAGGAAAACAGCACAATTATAGTTCTGAAAATCCCAGTCTCTACTGAACTAAACGTAACATTTAACCGTTAACTTGAAAACAACCACTTCATGACATCACAAGGTGGAACAGAGCGTTTTGAGCTTTGGACATGTAGACAGACTGATAATAAAGACTCAAACATGTGTGAATGAAACAAAACACAACTCCAGGTCGGTTTTTGATGAGTTAACGATGATGGAGAAAAATAATTCCAAATCGAAATTGAATCATCTCTAAAGAAATAATTGACACTGAATTTGGAATTTTTCATACTGTTAATTAATGAAATCCATAAATGACAGGCTACAAACAAGGGACAATATGAAAAAAGTAAAAGGCAAAGAAATTTTACTTTTTAATGTTGAAATGTATGCCAACAACTTTTCATAAAAAAAAAATCTAATATGTACCGTATTTTTCGGACTATAAGTCGCACCAGCCAAAAAATGTGTAATGAAGAAGAAGAAAACATGTAAGTCGCACTTTTTTGGGGGAAATTTATTTTATAAAATCAGAGACCAGGAACTGACATTTCATCTTGAAAGTCAAGTTGTAGTAAAAACAACAGAACAGAGAAGGGACCAGGTCTAATCCAGGACTAAACCAGGATTGAAATAGTGTCATTACTATATTATAATGTCACATATGAACAGTTCTTCAGATAAACTATAACATAAACAACAGAACAGAACAAGTTTAACAAACTCTCCATCTCACTCCAAATCACTAAATCCATTCAGTTCTTCATCCTCGGTGTCACTTCTGAGCAACTCCACGACCTCCGGAGGTAAACAGAGCGACCGCTTCCTCTTCTGTGTCGCTGTCGTCAGACTCAGCATCAGTTCCAGTTAGAATTATTCTGGTCTTTCTGATGGATCCCGACAGGATGGTTTCGGTGTCTCTAAAGTCCAGGCTTTGTCCATCCATCCAGTGACTTCAGGAAAGTTTCATGGTTCATCCTCCCAGTGTCACAAGTTTCTCACTCAGGCTCCTGGATTTTTCTCTTTGTGGGTTGAAAAAAATTTGCGTCCACACACGTGTCGGATCAATAAATATTCACGTCCAGACGACAACAGAGCACTGAGTGAAAACGATGTAATACATCTGCCACACCTGTATGTGGCGCTGTAACAATGCCCAGAAATATAGTCGTTTTGTTTTGCAAAAGTTTAACATAAGTCACAGAACAAACCAATATATTCCACTGAGTCGTGTCCTTTAGTCTGACAGAAGCTGAACCACATCGGTGCACAATAGTGAGCTGTTTTTTGAGCGCTTAGTTTATGCAAATTAGCCATGTGGTTTTAAGTTTAATTTCTGTAAAACGTAAACAAATATGCTCAAAGCTGTGTGGATAGGGAAGACTTGCAAACACAGAAACGATGTGTGTGGACGCAGATCGTTTCTGATACGGTGATACGTGGATTTGTTTCAGTGTAAACATAATCTTTGTTATTGATCCATGTGTTTAATCTGTGGTGCGTGTTGTTAGTATTGGCACTAGCAGCGTGTCTCTGTTGCAGGGCGACCGGAGCGGCTCCGTAGGATAAACCTGTCACATTTTGGCAACGCTCTTGTGGTCTGTGGAGGCCAGTTCAAGGGCTGCAGGCTTCGCTGCGTCAGAGGACCCTGGGATCATGACATCATCATTTTCCAAAAGCTGCGGTTTGTCCACACGAAAACGCGACACTGGTGTTCTCAGATTTCTCCACTCTGGAACCCGTTCTCAAAACCTCAGTTTTCACCCACACGAAACGCCGGCTCCATGTGGACGAAAGACAAAAACGAATAAAAACTTCACCAAAAAATGTTGTCATGAGGACGGCCCTTCACTCCTGCTCGATTACCCTTTTCAGCTGAATATTTCACGACTTGGCGTTTGTAATCTGCAAAATCTGATTTTCTTTTTTGGGGGCATTTGTGTTCAATCTTCTCAGTCGTCTTTATAAGTTTGTTTAAATGTTAAAATTGTTCAGTGGTGCAGAAGTAATGGTGCGATCGACTGACATGATACAGACAGGACAGAGGCTCTTTCTGCAGGAGACATGCGCAGTAGAGCCAAGTGACAGTGGTACAGGAGGAACAGGAGCAGCAGATACTGACACACAAGACTAGAACCTCTCACCGCTTCAGTGTGAACATTTTAATACATAAATCGCACCAGAAACACCCAAACCATGAAAAAAGCGCGATTTATAGTCCGAAAAATACGATAAACTCTTTTTAATCCACGTAGACGACAATACATAATAAATCATAAACAGTGTTGGGGAGTAACAGATTACATGTACCAGAGTTATGTAATCAGAGTACAAATTATGAGTAACTGTATTCAGTTACAGTTACTGTTTCAGTGAGTGGTAATTGGATTACAGTTACTTTGTTGAAATAAATGGATTACACGGAGGTATTATCCTGTTTTCACATTTTGGGATAAACCAGGATTAAAACCAGGACTAAACCAGAACTAAACCAGGTCTAAACCGGGATTAAACCAGGACTAAATCAGGTCTAAACCAGGTCTAAACCAGGACTAAATCAGGTCTAAACCAGGACTAAACCAGGACTTAAACCAGGATCTAAACCAGGACTAAACCAGGACTAAACCAGGACTAAACCAAGACTAAACCAGGTCTAAACCAGGATTAAACCAGGTCTAAACCAGGACTAAACCAGGACTAAATCAGGTCTAAACCAGGACTAAATCAGGTCTAAACCAGGACTAAACCAGGACTAAACCAGGTCTAAATCAGGTCTAAACCAGGACTAAACCAGGACTAAACCAGGTCTAAACCAGGATTAAACCAGGTCTAATTTGGTTCAGTAAAGTCTGGGCTTTTTTATTTTCTTTTATCAGACAAAACATCTTATGTGAAGATTTCCTCGTCTTTGTTTCTCTACAGCAAATCAAGTAATCCAAAGTATTCAGATTACATTACTCACTTTATGTAATTTAATGGATTCCGTTACAAACTACATTTTGGGGTATGTAATCTGTAATCTGTAGGGGATTACATTTTAAAAGTCACCTTCCCAACACTGATAAACATAAATAAATATTCTCTTACCGAACAAACTGTTGCTGAATCCGTCCCAGATGCACGTCGCTTGGCTCCATATCCAACCTCCTTTTACGCACGCGAAGAACGTGAAGTTTATCCCCGTGACCGAGACGAGAAAATCGCTCAGGCTGATGTTGACGAGGAGCAGGTTGGTGGGCGTGCGCAGCCGCTTGAACTTCAGATACAAAACTATCACCACGACGTTGTTGCAGAAGCCGAACACGCCGATGGTCCCGATGGTCAGCGCTAAAACTTTGTACGTCCCCTGCGTAAAAAGTGAACTGGCGCCGCTTCTGTCCGCTCTGGTGTCGTTCAGCGGATTCATGTCGTGCGTAAAAAGTTGGTTTGGAGCATCGTGGAGGAGAGGAGGATCATCCGCGCGGAGGAGAGAAGAAGAGGAGGAGGAGGAGGAGCGGAGAGGCGGCCGCGTCTGAGCGCTTCATGTGCGGACACGAGAGGAGAGGAGAGTCGCTCCGTGCGCAGTGAAGAAGAAGAGAGGGGAAAAAAAGAAGAGAGGGAGGAGAAAGAGAAAGAGGGAGGGAGGGGGAGAGATAAACAGATAAACAGAGGGAAGGGAGAGCGAGGAAGGAAGAGAGAGAGAGATAGAGCAATTAGAGCGAGGGAGAGAGAGAGAGAGAAAAAGAGCAAGGGAGTGAGGGAATGAATGAAAGAGAGAGAGAGAGATAGAGCAAGGGAGTGAGTTAGAGAAAGAAAGAGAGAGAGAGAGAGAGAAAAAGAGCAAGGGAGTGAGGGAATGAAAGAGAGAGAGAGAGAGAGAGAGAGAGATAGAGCAAGGGAGTGAGTTAGAGAAAGAAAGAGAGAGAAGAGAGAGAGAGAGAAAAAGAGCAAGGGAGTGAGGGAATGAATGAAAGAGAGAGAGAGAGAAAGGGAGACAGCCAGAGCACTGGAGTGAGGAAGAAAGAGAGAGAGAGAGAGAGAGAGAGAGAGAGAGAGAGAGAGAGAGAGAGAGGGAGTGAGGGAGAGAAAGAGAGAGCTACAGCAAAGAGGAGAGGCGGAGAAAGAGAGAGAGAAAGGGAGACAGCCAGAGCACTGGAGTGAGGGAGAAAAAAAGAGAGAGAGAGAGAGAGAGAGAGCAAGGGAGTGAGAGGGGGGGGTGAGATAGAAAAAGAGAGTTAGAACAAGGGAGAGAGAGAGAGAGAGAGAGAGAGAGCGAGAGATAGACAAGGGAGTGAAAGAGAGAGAGAGCTACAGCAAAGGACAGAGGGAGAGAAAGAGAGAGAGAAAGGGAGACAGCTAGAGCACTGGAATGAGGGAGAAAGAGAGAGGGAGAGAGAGAGAGGGAATGAAGGAGAGAAAGAGAGAGAGAGGGAATGTGAGGGAGAAAAAGAGAGAGAACGAGAGATAGACAAGGGAGTGAGGGAGTGAAAGAGAGAAAGAGCTACAAGCAAAGGACAGAGGGAGAGAAAGAGAGAGAGAAAGGGAGTGAGGGAGAAAGAGAGAGAGAGGGAATGAAAGAGAGCAAGAGAGAGGGAGTGAGGGAGAAAAAGAGAGAGAGAAAGGAAGTGAGGGAGAGAAAGAGAGAGAGAGAAAGGGAGACAGCCAGAGCACTGGAGTGAGGGAGAAAAAGAGAGAGAGAGAGAGCAAGGGAGTGAGAGAAAGAGGGGGGGATGTGAGATAGAAAAAGAGAGTTAGAACAAGGGAGAGAGAGAGAAAGAGCAGGGGATTGAGGGAGAGAGAGAGTGAGAGAGAAAATAAATGAGAGATAGACAAGGGAGAGAGGGAGAGAAACAAAGAGAGAGAAAAAGGGAGACAGCTAGAGCACGGGAGTGAGGGAGAAAAAAAGAGGGAGATAGAGCGAGGGAGTCAGGAAGAGAAAGAGAGAGAGAGAGATAGAGTTAGAGCGAGGAAATGTGGGAAAGAAAGAGAGAGCGAGAGAGAGGGAGTGAGGGAGAAAAAGAGAGAGAGGGGGAATGTGGGAGAGAAAGAGAGAGAGGGGGAATGTGGGAGAGAAAGAGAGAGAGAGAGTGAGGGAGAAAAAGAGAGAGGGAGATAGAACAAGGGAGTGTGAGAGAAAGAGAGAGATAGAGTTAGAGCAAGGGAATGAGGGAGAGAAAGAGAGAGAGAGAGAGAGAGAGAGAGAGAGAGAGGGAGTGAGGGTGAAAAAGAGAGAGCTACAGCAAAGAAGCGAGGCGGAGAAGGAGAGAGAGAATGGGAGACAGCCAGAGCACTGGAGTGAGGGAGAAAAAGAGAGAGCAAGGGAGTGAGAGAAGAGAGAGAGATAGAGTTAGAGTGAGGGAATGAGGGAGAGAAAGAGAGCTAGAGCAAGGGAGTGAGGGAGAGAAAGGGAGTGAGAGAGAGAGAGAGAAAGAGAGAGATAGAAAGCCAGGGAGTGAGAGAAAGAGAGCGAGAGAGTTAGAGCGAGAGAATGAGGGAGAGAAAGATAGAGAGATAGAGTGAGGGAGGGAAGGAGAGAAAGAGAGACACAGCAAGGGAGTGAGGGAGAAAAAGAAAGAGAGAGAGATTGAGGGAGAGAGAGAGAGAGAGTTAGAAGAAGTGAGTGAGACAGAAAGAGAGAGTTAAAGCAAGGGAGAGAGAGAGAGCTAGAGCAAGGGAGTGAGGGAGAGAGAGAAAGACAGTAAGAGAGTGAGGGAGAGAACGAGAGATAGAGCAAGGGAAGGAGAGAGAGAAAGAGAGAGATGGAGACAAAGAGAGAGATATAGAGTTAAAGCAAGGGAATAAAGGAGAGAAAGAGAGAGATGGATAGAGCTAGAGCAGTAGAGCAAGGGAATGAGAGAGAGAGAGAGAGAGACAGAGAGAGAAAGAGAGAGAGTGACTTCGAGGGAAGGGATGAGATGGGGAGAGCGAGGAGGGAAGAGAAAGAGAAGAGAGATAAAGCAAAGGAGTGAGAGAGATAGAGCCGGAGCGAGGGGGTGGGAAAGAGAGGTAGAGCTGGAGCGAAGGAGGGAGAGGGGGAGAGAGAGAGAGAGCGCTAGAGCGAAGGAGGAAAGGAGCGAGAGAGAGGGAAAGCAAAGGAGTGAGGGAGAGAGAAAGAGGAGAGATGCAGGCACGGGAGGAGAGAGATGGAGAGAGAGGACAAGAGAAAGAGAGGAGGAGGAAGGGAGAGATGTGAGAAGTGAGTCTGTGGTGTGAAGATTCCTGTCACCTCTAAATGATTCTAATATTTATTCAGATTGTTCATTACGATCTCAATTATATCTCCACGATTTGGTTCATATTGTGAATAAAACGTCATTATTTGAACGATTTAAGGTCACATCTGTATTGAAAAGGTCATATTACCTCATTTTAAAAGACGTTCGGTTTTATTTTACTTTAGATAAAAAAACGTGTACTGTTATTAAGTTGCGTCGGCGTGAGTCTGGTCCCCCTTTTTTCAGATGGGGGTGATTGACAGGTGGATTAGCCAATCACGGTCCATCAGTATCAAAACAAATAAGTCGGCTTAAGAGGAGAAAAGAAAAGACAAACATACCACAGGGACTGAAAAACAGAGCGGGTTTCTGTAGAATCATGTGGCTGGCTCACGGAATACTGTTTCCAAACAAACTTTCTGTGTAAGTTAATCACCCTGAAATACCAAATAATAGCCGGGTTTCGATTAACTGCTGGGTTCCCCTTAAAGGGACAGTTCAGAATTTTGGACATAGGACCTGATTTCCTCGTGAGCCTGAGTGTTGGAGACGTGCGGAGACACTTTTTTAAATATTCCATCCAGTTCTTGTATTTGCAGAGGTGCTGGTGTTAGACTAGTGCAGGTCAATGGTCATAGTTTATCCTGACACTAAAAACAGTCTTACCCACTCCACAAAACACCTGAAGAAAATCTGTTATTACTCCAGACTGTCCATGTGAATTGTGTTATCACTGTGTTCAGGTGTGTGGTTTGTTTTCTTTCTGCATGTACATGTGTCCTGCTGCGTGAGCTTCTGCCGTGGACTGGAGGAGTGTCTCTTCTGTCTGTCATGCCACATGTGACTCTGTGACTCCGTGTGCTGAAACACAGACTCTGTTTTGGCTAGATTAACATTTGTTTGAATAGTTTGTAAGTTTTTGAGATCATTCATTCATGTGGCCAAACCGGCGTGTCAAAGCCTGATCCCGTCAGATCTCAGACGCTCAGCAGGGCCTGGTTAGTACTTGGATGGGAGACACTGGAAAAATGTGGTGCCACAGGGAGGCACAAGTCACAAAAAGTGATGTGTGAGTGATGGTGGTGGTCAGCAGGTCCGATGGTGCAGATTGGCAGTTGAACTTCAGTGACCACCTCCGGATATGGAGTGACAGAATAATGCTCTGTGAAGTGTCTTTGTGACAAATGTCTTTGAAAGGTGCTATATAAATAAAAACTTAATTACTAGACCTGACCTGACGAAGATCCACTGATCAAAATGTTAAAGGCAGTTGGGGAGTAAGTGTGCAGGCTCCGTCTCACTTTCTATAATCTTAATGTTAGCCCTTTAAATAGCCCTTTGTTTTACCAACTTTGATTATATTTGCTAATTTACATTTCTTTTTAGTTGTTTCAGTCATGAAAGATGAATACAAAATAATGTTCATGCATCAATGTGAATAAAAAGAAGGAAAAAGTGGTTCAGACTTGTAATATCTGCTCCTTCTCACTCAAAATAAAACATTTCTAACACTTCAACACTTCCATCTACATTTATAACCAACTTATTTACATGACATACCCAATATTAAGTACATGTTAATTAACACAAAAGCACAGTTCATACTTGATACTTTTTTTTTTTTTTAGCATATCATGTTTGACTTTTTCTTTTAAACACTTGAATAAAAACAAAAATAGTAGTTGGGGATTTGTCGGGGAAGAACATTTGTAGAGACTTGTCTGCTTTTCGATCTCAGTTGTGTTCACAGCTAAATGTCACCGTGTGGAAATGTGAGTCTGACCTGGTTTTTGGAGCCCTCAGGTTCAACCAAAATAGAAGTAAGCAAAGCACACTCTGAATTGGACAAAATAAGCTTGTTTTTTGGGGGAAATCTGAGAGCTGTGGCCATCATGTTCTCCAGTCAAACAAATGAAAATGAGATGTTTTAGTTTTGTTTTTCTGTTTGATATTTTGGTGTTAATCCAAAGTTTATTTCCAGAAAGGTGCACAAAGCAGTTCATCGTATGGTAGTCAAGAAATCTGTGCGGCTGAATCCTTCTAGACAAGCAGCAGACGCCACCAGGCCAAGTGACAGGTCGGCTCTGTGGAGAGATGAGCCCACTCACCACAACAATGTCTGTTTCACGAGCTATTTTTGAACAATAAAAACCCCTGACAGCTGAAGAAATGAAAAGTAGATGTTTAAAGACGCAGGGTGTAATGCTTCAGGTGTTTGACATCTGCTTGTTTCCATGGAGATACACCTGATATGTTCCTCAGAGGAGGAAGGCGCACAGGAGGCATCCAGAACAGACGCCCGAGTCACCTCTGCTGGCTCCTCTCGACGTGGAGGAGCAGCGGCTCTACTCCAAGCTCCTCCCGTATGACTGAGCTCCTCACCCTGTCTCTAAGGGAGCGCCCAGCCACCCTGCGGAGGAAACTCATTTCGACCGCTTGTATCCATGATCTTGTTCTTTCGGTCATTGCCCAAATCTCATGACCATAGGTGAGGGCAGGAACATAGATTGACGGTAAATCGAGAGCTCTTCACCTCTTCAAAACAGACCAATACAGCGTCTGCAGTGATGTGGTCGCTGCACCGATCCACCTGTCAATCTCACGTTCCGTCCTCTCCTCACTCATGAACAAGACCCTGAGATACTTGAACTCCTCCACTTGAGGCAGGAACTCTCCACCCACCCGGAGAGACAAGCCACCTTTTTTTGGTCAAGAACCATGGCCTCGGACTTGGAGGAGCTGATCTTCTTCCCAGCCGCTTCACACTCGGCCCCTGTGCTGCAGATCCTGGTCCAATGAAGCCAAATGGTAAATGGTCACATTTTTCTATAGCTCTTTTCCACCTTCAAGGTGATTTACAACAAGGAACCACTCACCCATTCACACACCAGTGTACGCAGACACTGTGGGCAAGGTGGGTTAAGTGTCTTGCCCAAGGACACAACGACAGCATTCATCTGTGGGAGCTGGAATCACACCAGTCAACCTGTGAGTCAGTGGATCTGACTGCTAAACCAATGATGGTTGGTGTCAAAAGTGGGATTTGAACCGCCAACCTTCAGATCAGTGGACAAACGCTCTACCAACCAAGTTACTGCCACCAACAGGACAACATCATGTGTGAACAGCAGAGATGAGATCCTGTGGTCCCCAAACCGGACCCCCTCCGGCCCCTGACTGCGCCTAGAAATTCTGTCCATAAAAACAATGAACAGAACCGGTGACAAAGGGCAGCCCTGGGCGGAGTCCAACATGCACCGGGAACAGGTCTGACTTACTGCCGGCAATGAACACAGCCCTTAGCAAAAGGCCACAGACCCCAGACTCCTAGAGCGCCCCCCACAGGACACCACGAGGGACACGGTCGAATGCCTTCCCTCGGGAGCTGTTCCGGTCATGTCCCAACAAAATTAGGCCCCAAGGAAGACCCAGGACACACTGGAGGGACTATGCATCTGGGCTGACCTGGGAACACCTCTGGGTCCCCCGAAGGAGCTGGAGGAAGTGTCCAGGGTGAAGGAAGTCTGGGAGTCCCTGCTTAGACTGCTGCCCTCGCGACCCGGGGATGGATGGATGAATGTTCCTCAGAACGACTTTAAAGGACCCATGTTAAGCTTTTTTAAAATCTATGTTATAAAGTTGTTTCCGTCATCAAAAACACATCTGGAGTTTTGTTTTGTTTCTTTCACACATGTTTAACTCACAAACTCTGCAGATTTAGGCTTATGTAACAGATAATACTCCCTACAACTGTACAACAACTGTTTCTGTCAATCATCATGACATATTTGCAGTGTTTCCTTATGGCCATATTAAGATTTTTTTTACTTATCCTACATACATTTATATAATTTATGTCTTATTGATACCAGTCTCTTGTTATTTTTTTATTGCTACTTATTTAGAAGTTTATTACCTTTATCTTTTTTGTTTTTACTCTGTGTTTTTGTAATAGAATGTGATGTGTGAGCCTCTGAGTCCAAGTAATTTCCCTCGTGGATCAATAAAGTCGGCTAAGTCCTGGTCTAAAATAATAATAATAAAAACTGTACTTGACCTTGTTCTCGCAGGTTTTGGTTCGTGATAGTGAACTTTTTATTCCAGGACTGAAAATAAGGCACTTTTGAGATTTAAGAGAATTCATTTTTCACAAAGAAGGAACATTACACCAGGAGTAATATTTAACACACTTTTTTAGCCGAGGAGAATTTGAAGTGTCAGGTCAGTGGAGCATTTTCCCATCAAACTGATTCATTTTGTTGGACTGAAATTTAGTAATATTAAAATACAGCATTCAGAGTTAAATAATGTAGTAGCAGGTCAATTCAGAACAAGCTAAAAGAGGGAGTATTACACTTCTATGGTCAGTGTTGGGGAGTAACAGATTACATGTACCAGAGTTATGTAATCAAAGTATAAATTATGAGTAACTGTATTCGGTTACAGTTACTGTTTCAGTGAGTGGTAGTTTGATTACAGTTACTTTGTTGAAATAAATGGATTACACGGCGGTATTTTCCTGTTTTCAAATTTGGGGCTATATCCCTATTTTATTTTTTTTTAATTGGGTAATTCCACTCATTGCTGGAAACCCAAACAGAACATGTGCAGTAAGAGTTGTGTAAACATCTTGTTAACGTTGGTGGTGTCAGTCACACAGTGGACGAGGTTGTTTCATTTTGAGTAAAAACATCAGCTATTACTGATTTTTACTGGGCTGGTGCCTGTTTGTCCTGAAAGTGATTTTTCTTTTTTTAAATAAATAATATGACATCTAACAGTAGGTGGACATGATTTAAAGCAGCAGTGATCTCATATAGAAAAGCATTTCTCTATCAGTAATATTTTTAATATGGTTAAGGAAAGACTGAGCTTTTTATTGTCTTTATAAAGACAAAACATCTTATGTTCAGATCCTAGTCTTTGCTTCTCTACAGTAAACAAAAGTCTGTTCGTGGAGACTTGGGTTCGACAGCCAGTTTGAAGAGAACAGACAAGAATTTTCAGGATGTGGTTGGTACATTCATGTAGTTTTAAAAAGCATGACAATATCAAGTAATCCAAAGTATTCAGATTATGTTACTCACCTAAAGTAACTTAATGGATTACGTTACAAAATACATTTTGGGATATGTAATCTGTCCTGGGTTAGTCCTGGTTTAGTCTTGGTTCAGTCTGTGATGTAGGTTGTATTTGTTTCTTGCACCGTGTTTTTTTTTTTTTCATTTGCACCACATTTTTTGTTTGTACCTCATTTAAATTTGTGTTTGAGTTTGTGAATTTGCATCGTTTGGGCCCCGTCAGCCAGAATAGGGCCCAGGAGAGATCGCTAAATGACTCAAACATGCATGGACGACATCTAAACCCACATCAGACATGTTTTTGACAATAGAAAAAACATAGAAACGATAGAAAGCTCAAACAAATCAATTTTACATAATACCTCATCTTTAAATTAAAAGAGCATATGGTTTTATTTCGATCGCTGCTGCTGCTTCGCCTCAGAGATGCAATTAAAGTGAACGACACTGACCCTGAATAGACTGTTTGCAATTACAACTGAAGACTCTGCTGAAAGTACCAGACGTCACCACTGCGGACGAGACTTTGGGAATCATTACTGATACTAAAAATGATTTAAAAAACACCAGTTGTTCTACACCTTTAAGTCTTTTACATTTTGCTCATTGTAAACCAGAAAAGTTAGGATTTTCTGCTCCTACATCGTCATTGTGGCGTCTCATGGTTGAAAATAGAGTGTTGCTGTTTTTAGCTTTGACAAATGACTATGCAACATTTTTAATTAAACTCTACATGATCTGGAGTAGCCATAGTTTTTTTCAGAATCTCTCACTACAGAAATGCGGGTGAGGGATAAACAAATTTATAATTTTCTGAGCACTCAAACTACAAATGAAATCAAAACTGTAATTAACCTTTGACATAACCATTGTTTAAAAAAATATAAAGTATAATAAGTATAATATCCACACAGAAACAAATTAAAAATAAAAGATGTGAATAAAATCCCTCAGTGGTCCAGGTAGAATCCATGACAAAGGAGAAATTCAATTTGTCAACTGGACAAAAGTTGGATGAGCTGCGAAATTTATTCAGCCAAAATAAACTTTTGTCCAGGTGAGAAATTGAAATTCTCCTTTGCCTAAAAAATACCTTGAGAAAAGAAAGTCAAAATCTGTTTGAGAATATACTTGACAAACATTACATTTTTGAAAACATAAAATAAATAAATACTCACATACATTAAGCCCCTCCCACCTAGACTGATTCACTTCATGGAAACTGTTTGACTTCGCAGCATTAGGATTTGTTAGGATACAGTAGATGGATACTTTTCTATTTAACCAATCGCTGCTGTTTGTCGTGACGTATGTAATGAGCTGTTAATGGGGTTAACTGGTTTTACCAAATCCCGTAGGAAGAAGGGCAATAACGTCTTTCTCCTTGATAAAATTCACCAAACATTCTCTGTGTTCCGGCTTTAAATCCTCGATCTCGGGAATCGTTGCCAAAACAGAATGTCTGGTCCTTCGCTGATTGGCTGGTGCCCAAACTCGCACTTCCGGGGTTCTTGCAAACCGTCTAATGTATTTTGATTCCTGACCTAGTCACCGGAGAGAAATAAAATTGAGCAGAGGCACTAGGTGGTGCCAGCCTGACTGCCTCCCACACACAGTTCAGCTGAAATTACAGTTTCTACATGACATCAAAATTCTTTACAATGTGCAAAAAGGGGCAAAAAAGTCTTTAAAGTCCTAAAATTTTCTTTTACATATGTAACAGCATCTTAGGGCGGCAGTAACTAAGTTGGTAAGAGCGTTTGGTGGTTGGTGGTTTGAATCCCTCTCTCGACATAAAACATCATTGGTTGAGCGTTCAGATCCACTGATCCACAGGTTGGCGGTGTGATTCCAGCTCCCACAGATGAATGCTGTTGTTGTGTCCTCGGGCAAGACACTTTACCCGCTTTGCCCCCAGTGTCTGTGTACACCGGTGTGTGAATGGGTGAGCGCCTTGAAGGTAGAAAAGCACTATATAAAAATTTTACATTCTTTAATTCCAAATAGCTGGACGTTTATTAAATCCACTGGTTTACGTTAGGTGTCTCCAGTTCAAAGCAATAACATGTTTGGCCTGTAAAAAAATAAATAAAAATGTACAGACTTTTTTTTACATTTACATTACCTCTAAAGCTGGATAGATAGATACCTTATTTATCCAGAAACGTTCATTTTCTCTTCTTATGCACATTAACTTCTTGGGTTCTTTTCAAAGGCAACTTATCACAGTTTGAAGATAAATACACTTATCCAGGCTGGTGCCACCTAGTGCCTCTCCTCAATTTCATTTCTCTCCAGCAATTAGGTTAGAAATCAAAATACACTAGACAGTTTGCAAAAACCCTGGAAGTGCGAGTTCGGGCACCAGACAACCAGTGAAGAGCCAGACATTCAGTGTTGGCAACGATTCCCGAGATCGAGGATTTAAAGCCGGAACAAAGAGAATGTTTTGTGAATTTTATCAAGGGGAAAAACGTTATTGTCCTTCTTCCTACGGGATTTGGGAAAAGCTTAATACACCATTTAGCCCCAGGACCAAATAGCAATGATTGGTTAAATTAAAAAAGTCGAACGAATCCTAACGCTGCGAGGTCAGACGGTTTCCACAAAGTGAAACCGTTTGATGAATTAGGCTAAAATACATCTCTCTGTACCAGATTTTTTCCCTTTAATTTAAGACAAATTTATCTTGCCTCAGCACAGATACATTTTCTAAGCAGCGCTCTACGGTCTGCATCTAAGTAGAAATCATTATATTGTCTTATAATCAGGAGGTGCGCAGTTGTTTTTAGCTGCACAGTGACAAGAAAACTTTGCTCTGGCCTCTGAAAGTTGTGAAAAGCTTTTATAAACTCATCATGGTGAGTAATTAGGAAGCTCTGAATTCATTAAGTAGAAGTGAGGAAGAACTTTGGACCACTGCAAACCATAAATGAGCTTCTGTTATCTTTTCTTTCCCAGTTTAAGACAGAAAATATCATAAAGGAAATACAAATGCTTCCATAAAGTTTCAAGCCTAAATATTTTATAATAGGAGTCATTCGATATTCCCCATGAAGTCCGGAGATACCACTCAGCTCTGGTTATGGTCCATTTGCCGTACTTCAAATCTATCTTCTTAAGTGCTTCACCATTTGGCTCACGGTAGCTTTTACAATCCACCTCGCTCAGATTTGTCTCTTTTGAAAGTAAAGTTCGACCTCTGCACAGGAAAGACTCGTACAGTACAGTAAAAAACATTGAGGAGTTTTTGTTTAGTTGAAATGAATTCTATAAGAGAAGGCTGATTTTGGTCCAGAATGTCTTAGAATATTTGAACTATTAGCTCTCCTGCGGTTATATGAAGAATAAATAACAGTTGGATTTCTTGTTTACAGTAATAAGTTAACAGTGTTTCAAGGAATAAGCATAATTTTCCCTCTCTACACTGGTATCGGTTCATATCAGGTATCGGCATGTACTTAAGTCAAATACGACATCGATATCGGAACTGAAAAGGCTGGATCAGTCCATGTACCATTTGTTCTTTTGAATTTCAATTAAGAATGAAAAACAAACAAACAAACAAAAAAACTGTTTGTCATGTCATTATTCTGTTTTAGTGTTAAACAAAAAAACTGATTTCGATCTCTATTTCCAATATTTAATTTAAAGTTTATTTCAAATAACACCAATCAAAAAACAGTCTCTGTGACTATTTTAATTTTGGTATTTTATTCTCTCCCCGGAAGTTCTGCTGCTCGAAGGACTTACCTGAAAAACGTCTCAGAAAATCATTGTTGTCAATTCCATGATGAAAAACAGAAAGTAGCAATAAACTTTTTGTTAACCTTTGTTCACTTGACACCGAAGCAAATCGAAGTGTATCATATCATGCTTTTGTACATTATGAAAAATCAATGGAGTTTTAAAATCAAGTTTTTATAATTTGTGGCTTTTACCCAAAGTCAAACCTTTTTTATCTTTTAAACTTTTTGGACAAGTCATGCAGGCTTTTATTTCATCATGCCTGGACGACTGTAACGCACTTTATTTTGGCATCTCACAAAATGCACTTTGCCAACTAAAGTTGGTCCAGAATTCTGAGGCACGGCTTTTAACGGGAAACAAATTACTCCAATTCTTGTGGCTTTGCATTGGCTTGATTGATTTTGTTTTTAAAACTTTGAATGGACTGGCCCCATGTTACATCTCGGACTTCATCCAGATTTACACCCAGATCTGTGGTCCAGTTCCAGCTCATGGGGCCTAAGACGAGACTTAAAACCAGGAGGGACAGGGTCTTCTCTGTGACTGGCCCCAAACTCTGGAACGCTCTGCCTCCTCACATCACAACAGCCTCTTATTTGATTGATAATTTACTCAAACATGCATGGATAGCATTTAAAACCTCTTCAGGCACATTTTAAGGGAATATTAAAGCATAGTAGAAAGCTCCAAGAAGTGAACTTTGCTTAATACTCCCTCTTTAACGTTCATTTTGTGCAACAATCTGTTTCAAACCCCACTCAAGTCGAGCGCATCTCTCCAAACACAAACTTGTGATTGCATTTGCTCTCGGTTCAGCCCCGCATGCCGTCACAGGAGCCCAGTGAATTAAAACGTGATTAAAAGCCAAAGATTTCTGACCTAATTTCACGTTTCACACAGGCTGGAGCCGCGCACATAATCTTTTAAACAGATTCTGAGGCAGGAAGATTATTAAGACGCTAACCCCTGTGCCGCTATGTGACCAGATGCATAATTCATGACGACGGGAAGAAGAGGTGATCGGACAAGACGGAAAGTTAAAGGTTTTGTCAGAGTTACCTCAAACATACTGTAATATCCACACAGACTTTTCTATTACACTTTTATCTCATGTACTAACAATTAAAGGTTGTATAGTGTACAAAACTGACTCCTGTGAGCTTTAAGTCTTGTTATAATGTTGTTATTTCATCAAAAACAGATCTGGAGTTGTGTTTTGTTTCATCCACTCACTTCTGTTGATGCAAGATATAATAAAATAACAAATATAAAATAGCTACAACTTAAATGTCAAACCGGAGCGACTGGCAACGATGAAAACAAACTGCGTAGGCTCATGAAATCTGCAGGACTGTCTTATAGTGACCTGCAACATGAGGTACCAGGACTGGACCAGGACTGAGTGTTGGGACGGGCTCGGAGGTGTGCCTGCGCAGACCGTTGGGTGACCCCGGGCGAAAGGACCGGTGCAGAGCTCCATGCCCCATGGAGCTAAACGCAGCTGACACCCGATCGCGCTTTGCAGACACCCTTCTCCACGGGCTCTCTCGCTCTCAAGTCCAAGATTAGTACTGGTTTAGACCTGGTTTAGTCCTGGTTTAGTCCTGGTTTAGTCCTGGTTTAGTCCTGGTTTAGTCCTGGTTTAGACCTGGTTTAGTCTTGGTGTATTCCTGGTTTAGTCCAGGTTCAGTCCTGGGCACATGTGTTGTAGCCTAAAATTTATGTTGTGTAGGTGATTATGAATAGCCAGGCTGGCGTCACCTAGTGTCTCCGCTCAGTTTCATTTCTCTCCTGCGACTAGGTCAGGAATCAGAATATCTCCAACCTTTTCCCTACCTTTACAAAACAAAAATGCTAGAGAGCTGCTAATTTTAGGGGCCGCAAGAAATTGAGACGATTATAAGAAAGAGAGCACAGTTAGATGTCTACAAAACATAAACCACTGTCCATTTATTAGTGCACAAAGTTGGGCTTCAAAATTATACATTTACAATGGTAATAGGCATGTAATGACCAATTTTTTTGTTATTCAGCACAATGGTGTAATTCAGAAATCCTTTGGTGAGCTACTTGGAAGGGGGTGGAGAGCTGCTGGCAACTCCTGAGCTACAGGTTGGAGACTCTTGCATTAGACAAGTTTGCAAGAGCGTCATGCCATGACGTCAAACTCAGCACAACAGTAAACAAAGCGGTTGAGATGGATGAAGACGAAGACATGCATTCTGTGTCGGCAACCATTTCCGAGATCGAAGATTTAAAGCTCGAACAAAGAGAATGTTTGGTGAACTGGTGCATTACATACGTCATGATTGGTAAAAAAAAAAAAAAAGTATGAGATTTTACAGAGGAACAATGCATATGTACAACTACACTTTGAGTAAAACAAGAGAGAAGTATTTTTCGGACATTATTGGTAATTGCAGTAACAACTCTCGTGTCCTGTTTGCAACAGTGAACAGATTAACAAACCCTCCAGCTCCACTGCCACTAGGACTAATTTCCACATCTAAATGTAATGAGTTTGCAGTTTTCTTTAATGACAAAGTTCAGGGCATCAAAAATGCCATCAATTCCACAACACAAATAACAAGCATGCAGCCACAGAGACACTTAGAGCTGAATCACTTTGCACCTGTAACTGACAAAACTGTTTTAGAGATCGTTACCAGTCTGAGTTCATCTACTTGCTGCCTGGACATGTTACCCACTAGATTTCTAAAGTCTGTCCTCAACAGTTTACTTTCACCACTCACTCACATAGTTAACATGTCACTTCAATCTGGAACATTCCCAAATGCGTTGAAAACTGCGGTCATTAAGCCTCTCCTAAAGAAGAGCAGTCTTGATGCCACAGTACTGAACAATTTCCGACCCATCTCAAATCTGCCGTTTTTTTGGCAAAGTCCTTGAAAAAGCTGTTTACCAACAGCTTACGAACTTTCTCCAAATGAACAACTCCTTTGATGTTTTCCAGTCAGGTTTTAGAGCCACCACAGCACTGAGACTGCTCTTATCAAGGTGACAAATGACATCCGCCTGAACACTGATGCAGGCAAAGTCTCAGTCTTGATCCTGTTAGATCTGAGTGCTGCTTTTGACACTGTCGATCATGGGATCCTCTTACAGAGACTAGAGGACTGGGTGGGCATCTCTGGTACTGTACTAAACTGGTTCAAGTCCTATCTAGAAGACAGGAAGTATTTTGTTGAAATTGGAAACTGTGTCTCAGATCACATGGCCCTGACCTGTGGGGTGCCTCAGGGGTCAATCCTGGGCCCCCTGTTGTTCAATCTCTACATGCTGCCATTAGGCCAGTTAATAAGCAGCAATAACGTGTCTACCACAATTATGCAGATGACACTCAGATCTACGTCTCTCTGGCAGCAGGAGACTATGGACCAGTGGAGTCACTTGTCACTGCATCCAACAGATCAGTGTGTGGATGCAAAACAACTTTCTCCAGCTAAACTCTGACAAGACTGAAGTCATAGTGTTTGGTCCACAGAAACAAAGGGACAGTGTCAGCAGTCACCTCCAGTCTCTCTCTCTAAAACCTTCAAATCAGGCAAGAAATCTAGGGGTAATAATGGACTCAGACTTGAACTTTAACAGCCACATCAAATCAATAACATCTGCAGCCTTTTACCATCTAAAAAACATAGCAAAAATCAAAGGTTTACTGTCTAAATCAGACTTGGAGAAACTTATCCATGCGTTTGTCTCCAGTATTAGATACTGTAATGTTCTGCTCACTGGTCTCTCCAAACGAGCTGTGAGACGCTGCAGAACATCCAGAACATCCAGAACATCCAGAACGCTGCAGCTCGGGTCCTGACTCGAACTAGGAAGTACGAGCACATAAGTCCTGTGCTCAGGTCTCTGCACTGGCTCCTGTGCCTCAGAGACTTTAAAGCAGCTCTGCTTGTACAAGTGTCTCCATGGCCGAGCACCAAAGTCCATCTGTGACATGTTAGTGTCATATGAACATCTCACACTCTGAGGAGCTCAGGGACCGGCCTCCTGCTGGTGCCCAGAGTCACGACTAAACAAGGGGAGTCAGAGTTTCAGGTTCATGCAGCTAAAACCTGGAACAGTCTGAACATGTGAGACAGACTCTTCTGTGACGCTGTTTAAATCCAGACTCAAAACATTTCTGTATAACGGTGCAAATAACTGAAAGGTTTTCATTCCGCACTCTTCTCTCCAATTTATGTCTCTCTTTTTTAATTTTAATCTTCATGATTATTTATGTTTTGATTTGTTTTTATTATGATTTTAATGTATTTCTTATTCTGTAAAGCACTTTGAATTACTTTGTGTACGAATTGTGCTGTACAAATAAACTTGCCTTGCCTTGCCAGGTGCTCACAAAGATAACACTCTGCTGACCACAAGAGGATCCTACTTCACACACTGATACACACTATAAAAACTGTAAACACACACACCTCAGGGCTGTCCTCAGGTTCTTTCTCGAGGACCTGTAGTTACACTGTTCACTTTACCTCAATAAAGGCTCAATAAAACCTTCTGACTTTACATTTCAGATTCACGGTCGTCTCTGATATTTACGCCATAAACGAACATCCTCACAGCACTACAAACACGTGCCAAGGTTTGTCCAGTGTACATTCAAATACTGTGTGATTATTTTATCTTTTGGAAACACATTTGGTCTTGTAACTAAAACTCATTTGGTTTGGTCGTCAAAGAGTGTGTAAGAAAGACTCTTCAATGTAAACACTTCTGTTCCCTTTTGCTCCCTGATCTTGTCTGGAAATGACAAACGCAGGTGAATGTGGAGACAAACCAGATCGAGCATTTGGCTTTCAGATCTCTTTTCTCTCCTTTGAAATATACCACACCTTGTATTGTTTTAACTCCACATGTAACATCCTGCTCAGGAAGGACAACAGGAACACATCTGGACACACCTCAGGAGGAGCCGTCACCTTCTCACGTTGACATGTGGGTCTTCTCAGTTTATATAAACTTGATGCTTGTATCATTCAGACGTCTGATGTCAGAGGGACATGCTGCTGCTTGTTCTGTTGGACGTATTTCTTAAAAGAAATAAACTCTGCGTCGTTGCTTCAACATTCATGAGTGTCTACAAAAGGAGTTTTTTTACACAGCAATTATTTGACAAATAAAATATATTAAGAAAGTATAACATAAATATAGTCAATCATGGCTGCTTTTGTATCTACCACACTGTTTTTGAAGAGCTCAGTTTTAAAAATCATATCATTAGATTTTAACCAAGCAAGAAATGCAGCATGTGCAGTTAAATGGACTCAAGTAAAGGAGGTAAAAGTTGGATTTGTAAAATGAGCTGTTTGTTTTTTCCTGTATCCATGGAGAAGAGGCTAGGTGAAAAGCAACTGAGGAGCTAGTTATAGATCTTTGAGATCCATGGCCACGGCTTTTTAATTAATTAATTATTAATGAATTTAATTAATTAACCATTGCATTTACATAACGCCTTTCAAGATACCCAAAGTGCTTTACAGTTCATTATTCATTCACTCCACACTCAGTGGTGGTAAACTACTACTGCAGCCACAGCTGCCCTGGAGCAGACGCACGGAAGCAGGCCTGCCAACCTGCCCTATCGGCCCCTCCAACCACCATCTCTCACACACACACAGACCACTAGGTAATGTGAGTGTAGTGTCTTGCCTAAGGACACAACAACAGTTTTTGCCACTGGTGCCCCCCTGTGGCACCTGGAATTCCCAGTGTCTCCCGTCCAAGTCCTACCCAGGCCCCTGAGCTTCTGAGATCTGACAACAATGATCTAAGAAGCGCACGAGTCGGGCTCCACTTGTGGTGATAGTCACTCTTTTTCTGCGGTGACTCATTATGAGGCAAGTTTAACTGAAGATGAAGCCAAGTCAGTTTCTTCTGTAAAGTTTTTCAAAGTTTGGTGCAGCATCTTCACTCACGCTGCTCAAGCCGACATCTTTAGGTTTGGCCCTGTGCTACCGCTTCCCCAGTTTAGGCTTCTGGCTCCACTAATGACATCACTCTCTTGCAGCCAGGTGTAACCCTGTCGTCATATCACTGAATACATCTCAGAACATCTAATAAACAAGATGTGAACTAAAACATGTTCAATTAATACCACTGAGTTTGGAAAAATATCTGAATACATTTATATTTTTGTTTATTAAAATAAAATGGCAAATATTGGTAGGGTCTTCACTAAATATAGATTTTTTCTTAAGCTTACAATCAATGTCAAAACTTTTTTGTTTGTTTTTTGCTAATGTGTTCATTGTGTCTCCATCGTAACTTCTGAACATTCCACCATAGACATACATGTAGAATTCCCCAGTCACTGCAAAGAATCAATACAATATATCTGTACCAAGACAAATTTTGCTCAAACACATGGAAAAAAAACATCAGGTACTGGACCTTACTAAAAGACCTTAAAGGTTGTATGGAGGATTTTTTTTTGTTTGTTTTTGTTTCAAGTTGTCAATGATAGCATTATAGAGGTGCAGTAGCCTTGTAATTATGATGACCAAAAAAAGAGAATAAAATTCATCAACTCTGGACGTGGTGGGGCCAGCTAAACATTTGCCAATAGATAACGACACTGCCTCGTTATCTGTTAGCTGACAGGCTGTCAATCAATCTCCCTAAGTTTCTAGCGTAACTGACTTGCCTGCGCCGCCGGTACGTGGTTTACGTACGACTGTCACGCAGACGCAAGCCGCACAGACGCTGTTTACTCCACCAACGCAACAGTTCTTAGCGGCTTTTTTTGACCTATATCTTCCTCGCAGTTAGCACAAAGTTTGTTGCAATGGCGACAAGAATCCAGGAGCAGTTAGCCGCAAAAGAAAGTGTGTTTTTGAGGTCGCTGAAAGAAGAAGACAAGGGGAAAAGCAGCGAAGCCAAACTAAGGTGATTCTTGAAGATTCATTCCAGCGAGGGCGCGACTGAAGCAGACGCAGGGTCTAAAGACTGACGCATTGGTCGCCAAATTACTCCTGGACAGGTCACTTCTGCTTATTATGAAAACGTACTTTATTTCCAAGAGCTAGTCAAACGTTTTTCAGGACACGAAAGTGATATCCTATGTCTGAAAACGTAATTTTCAAGGCAAAGAAAGAGTCCGCTTGCTGCTGCGTGTTGTAGCTAGTTCATTCGCACGGAATCTCCGCGCAACCTTCTCTGCACCCCTTTCCTGTCCCCGCTGCCCGATCCGCTTTTCCCCCTGCTCCTCAGTTCTCCGGGCACGGAATCTCCGCGCACCGCTCCCCTCTCCTCTCCCTCTCCTCTCTCCTCTCCCTGCTCCGCTCTTCTCCCTGCTCCTCACTTCTCGTCCGCGAACGAAATGTCCGCGCACCCGCTCCCCCCGCTCCTCACTTCTCTGTCTTGCCTAACCAACACTGTAGTTAGTTGTTTACAAGTCATGTGCAGCACCGGCTGTAAACAAACCTGTTTCTGGCGTAAAGAGGAGGCGGGAGAAGGCGTTTCTACGTAGGGAGCTGTAGGGGAGGGGGGTGGTTTCACGCATGCGCAACATTTGAAAAAGGACAAACAGTCGCTGGATTTCTCGTTCCTTGGAAAATCCTCTATACAACCTTTAATTGTTTTTTCGGCTGGTTACGTACAGCAGAATTTTATCATGTTTATAGAATTTCTGGAACTTTTAATTTGAGAAATAAGTGCCCATTCATTTCAATAGTCAGAAAACGCCATTATAATGATTAGCATAAAAGCAGAGACAGAAAGTGATGAGACAAGTTACAGAAAAGGCTTTTAATAAGCTGTCCAATTTCAAAAAGACAGAAGTGGACGAGTAATTTCAGCTGTTGGAGGTTGTCAGCTCAGAGAAAAATATGAAGGGTGTGAGAAAGAGCAGAGCCATTTTCTCCAAATACATAAAAGTATAAATAAGAAATAGAGCAGAGTGGTGCAACGTTACTGTCGAACTTTCAAGTATTTTCTGTCTGAAGACTTTCCTGTATAATAGATTTTTATTAATATATATTTGTATTTAAAAATGACTGAAATCGCCTGCTGAGTTTGAAGAAAATTTGGTGAAAATAAAAGTGATCGTATCGTTTAATGTGATGATACAGTATCGATACCATGGACTGCTGTATCGATATATCGCCAAGAGTATTTTTTGGTATGTTTTACTAAATTATTTTGTTACAGTCAGTGTTGGAGAGTAACAGATTACATGTACCGGAGTTACGTAATAAGAGTACCAATTATGAGTAACTGTATTCAGTTACAGTTACAGTTTCAATGAGTGGTAATTGGATTACAGTTACTTTACTGAAATAAATGGATTACAAGGTGGTATTTTCCTGTTTTCACATTTTAGGCAAATTTTTTTTTTTCCTTATTTAGTAATTCCACTCATTGTCGGAAACTAAACCAGGTCTAAACTAGATCTAAACTAGATCTAAACCAGGTCTACACCAGGTCTAAAACCAGGACTAAAACCAGGTCTAAACTAGAGCGAAACTAGATCTAAACCAGGTCTAACCCAGGACGAAAACAGGACTAAAACAGGATTTAACAGGACTAAATCATACTGCGTGGACGTGTCTCCTCATCTTCTATCAATAATATTTTAAATTTGGTTCAGTAAAGTCTGGACTTTTCATTTTCTATTAGCAGATAAAACATCTTATGTTACTATATCCTGGTCTTTGTTACTCTACAGAAAATCAAGTAATCCAAAGTATTCAGATTACATTACTCACTTTAAGTAATTTAATGGATTACGTTACAAACTACATTTTGGGGTATGTAATCTGTAATCTGTAGGGGATTACATTTTAAAAGTCACCTTCCCAACACTCGTTACAGTGCTACAGTTTTGTTGCTTGTTTGGAGGAATAAAACTTTTTTATTTGACACATTTGACGTTTTCACTGTTTTGATGATTAAAATCTTTGTGTTTCATATGAACTTCGCACAAGAAGTGGTTTAACAAAGACTTTTAGTATCACAGCCATGATTTAGGCTTTATTTTTTATTGAACTGTGTCAAATCGATTTGAAATATATCGAATCGAATCATATCGAATAGAAAGCTCACTGTATCGAGATATGTATCGTATCGGCAACGTTTTAACCCAGCGCTAAAGTTTAGTAAAGCCACTCGCTTTGAGAGTCTTAACCCTCTCAGGCTCAAATTAAGTTTTAGTAACAGGAAAAATCTGATATTTGGGGAAAATGATCATATGGGGCAGTAATATACAATCCTGACTTTTTTTTGAGAGAGACCTTCACATCCAATGTGTTCTGGGATGTTGCAGCATTGGTCCGGTGTGGTAAATTAACACTGAAAACTGAAAATGATATGAACACTAACTTTATGTGTTTACCACTTTTCATAACAATGAAAACAAAAAGCACAGTGTAACAGCTTTACAGTGGCAGAACAACTTGGTATCACTTTTTCGTGTGGTACTGCAAGAAACAATTTTTATCCTTTATCCTTTGGAAACAACAAAGTACTTTGCACTTCTGGCAGTCCGTTTGCGTGAAGCCATTCTTCCACAGTCTGCATCGTCCACATTTATCAGCATGGATGGGAAAAAAGGCTCCTGAGTAAAAAATATGGATGTGGAGTAAGAAGGTAATTGGCATTTAGCTGTTGCAAATCTGCAACGCCTGCCTGGAGAGGGTTAAAGGGACAGTTCGGAATTTTGGACATTGGACCTCATTTCCTCGTGAGCCAGAATGTTGGAGACGCGTGGAGACACTTTTTTAAAATATTCCATCCAGGTGCTGGTGCTAGACTAGTGCATGTCAGTGGCCATAGTTATCCTGCCAATAAAAACAGTCTTACCCACTCCACAAAACACTCAATGTAAATCTATTATTACTCCAGATTGTAAAACCAACCTTGCATTGAAAAGATTTATGATATTACAACTCGCAGCAGTGAGTTGTAATATCTTAACAGCAAAGTAAAATTCCACTGCTGCTGAGAAAATAGTCCCTCAACATGTAACAACTCATGCGATGCAAGGTTAGTTTTACACTGACCTGGTTCCAAGTCAGATCTGTGGGGAGTTAAAGCCGCTCACAATAATGTTTTTCAAGCATCAAACTGTAATTGAATAAGTGCACGGAGGATCTGTTAAAGGCTTTGTGGAACATTCCAGGAAAAGTAACAATACCTCCATGGAGACAGGCAGGTTCTCTTCATTGTCCTTGATAATGGAGGATCTTGGATGTAAGCGCTTGTCAAGGTGAGTTTATTCTTTATTTGTCAGAAGAAAAGAAAAGAAGAGCTGGACTGGATTTAGCTCCTGCTGTTCAGTCCCTGAGCTCGTCATTACAAATCCATTATAAGAATCACTTCATCATTAACATCAGCAGGAAGATACAATACAAAGTCACAATTTCCAGTGCATTATGTTTCCTGCAGCCCACACAGTACAGGACAAATGAACTTAACTCATGTCTGCACACTTGATTATGTAAGACTGAAGCTGATTCCGCTGTCTGAGTCGGAAAAGAAAAAGCAGACTGTGCAAAGGTCCAAGATCTTTTTGGAACTGTACGATCGTTTCACAAAGGACGGGTCCAGTCCAGGTTCAGTTCACAGTTTAGTCCCACATTTAGTCCTTCTTAAAGAGTTTTAGTACTTTGTTTTGTTTGTTTGTCTGGTGCAAAATAGTTGTTGTGTCCTTAGGCAAAACATTTCACCCACATGATCTAGAATTCATGTAGTGAGTCCATAGAACTATAATAAAATCTGAAGGTGAACCCAAAATGGAGTCGTATTGTTTTCAGTGGCCTGTGCTCAATTAGGCAGACTGACGCCACCTAGTGTCTCCACTCAATTTCATTTCTCTCCAGTGACTAGGTCAGGAATCAGAATACACTGGACGGTTTGCCAGAACCTGGAAGTGCGAGTTCGGGCATCAGCCAAGGTCAGCGAAGAGTCAAATATTCTGTGTTCGATTCCCAAGATCGAGGATTTAAAGTCGGAACAAAGAAAATGTTTGGTGAATTTTATCAAGGGGAAAGACGTTATTGTCCTTCTTCCTACGGGATTTGGGAAAAGCTTAAAATACCAGTTAGTCCCGTTAACGTCGCATTATATAAGTCACGACCAAACAGCAGCGATTGGTTAAATGACAATAAGTCCCCGCCTCCGAGGTCAGACGGTTTCTACAAAGTGAAACCATCTGATGAATCAGGCTAGTGCTCAATGGTGCATGGGCCCAAATAATTTTCACTTCCTTGTTTACTTCCTCAATACGGGCGAGCTCCTCCCACCCGTGTGACGTCTGTAACTTGCACGTCGTGGAGCATTTGGACCAATCAGAGCGAGAGCTGCTAGAGCGGTGCAAAATTTTAGGTGCTTTGAGGATTTAAAATGTTTTTAAAAAGTTCATGTTGTGAAGAAAAGAATCCTACAAAAATCTGACCTTTGTGAAAGCTGTCGATGCCCTGTCAGAACACGGGCAGTTTGAAGCAGCTCCCGGGAGCTGCAGCACCTGGAGCGGCCACTAGTCAGACTCGAGCCGGGAAAGAGGGAGATGCCTTATCCAGTTTTTATTATAGATCCATGAGTGCGTCAGTGAGTGATACCGTAGCAGTAACTTTACACATCAAGATGGATTCTCACGATATTTATGCGTTCACAAACTCATAAGAATCCATCCTGGCAGGTGCTGCAGTACGGTTTATTGGGCAGATGGACCAGTCACTCCCAAATGAACCAAAACAAACATGGCGACGCAGACAAATGTACTTTAGACTATTTTAAAGTCAATACAGACTATTTAGTTTGTTAAAAAACATGCAGAAGTTTAGAGCTTTGTACATTTGTGTCTGACCCTGGTTCCTATTATCCAGTCTGGCGCCACCTAGTGCCTCCGCTCAATTTAATGTCTGTCCAGCAATTAGGTCAGGAATCAGAATACACTACACCGTTTGCAAGAACCTGGAAGTGCGAGTTCAGGCACCAGCCAATCAGCGAAGAGCCAAACATTCTGTGTTGGCAACGATTCCCGAGATCGAGGATTTAAAGCCAGAACAAAGAGAATGTTTGGTGAAATTTATCAAGGGGAAAGACGTTATTGTCCTTCTTCCTACGGGATTTGGGAAAAGCTTAAAAGTGGAGCATTACATACGTCACGATCAAATAGCAGCGATTGGTTAAATATATAAAAAGTACCCGCCGCCTACAGTCGAACGAATGAATCCTAATGTTGCAAAGTCAAAACCAGCTGATGAATCAGACTAGTCTTCTGTTGACTCACATTGGAATATTGTGCTCCATCTTTCTGTAACTGCAGCTGTGAGCCTCCTTCAAATGTTCCTATTATCCCGCTCTACACGATCCTGATGTTTTTATTTAGCGATTTTGTCAGTTTTAAAAAGTCCTATTTTCTTTATTATATTATTCAAGGCCTGGCTCCCGATTCATCCCTGTAATTGTCGGCATGATGAGCTTCGTTTGAGTGGAGCTGGGTGACGTCACGCTCACTCAGTCCACGTCTTTATACGGTCTACGCTCTCAACTGAACTGATTGAAGATTATTCAGCTTGTTCCGCTGTTGTGACACTTCGACCACTCAGATTCAAACGGACGTCATGATGTTTTGATGTTTGATGTTTTCCGTTCACTTTCAGTAAGAGCCGTTCCACACTGATAATGGGCAGAACTCAATTCAGAGTCACACACACCACACTCTCACTAATGAATGAATAACGCACACAGCTGTAAAGGGAAAAACAGAGTGGCTCTTTTGTGTGTAGGTATTTAACTCAACATACATTCATTACGAGTTCTGCCACGAAACACTCGAGCAAAACTGTATGTTCAACGTTTCAGTTCATGACTCATGACAACAGCTGCCCTGAGGAGTGGCTGCCGATTTGTGCCAGTGGCCCCTCTAATCTAGCCTGATTCATCAACCAGTTTCACTTTGTGGAAACCGTCTGACCTCGCAGCGTTAGGATTCGTTCGCTCGACGGTAGGCAGGTACTTTTTTTTATTTAACACTAACAGAGATAACTGGTATTTTAAGCTTTTCCCAAATCCTGTAGGAAGAAGGACAATAACGTCTTTCCCCTTGATAAAACATTCTCTTTGATCCGGCTTTAAATCCTCGAATTGGAATCGTTGCCAACACAGAATGTTTGGCTAGTGCCCGAACTCGAACTTCCGGGGTTTTTGTGAACATTCTAGTGTATTTTGATTCCTGACCTAGTTGCGGGAGAGAAATGAATCTGAGCGGAGGCACTAGGTGACGCCAGCCTGGCTACATCTAACCACCAATCACTCACACTCCATTCATTCAGGAAAGAAGTGTCTTGCCCAAGAGCACATGGAGAATATGCACTAGAAATTGAAGCCTTCCTGGAACAACGACACTGCAAAAAAGCTTGGCCAAAATTTAAGATATAAATATTTAAATCTATCAGAAAATGATTTAAAAGTAGTGAAATGATCTGTCCATGCAGCAAGATCATTTTACTTGACGAGTTTTCTTAAACTAAACGACCTCTAGGCAAGAATTAAACAGCCTCTGGTTTAGTGAGTAGATAATAAATCTGAAAACAAGATGAATAACCTGGTACAAGTTTTAAAATCTTGGCCAGATCGGAGAAATTTGCAGTGTACTCTATTCAATCATTTTGTACAAAAACTGTAGACAGGAAACAGTTGACGCGCCAAAGCGTCCAAGTCCGACCTGAGCCCGAACTTAGCCCTGCGTTCAATTATCTTTCCAAATTGGTTTTCCGAGGAAGTTGCCTAGTGACACGGGTGACTCACCTCTTTTCCTGGGACGGCGAGACTCGGACCTCGGTGGCAGAAAAAGTCGACGAACAAGGATTCTGAGTCAAAATCCAAGATGTCTGTGGCCACTGTGACGTGTAAATATGAAGTGTTTTCATTGTGTTGGGACACTTTGGTAGTTTAAATGACAATTTCAGTCACTTGTATCACTGCAGAACTTTACCACATCTGTATCACTGCCTGTGGGTTTGGGAGTCGGTGTTGTGATGAGGCCAATACTGAACAAATATTTGATTTAATGGGCATGAACGTCCCTAAGGTTGTAAGGTTGTAAGATTGGGACCGGCCTCCTGCTGGTGCCCAGAGTCAGGACTAAACAAGGGGAGTCAGAGTTTCAGGTTCACGCAGCTAAAACCTGGAACAGTCTGAACATGTGAGACAGACTCTTCTGTGACGCTGTTTAAATCCAGACTCAAAAAGTTTCTGTTTAACTGTGCAAATGACTGAAAGGTTTTTCATTCCGCACTCTTCTCTCTAATTTATGTCTCTCTTTTTTAATTTTAATCTTTATGATTATTTATGTTTTTATTTGTTTTTATTGTGATTTTAATGTATTTCTTATTCTGTAAAGCACTTTGGATTACTTTGTGTATGAATTGTGCTGTACAAATAAACTTGCCTTGTAGTGGAAGAGAAATCATACCATAAAATGAAGTGCAAATTTCAAAAATAAAATAAATTAAAGTGGCAGCGTTTTCATAAGATGAGGGAATAGTCATAATCATAATTCACAGAGTCTGACACGCAAAATATAATAATACACTTCAAGCTCAGATGTGACGTCAAATCCAAGGTCCAAGTGGGAGTCGGAAGAAAATCGAACACAGGGTAAGTTCCAAATATTTGTCCGAACCCGTTGGACTTTGGTTGGGTTTCGGCTCGGACCCCGCGGAGGCTCAGAGTCAAAGCTCGGAGTCCGCTCTGGTCCCGGTCTGGTCCCAATGTGGTCCCGGACCTGGATCAGTCCTGGTTCAGTCCGTATGCGGTGCAAAAGTCCTACATCGCAGTCACGGAAGTCACGTAAACGGGAAACGGACGTTATCCGTTTTTTCCATTCTTCATTTAAACACAAAATCCAAAACTGAAAAAAACGAATCGTTATCTGTTTTTTTCATTTTGGTTTTGGAGACAAACAATGAAGAAAATAGCTGTTTTTTCATTTTCTTATTTTTGGTTTTACATTGAAAAACGAATGAACGAATGACACATGGATTACAGTGGAGCACTTCCTGTATTACCATGTGACATCACAACGCGGAACAGACTATTTTCTGTTTGAGAGAAGAACTCCACCTAAATCTGCAGGGTTTGTGTGTTAAACATGTGTGAATGAAACAAAACACAAGTCCAGATCTGTTTGTGACGAGGAAACGTTATAACATAAATCAGAAAATAACATAACATTTAAAATATCTGAGTTTTTTTTCCCGTGTGTTTTAGTAAATCAAGACGTCACTGCTCCTCTCTGTCCTCTTCTCTCCCCTCCACCTCCCAGACCACAGCCCTCACCCTGGGTTTACTTCCTCCCGTCTGGCCTCTGCTCTCCGGATGAATCAGCGTCAGAATGTACTGCACCTGCACACATTTGTTGGCTGTGACCCACATCTGCTTCTGTGTGCGTCTGAGTCTTTGTGTCTGAGTCGGTGTGTTTCTGCTCTGGGGCTTTGAGGAATCCATCTATTTCTGACCTCTGTCTAGTCTCCGAAACAAGCCTCCCACCTGTTTTTACACAGCAATTCTAGGGCTAAAATTATCAGAAGGAAACAGGAAAACACAAAGGAGCAGATCTTAGATTACCACCTAATGACATCATGCAGTGGGACGAGGGGTTTGATTTAGAGAGGGAGACACAGGATTACTCAGGATGAATGTATATATTGAGAAAACACTGATAGAACATGACAAAAAGTACAAAAAAAACTTTAAAGGCGCCTACATTATGCCAAATAAACTCTCGAGATCGCTTTTTTACGGTCTTGTTCTCATCTCAGACTCAAGCACATTTGGCCTTGGTCTTGTCTCCGACTTGAGGACGGTTGGTCTCGGTCTTGTCTCAGACTCGAGGTCTGACGCTCGACGAGTATTTCTTTACAGAGGGTAAATGTGCAGACGCTGCTAAATATTACGCAAAACCAGTAAGACCATGTTTCTGTAAAGTGCCAGTGGAGGTGGGATTAAAGTAGGGATTCTCAAACTGTGGGTGAGAGTCCAAAAAAGGGACGCAGAGTGTGTCAGTGCAGTACAGTTTGGCCTATTTTAAGATTAAATGAACATTAATCAGATAGAATGGAAATAGGTTTATAAAAACATGTGCCAAAATTACTGTAAATTGAAATAAATGTAGAAAATGACAAAGGTGGTCTTCATTTGGTCTCGATGGGCTGTCGTCTTGTTCTTGTCTCGGTCTCGCCCTTTAAAAGTCTCGGTCTTGTCTTCGGTCTCGACCCTCAGAGATCTTGGTCTTGTCCTGGTGTCGGGACCCTGTGGTCTCGGACTAGCCAGGCTGGCGCCACCTAGTGCCTCTGCTCAGTTTCATTTCTCTCCAGCGACTAAGTCAAGAATTGGAATACACTAGACGGTTTGCAAGAACCCTGGAAGTTTTAGACTGTGCACCGACCAATCAGAGAAGCCATGACGTCAAACTTTTGTGGTACATCACAACAGTAAACGAAGCGTTGAGATGGATGTAGACGAAGACAGACATTCTGTGTTGGCAACGATTCCCGAGATCAAGGATTTAAAGCTGGAACAAAGAGAATGTTTGGTGAATTTTATCATGAGGAAAGATATTATTGTCCTTCTTCCTACAGGAGTTGGGAAAAGCTTAATATACCAGTTAGCCCTGTTAGCGACGCATTACATACGCCACGACCAAATAGCAGCAATTGGTTAAATAAAAAAAAAAACGCCTACCATCGAGTGAATGAATCCTAATCCTGCGAGGTCACTTTCCATGAAGTGAAACCGGCTGATGAATCAGGCTCGTCTCAGACTGGTCTTGACCTCTGTTTGTGTGTTTTAACTCAGTAGAAATGGGCAATTCCAAGGCTGAAATTATCCATATGATTTGACTGAAGGTGAATGGAGCACTTCCTGTATCATCACACGACATCGCAAGGAGGAACAGGGCGTTTTCTTCTTGAGAGAAGAAACACAAGTCCAGGAGTGTTTTTGATGTCTAAACCGGGTCTAAAACAGGTCTAACAGGTCCAGCTCTCTCCGGTCTGCGAAATATTGTCTGATATAAAACCGGTCCGTGGCGCAAAAAAGGTTGGGGATCACTATTTTAGACAATTCCTTTCCGCTTCTCCATGTTTGATAGAGCTTCAGAAAGCGGACGTTCCCATCTTGCGGGATTTGCCGGTGGGAGCGGGACTGAAAATTACAATTCTTTGCGGGAGCGGGACTGAGAATTTTGTCCCGCGCAGACCTCTAATGGGCACTTTGGGAGTGAGCACCTCTGTCAAGACACTGACCCAGTAATTAAAACGTAACAGTGTGGATATTTATCTTGCATTTTATTAGAGGTGGCAGATGGACATAGTTAAGTTTAATGCCATAAATGCAAAGTAATAAATCCTTTGACACAAGCAGGTGGCTGACGCTCTAAGACAAAAAGATGTAGCTATTTAGTCATTCACTCTGCCATTACTGACTATTAAAATGTCACAAAACGTAGCAGAGAGTATTGAGTCGAGCTTTGTATACAACGTCCCTGAACACTCAAAGGGCAAAACATTTCTCTATGAACAAACCTTTCACATCTCACGAAACACTCTTTATGATCGTGCCTATAACCAGGAGGCAGAGGTGGTCGGAGTGTGGGACGTCCTTGGCGCCGCTCTTCTCCTCACATGCTCTTTCTCTCTCTCAGTCCTTGGTCTCTGTGTCTCTGTTTGGGGTTTAGATCGTTCCCAGAGGAGGAGGAGGGTCTGATAAAAGCGTCGGAGAAGGACAGAGTCAGAGGGACGGTGGAGTCGTCTCCTTTTAGCACCTCTCAGTCTGCCTCACTTTACACCGAGACGAGGGATTCGGTTTAACGGGAGTTTGTGAAAGAGGCACTTTAACACAATCAAAATGTGGAAATGCAGAGATGAATGAAATCCAGTCTGTATTCATGGGCTGCAGCATCCTGTTATAACGCCTGTGAGACCATTAAAAATATCTTATATTCCGTTTTAAATTGTTAAAGCAGTGGAGAGGTTGGCTCTGGCTCACACACTGAACAGTTTTTTAAACTTTTTGTTTTGTAAGATCAGTTCTTAATATCATATTTATCATATTTTGTCATATAGTTCAAAGGACACAAGTAAGGGACTGTTGGATTTTGTGAAATAAACAGTTTTTCTTGTATATATCCATCTCTTTCGTCTGTTTTTGTTGACTTTTATGTGAAGCCCGTTGGTCAGCTGAAGTTGTTTTAAATGTGCTGTATAAATAAACTTGAATTGAATTGAATTGTAAACTAAATGAATACTGTAACTCTAACTCCTAAAGCTATTGTCAGGATAAATAACCAGGCTCAGATATTTTGTAACCACTGTTATAGTTCATGATTGTACTGAGGTCATGTGGAGATCAGGGCTCTGATCTCAGCTGTGCGACTCTCACATAAACAGTATATGTCAAGACAAATACATGATATTCCCAGTGTTGTGTTGTTCATCTTTCAGTGAACTTTGAACTGAACACAACACATTTGTAAACCAAGAACTTGAATGCAAATTTGTTCAAATTATCTGAGTTGAATGACGTACTTTTGGGGTTCAATTAAACTTCGGCATTTTCATCTGATGAGTCAAGTGATAAGGTCTGCTCCCACTTGCACACATCAGCGTTTATGTGCATAACCTCGCGAAACTACAGCCACATGTCAACGCTCCACCGGCAGCTGCAGCAGGACGTACACGCGCAGCACTGACTCCGGGTTTGTCAACGGGAAAGCCGATCAGACTTGACTGGGCGTGTTTAGCCACTTGTATCAGGTCCACAGTGAAACTAACAGCTGAACAGACTTGTATTTACCTTCTGTACGGGCTGACCACGGCAAACGCCAGGATTTCAAAAGTAAATTTAAAAGCACTTATTAACAGTCTTTCTGGAGCTGGGCTCTTTCACATGATACAGATCTGCCCCAGGAGCACGATGTCCTGATGGTAAACGCACAAATACACACCCTAGAGGTGGTAATCTAGAGATGCTCCTGTCAAAAACAAAACACTTCTGGATTCACCAACTTAAAACTCTTGCTCCTCACGGACTGAATGTGGAGTTTGATCTAAGATGTTTTTTGTGATAGACTGAAACTATTTCTGTATTTTATAAAATGTTATTTTATGTAAACTGTTGTTTCTTGTTGTAGAATGGGCTGAACTCACTCACTCACTCACTGGGTGACCTCACTTTGGGACCTCCCATTCATTGAAGGGGGATATGGGCACCTGGGCTGGCAACCATTTTGTGTCCTGTGGTCCAAGACAAGAAAAATATCTGATGAAGGCTTTTTTTGCCGAAACGTTACTTTGTTAATAAAAAAGTATTTGGACATCGGCCAACGGAGTGTGCTATGCATTTTTTCACCCTGGTCTGGCTACTCCTTGCATTTGCACCTCTGCAAGAATCTTGGTGTGCGTTTTCTGTTTCTTTTGAAACACACAAATACAACCAAAGATTCATGCTCTCTGTGTATTTTGATGGGTTTACGCGACTACGCTCGTGTAGAGTGTCAAAAAAATAGGATGGATCCTATTTTCTGAAATCTAATGCGTGCAGTGGCGCCACCGTCACTCACTTCCAGTGCTTCTACAAATTATGTGTCCAAAAGTTGCAGTGACATCCCTCTGTCACAGAAAGACGAACACGAGCAGTTTGTGATTACATTGCGCTCCATGAGAAAAATTTTGTCTCGGCCCATGGGATTTTTTCCGCTGTAGTGCCAGTGAGTGACCACTGCATCAAGTGGAGGCAGCTACAAAAAACTGCAAAACCCTCCAGTCACTTTAATAGATCCATGCTTTACCCATGCTTTATTAAGACGAATTAAGAAGTAGTTCTTATAAATTTGTCCATTTAAAGATGCGCTTTGTAACTTTTCATGTTGTTTCTTCCCTCCATGGAGAGGTTCAGTGCTTCATGTTCCACATTATGGCATTAAACATGTGTGTATCCATGGAGACAAGCAGGAGACACCACTGGGCCTTTTGTATTTATATATTTACTTACTCGACATTTCAAAATCACTCATTTCCCCCAAAAGCTCACACACACACACACACACAGTTTTTTTTTGGCCAAACCTGCTGCACTTCTACAATCCAACTCAGTGAAGAGCTTGAGTGATGTTTTTTTTTGTCGTTTTTCCTCTTTTCAGACGGTTCCAGGTGAGGGCGGCTGAGTTTGTGTGCATATTTACACAGTCATATGCAAATGTTATGGTCCCATTTCTGTACTGCATAAACGATTCCTCCTGAGTGCGTCTGACGTCAATAACTCTGAGGAGGCAAATTCGATGAGAGCTTTTCAAATGCGCCAGAGAAGCAGCTCCACTCGACGTGCACAATCTTCAGTAAACACAATCTGAATACAAACCTACGGAGCCGCGTGTACTTGTCATGCTAAACAGAAACGTAAGAGGCTGTTTGTGAAATATTCTGCACGTAAATGTCTCCGTGACGAGCTTGTCTCAATTAAAGACGTTGTTGCGTTGCTTTGTTGGAATGTTTTATTGCCTTGAGAAACAAACATTACAATTAGAAGTGAGATATGATAAAAAAAAAAAAATCTAATCTAAATCTAATTAAATCTGTGTATCATTTGTTCATTTTTCAAAACAAAACCAAAAATAAGAAAACGAAAGAACAACTATTTTCTGCATTTGTCTCCAAAATTAAAAAAAGCCAAAAAAAACAAAAAAACAAAAACAAGACAAAAAAACAGGTAACGGTTTTCGATTTTATTTTTAAATGAATAATAGAAAAAAACAGTTAATTTCCCATTTCCGTGACTTAAACTGTGATGCTGGACTTTTGGGCCACATACGGACTGAACCAGGACTGAACCAGGACTAAACCAGGTCTAAACCAGGTCTAAACCAGGACTGAACCAGGACTACACCGGGACTAAACCAGAACTACACCAGGACTATACCAGGTCTAAACCAGGACTACACCAGTTCTAAACCAGGAATAAACCAGGACTAAACCAGGACTGAACCAGGACTGAGTGTTGGGACGGGCCCGGAGGTGCACCTGCGTAGACTGTCTGGTGATCAGGACAAGATCAGGACTGAGACCGGGACTGAAACCAGGACCAGACCAGGACAAGATCAGGACTGAGACCGGGACTAGATCAGGACCAGACCGGGACTGAGACCAGGACTGACTGAGTCCTTGACTGAGACCATGACTGAGACCAGGACCAGACCAGGACAAGATCAGGACTGAGACCGGGACCAGACGGGGACCAGACTGTGACCAGACCGGGACCAGACCGGGACCGAGACTGGGACCAGACTGGGACCAGACCAGGACCGAGACTGGGACCAGACCAGGACCAGATCAGGACTGAGACCGGGACTGAAACCGGGGCCAGATGGGGACCAGACTGTGACCAGACCAGGACCGAGACTGGGACCAGACCAGGACCAGATCAGGACTGAGACCGGGACTGAAACCGGGGCCAGACGGGGACCAGACTGGGACCAGACCAGGACTGAGACCAGGACCAGACTGGGGCTGAGACCAGGACTGAGACAGGGTTTAGTCCTGGTTCAGTCCGTATGCATTGCAAAAGTCCGGCATCACAGTTTAAGTCACATTTAACAGTTTTTTTTTTTGTTTTTTTTTATTTTGGTTTTAGAGACAAATAATGAAGAAAATAATAGTTTTTTCATTTTCCTATTTTTGGTTTTATTTTGAAAAACGAATGAATGATACACAGATTTTTTGTCATTCCCCTCTGCACAACTAAGGAAACAACATTATAACATAGATGAAAAAAATAGCATAATACCACCTTTTAAAGCCACACTGTGCAACTTTCCAGACAAATCAGTGACATAGTGAACCTTTAAGATCAATAAAGCATCAACAAAAATAATAATAAAGTTTCGTACATTGCCACTGTGTTATTTTATTACATTAAACATTTCTGCACTAAACATCCCGTCCTACAGAATTGAACGTTTTTTCATGTCATGCTCAAAATGTCAGCCGCTTCATAAACATTAGTAATCTCACGCATGGACCACCTCACGAGGGGACGAAGGGACCGAAGTGAGAGGAGGGACAGAGGGAGGGACATGGACTATTAATTCTAGCACATGCAGAAAAGGTTAAACTGTATGTACGTGTGATTAATTGTTTTCAGATGAAGGGTAATACCAGAGCTGAGTATTTTGTTGAAGTAACACACAAACAAAATCACTATAAAACTAAATCCTTCAGGTTGGATTCACATTTTCATTAACACTGTTGGGCAAGTTACTTTGAAACTGTAATGCGTTATTTATTACCTATTACTGTCATTTCAAAGTAATTCGTTACATTACAATATTACTGCATTTAAAATGTAAGGCATTACATTACTATTGCATTACTTTAAGTTACTCTCACCAAAATAACTTTTGCGCTGTATATGGACTGAACCAGGACTAAACCAGGTCTAAACCAGGACTAAACCAGAGCTGAACCAGGACTAAACCAGAGCTGAACTAGGACTAAAACAGGACTCACTGTAGGGACGGGCTCGAAGGTGACCGCAGGAGAAAGGACCGGCTCTGCTCCACACCTCACGGAGGTAAGAGCAGCTGTCACCCTGCTGCTCGGGCTCACGGCCCTGATTTCAGCAACTATTTGCAGGTACCCGAGCCGGTGCAAGAGTCTGTTACAGCGCGTAACTTCTACCTTCCTTCATCGTGTCCAGAAGTCCAACTTTTTGTGTGATGGTTGCATCTTCCTCTGCCTTTTGGGTGCGAGCGCAGGAGCCTTTGTCGGTGCAGAACGTTTCGTCGACGTTGTGGGTTTCGTCAGGGAGAAAACTTACAACTGTACAGCACTTCAGAATCACACTGCTACAGATTGAACATGTATTTAAATTTGGCAGCTGAACACATTCTGTACTGTACAGGAGACAGGAGTCCCTTGGCCAGTCAGGACACAGCGGGAGGAAACGCAATACGCATTCATACAATGTAAAAAAAAAAAAAAAAAAACAGGGCATGCAAAATTGCACAAAAAAATAAAAATAAAAATAATCTGCGAGACAGCGAAAAGTGAACTGCGATAGAGGGAGGGACGAGTGTAAACCAGGTCTAAACCAGAACTGACCCAGGTCTAAACCAGGTCTAAACCAGAACTGACCCAGGTCTAAACCAGGTCTAAACCAAAACTGACCCAGGTCTAAACCAGGTCTAAACAGCGTGGAGTTCTTTGTCAGTCCTTCCTTTTTACCTGAAGGTCTACGAGGGCGCATCTCCGGCGTTTCACCGCTGCTGATATCGAGGTGATTTTAGTGAATTTGTATGAAGAAAAACCCACCACTTCAATCCAGGTTAAAAAAACATTGTAACGCGCGTTACTCACATTTGTACCGAGTAAAATATTACTATTTTTTTCCCCTGTAATGCCTTACATTACTGCGTTACAGCAAAAAGTAATGCATTACTGTAATTCGTTACTTTTATAACGCGTTACTCCCAACACTGTTCATTTATCCTTATACTTATTAAAGGTCCTATATTACGCAAAACTGATTCTTGTGAGATTTTAGTCATCGTCGGCTACATTCGGGCTGCAGGGTTTAATGCTCAATTCATATTTTTTGGGGGAAATCCAACTTTTTTGCGAGGTCGTTCACGTTTCCAATTAAATGCGACTTGTATGTGATCTCCAGTGTGAACTTTAAACGCCCCAAAAGTGTCCCGCATGAGCATTGGAGGACAGTGTGGTCAGTGTTTACAGAAGTCGCCTAAACACTGGGCTTGTCTCCCAAAATACAGTCCAGTTCTTGGTAAAATGGACAGGTTACACGTCCACGTCCGCTTCGTTTGTTTGAGTCTTTAGTCTCCTTGAATTTGTCTCGCAGGCTCTTTGTTTTTCGTTGACATTGGAGTCAGGACCGACTGTAGCCGCGCTCAGACATTTCTTTGGCAATCATTTCAAAAACCGGCCGGTCCCAATAAGACGCCTCCAATTTGGCCTGAATACATCGATCCACCCAAATATTAATTAACTCACTAACCTCGCTTTCCCTCCATTGATGAGACTCTGAGCCTGACGTGTAGGTGGGATGAATGTGACCGGACCGTCAGTGTTGGGAAGGTGCCATTTAAAATGTAATCCCCTACAGATTACAGATTACATAACCCAGAATGTAGTTTGTAACGTAATCCATTAAATTACTTAAAGTGAGTAATGTAATCTGAATACTTTGGATTACTTGATTTGCTGTAAAGAAGCAAAGACCAGGATATTGTAACATAAGATGTTTTATCTGCTAAAAGAAAATGAAAAGCCCAGACTTTACTTAAACAAATTAAAAATATTATTGATAGAAGACGAGGAGACATGGTCCACGCAGCAGGATTTAGTCCTGTTAAATCCTGGTTTAGTCCTGCTTTAGTCCTGGTTTAATCCTAGTTTAGTCCTGTTTTAGACCTGGGTTTAGACCTGGTTTAGACCTGGTTTAGATGTGGTTTTAGTCCTGGTTTAGACCTGGTGTCCGGCAATGAGTGGAATTACCAATAAAAAAAGGGGGGAGGGGGATATAGCCCCAAATGTGAAAACAGGAAAATACCACAGTGTAATCCATTTATTTCAACAAAGAAACTGTAATCCAATTACCACTCACTGAAACAGTAACTGTAACTGAATACAGTTACTCATAATTTGTACTCTGATTACGTAACTCTGGTACATGTAATCTGTTACTCCCAACACTGCTGACCGTTCAGACTGAAGTCGCTTGTCAAAAGATCAGATATGTATCGGTTTCAGGAGCACATATCCAAGTGTCCTGAGTCACATTTAAAAAATAGGCTCTGTGTCGTTCAGACTCATTAAAAGATCAGATACAGGAACATAGGGGCCAAAAAATTGGATTTGGGTCACTTCAGGCTGCAGTCTGAACGAAGTTTTAGGATGTTGTTACTGTCTCAAAAACAGACAGTTGTCTTTTGTTTCATTGGCCACGGTTACATGATTTTTTTAAAATTCTGAATTAAATAGTTTGGAATTAAAATATTCTTCTTTGAGTTTACATGGACATAATAATTCTGAATTGCGGTTTACATGGAAAACACTTTATATCATCTTTATTTAATTCTGCTCAGCATCTGGGGGTGGGGAAGAGTTCTGATTGGACAGAGACACAAACGTATTTACATCAACCGAAAGAAAACACACACTTCAGCTGCTACAGGATTTTCTGTCATCTCGGTTTGACGGACACAAACACAATCCAAACATTTTCCACAGTGGTTCCCATGATAAATGCTCAGTGGCTGGAGAATTCTATCATCACTCTTTACGTCTGTCGGCTGAGGAGGAGAAGGGAAGAGTGTCGGAGAAGGAGGAAGAAGACAAACTGAGTGTGAGGCTGCTCTACCTCAGCCCACTCCCACATCCCGCTCACAAATCCAAAGAGACGTGGATGAAAGTCCGAAAGTCCAAAGCCAGGACTGGTGGAGCCGGATCGTCCGGATCGCGTCAGAAGGGCGACCCAGTGAGCATGCACTGAACGACCAGAATTATTTTTATGAAGAATAAACTTTTACATGATTGAAGAATAAATTAATTTGGCTTTAAAATCAGGAAAAAAACACCCACTTACTTCAGAATTAAGTTTCATTCCGAATAATCATTTTCATCAGGAATTAAGTGTTCACATGGTCTTTTTAAAGTGGAATTCACTTTTATTCACTTTTTTTTTTTTCTTTCATTCATTTTTATTCGGAATTAAAGCTCTAATGTAAACATGGCAATTCACACATGTCTGAGTAATGTTTTATTATTAGTCTGTCAACATCTCCAAAGCTCTAAATGCTAAGTTCCACCTTGTGATGTCATGTAATGAAAGTTTTCAAGTTAACAGCTACCTTTTTGTCTTTAGTTCAGTAAAAATGGGCAATCCCAGGGCTGAAATGATTCCAAAATGGTTCTAGTGAGGGTGTGTGGAGTTTAAAAAACAGTGGAGCACTTCCTGTATCACCACATGACGTCACAGCATCACACGGGCCCTTTAAGCCCTGATATTTTAGTCTAGTTGAGGTTTATTTTCCAGACAAACACCACATAAAGGTCTAGAAATGGAAAGTTAAAACTGTACCGGAACATTCCTCATGGAGAGAAATGTCAGAAATATTAAAATAACGCACAAAAAACCTTTCAGTTTCAAAGGAGAGACTGCAAAAGTTAGAAAAACTAAAGTGGATTATGCGACATTTGAAGGGGAAACGGTCACAATCAGGAACAGTTCTGAATCTGCAGTTCTCTCTGTTCCACAAACCGCCACCACAATCATTATTACTGTCATTATTATTATTTTTAGTCTTTGAATATAATGAAACTTTAGTGTCACGGTGACTTCGCCCGACGTTTTCACATCCAGAAGTCACCAAAGTGTCGTCAAAAAGTCGCTCGGAAAACCACAACTCAAAACATATATTAAATTCATTACTGATAATCGCACTTTTTGCTTTGTTTTAGATATCGTTGTCCTTACTTCTATGGGGTTTTTGACGGTCTGAGTCTCCCGTCGCTTTGCCCTCTGCCCTAAGTCACCCCCCCTTCAGAGCGCTACCACAACACAATCGCAATCATCGGGTTTGTGAAGTTGTTGTGTACGGTTTTAGATCATTCTTACGGAGAATTATCGAGTATCGAGCATGGGCGATGTAGACGTGTGAGCTGAGCGTTGGACAGAAACTTACTTCTAATCGCAAAGAGTTTCGAAAAGTGCCTTGGGGAGATCTCTAAATTACTTTCATTCACACATATTTAACACACAAAACTTACATTTTTAGGGTAATTTTTTCTCAATTCGCCACTTTCTCGCTTAAAGTTAGTCCAAAATTCTGCTGCGCCAAAAAACATGAGCACATTACCCCGATTTTACCGTTTTTGCACTGGCTTTCTGTTCGATTTAGAATAGATTTTAAGATTTTAATATTTAAGATTGTTTGTTTTTAAAGCTTTGGCTCCACGGTACAGCTCTGAACTCATCCAGATTTACTTCCCCTGTCTGTGCTCTGAGGTCCGAGGTCCAGCTCCGGCTCATGGGGCCTAAAACGAGACTTAAAACCAGGGGGACGGGTCCTTCTCTGTGACCGGTCCCCAAACTCTGGAACGTTCTGCCCCTCCACACGTCCCAACAGCCCCCACAGTGGACAGTTTTAAGTCTCGTCTTAAAACCCACTTTTATTCTCTGGCTTTTAACACCGCGTGAGTTGTGTGGGCCTCTGTGTCTTTTATTTAATTTTGTTTATTTTTATAATTTTTTTAAAATAATTTTTTGCTTTATGCATTTTAGATTAGACTAGATTACTCAACTTTATTGCCATTACACATAAATAAATACAATAAAAAGCAATAAATATATTGTAGATGTAAATACAAGGTAATGAAATGTGATTTAGTTTATAATCAGAAGTGCAAAAGGAGCAGCAAGTGCCATATATACAAAAAGTGGAGTATATACAATTTAAAGTATATTACAGTAGATTGTAGTGAATATATATAAATAAATATAGCCAGTGTTGGGAAGGTGACTTTTAAAATGTAATCCCCTACAGATTACAGATTACATACCCCAAAATGTAGTTTGTAACGTAATCCATTAAATTATTTAAAGTGAGTAATGTAATCTGAATACTTTGGATTATTTGATTTGCTGTAAAGTAGCAAAGACGAAGAAATCGTAACATAAGAAGTTTTATCTGCTAAAAGACAATAAAAAGCTGAACCAAATTAAAAATATTATTGATAGAAGAGGAGGAAACACGTCCACGCAGCAGGATTTAGTCCTGTTAAATCCTGCTTTAGTCCTGGTTTAATGTTGCTTTAGATCTGGTTTAAATCTAGTTTAGACCTGGTTTATTCCTGGTTTAAGACCTGGTTTAGATCTAGTTTAGACCTGGTTTAAGACCTGGTTTAGTCCTGGTTTAGTCCTGGTTTAGACCTGGTTTAGATCTGGTTTAGATCTAGTTTAGACCTGGTTTAAGACCTGGTTTAGTCCTGGTTTAGTCCTGGTTTAGACCTGGTTTAGATCTGGTTTAGATCTGGTTTAGACCTGGTTTAGATCTGGTTTAGATCTAGTTTAGACCTGGTTTAAGACCTGGTTTAGTCCTGGTTTAGTCCTGTTTTAGACCTGGTTTAGATCTGGTTTAGATCTAGTTTAGACCTGGTTTAGACCTAGTTTAGATCTAGTTTAGATCTAGTTTAGACCTGGTTTAAGACCTGGTTTAGATCTGGTTTAGATCTGGTTTAGACCTGGTTTAGACCTGGTTTAGATCTGGTTTAGACCTGGTTTAGATCTAGTTTAGATCTAGTTTAGACCTGGTTTAGACCTGGTTTAGACCTGGTTTAAGACCTGGTTTAGACCTGGTTTAGACCTGGTTTAGACCTGGGGATTTAGCCCAAAAGGTGAAAACAGGAAAATACCAACATGTAATCCATTTATTTCAACAAAGTAACTGTAATCCAATTACCACTCACTGAAACAGTAACTGTAACTGAATACAGTTACTCATAATTTGTACTCTGATTACGTTACTCCAGTACATGTAATCTGTTACTCCCCAACACTGAATATAGCAGCATGAACAAGAGGGAATTATCTATAATATACATGGGGATATATACAGTAAGTAGATGTGTTGTAAACAATGTACACAATGAACAAATATACAGAAAATATAAATATGTATGACCTAAAGAAATGAGCAAAAGACACAAACGCTTCACACTTTATGACTGTATTTATGAGTTACTGTCTTTTATTGTATTCATTTGTCTGTGCGGCGCTTTGGAAACCGTCATGTTTATAAAATGTGCTATAGAAATAAAATAGATTGGATTTGTGAGAACCTCCAAACCCCGACTTCAAAGCCCCATGTGCAGACACCTCCTCTGGGTGTGCACGATCAGATCAGGCCCCGGTGATGTCTCCATGCTTCTGGAGACGGTGGATGTTTCGTAATGAGAACTTCAAACAGGAGCCAATGGTCCATGAAGTCGAATGCATAAAACATGAGATCTTCTGTCTCACACCTGCACGACTGGAGGAATTTGAGAGGTCTTCTTCACAAGTCTGCGGGTCAAGCGGAAAGACTATAGGCTCAGACCTTAAGATATGTAATGATTTATGGTTGTTTAAAGAGCGACAGTGAAAAAAGTTGATTAAAGTGCGTATGACAAGTTTTATTTTTTACTTTAAAGGTGCATTGTTTCACTTTTGTGGTGGAGGATCTGTCAAATGCTTTTCTCCATGGAGATGTTGTGGTTTTGTCTGAAATGTTTCACAGTATGATATTAAACCTTTCTATCATCATGGAGACCAAACTAGACCAAACCAGAAGTTACGGGTCAGATCTGGGGAGAGGCGACAACACTCACAGTCAGAATGTTTGTTTTTCTAGGTGTTTTTGAGTTTTAAAACCACCTTTAATTGAATAAACGTAAGGTTAAGCTGTTTAATGTCACACTGTGGGACATTCCAGGCAGACAAGCAGGTGTTTTCATTTCCAGCATTATGCATTTTATACAGAATTGTTATAAAATGATAATTCTTTTGCTTGAGTAATGCCTTGAGGATAGAATAGAATAGAATAGAAAGCCTTTATTGTCATTGTACAGTATAATGAAATTCAGAGCTGCGCCGTCAAAGTGCAAGAATTAAACTAAATAAATAAAAGAAATGAACAGTTCTCATTCAGTATGGTGACGCCTTTGGGGAAGAAGATGTCCCTGAGTCTTTTGGTCCTCGCTGGAATTGACCTGAAGGCAACAGTTTGAACAAGTGGAATCCAGGATGTTTATTGTCTTTATTTATTAATAATGGATGTTATTCTGTGCAATAAAAACTGGAAAAACTCATTGACATACTGATACTTTGCAGCTGATGTCAACATTTTTCTGGGGGTGTGATACTAATTGGTTCATGGACGACCAGTGTTGGGAGTAACGTGTTATAAAAGTAAAAAATTACTGTAATGCGTTGCTTTTTGCTGTAACGCAGTAATATGGTATTACAGGGGAAAAAAAAATTATTTTTACTTGGTACAAATGTGATTAACATGTGTTACAGTGCTTTACATACATGCATAACCTGGATTGAAGTGGTGGGTTTTTCTTTTTTCTTCATGCAAATTCACTAAAATCACTGCAATATCAGCAGCGGTGAGACCTGGTTTAGACCTGGTATAGTCCTGGTTCAGTTCTGGTTCAGACCTGGTTCAATCCTGGTTCAGCTCTAGTTTAGTCCTGGTTTAGACGTAGTTTAGTCCTGGTTTAGTCCTAGTTAAGTCCTGGTTTAGTCCTCAGTTCAGTCCATATACGGCACAAAAGTTCAGCATCTTCACAGTTATTTTGGTGAGAGTAACTCAAAAGTGTTGCAATATTCGTGTAATATTTTACATTTTAAACACAGTAATACTGTAATGTAACAAATTACTTTGAAATGACAATAACAAGTTATAAATAACACATTATAGTTTTAAACTAACTTGCCCAACAGTGTGGACTGCGAATACATTTCTAGCACTAACAACCATGCAAAAGAAATCACAAAATGGTAATATATTTGATTTTTAATGTTTATTAAAAAATGATGATGGTTACATAGTCTCTAGTGAAGAAGGTTATTAGAGTCAGTCACCAAGGCATTTTCTGAATCCCTCGATCACTGAACTGTAATACCTCTGTTCACCTGCAGGAGTCTCCTCCCCTGGTCCATCCTTGTTTTTGGAGTTGCATTTTTCAGAGCACATTTCCTATTTCTTCTTGATGCAGTTGTTTTTGTTCTTTTCTCAGCTCTTTTCATCCTAATGCCCCTTCTTTTTGATCTTCCTCTTGATGTTTGGTTGTTTTCAGCATCTCCATTAGACCAAACATCATCTGAAATCCTTATGGAACTTAAGATGGAAACAGTCCCATGTTTGGAATGTTGTAATGAGGCTGACCATTATTTGATAGCCAATTGTCATATATGGCTAGAATGTCTGGTGGAGCGTATACATCAGTAAGAGGCCAGTTATAAAAACCAGCACTTTCATTGTCCAAAGTTAAGAAGTCACAGACATGAATTTCAGCATCCAGTAATCCACGATCCCATACATTTGAGTCAGGACCTTCTTCAAAGTTCTCCAAGAAATTCCAAATTGAATTTGATAACAGAGGGGCAGGAGAAACAGGTCCAAAGTGCTGAGGGTGTCCATTTTGTTGTTCCATAGTTTTTGTCTGTTCCCCAGGAACTGCAGATGCGTCCTCCAGTGGAACCACGTCCTCTTGACAGGAACCACCAGTCGAACACACCTGCATTGCTTTTTCGGACTGCTCCAAATACTCTGAGCTGTCCGGGTTCTGGAGATGGGACATCGTAATGAAACAATGCTGCAGAGCTTGTTGAGGGGTAAGTCTCAAAGAAGGATCTGGGTGGAGCAATCCCTTGAGAAGATCTACCAGGGCTTTCCTGTCCTCGTATTCTGCATCCCCCCATTTGGGAAAAGCGTCTACCAAGTCATCCAGAGACTTGAGCTTGCTGCCATAGGAGTTGTACTCCTTTGTTTCAGTCCCTGCAACCTTCTCATATTCCTCAGGTGTCCGGAGAGTCCACCTTGTCGACCACGATTCATCGACCATGACCTTCTTGAAAAAGAGCTTGGTGAAGACTCCATTTGATAGCAGGTGCTCAGGTGGATATCCCAAAATCTCAACCATTTCGCTTGACCATCTGATAATTACAGTTAATGGGGAATAAGAAATACCCCAGGTAGAGGAAGGCGAGGTTGCAGCCCAAGGTGAAGACATCGATTGCTTCATTAAAATTGTTGCCAAGTGAAACTTCTGGGGCCCGGGATCCACAAGGCTGGACCCACATGCAAGGTTTGCCCTCAGAAGAGTACCTGGCTTCACCGAAGTCAATCACCTTCAGTCTAAATGGCTGCTCCTTCATATTGGTCAGCATAATATTGTCCATCTTCATGTCAGTGTGGATGACACCGAGACTCTTTAAACCGTCCAAAGTCACAAGCAGCTGTTTAGCGATTGGTCGAATGTCACTTGGACTGAGAGGTTCCCATTCTCGGTTTCGGATGAGGTCAAAAACGTTCATCTCCAGCATTTCAAATGCCAGGCAGGTGAGGCCGCGATGTTCGAATCTGCCGTAAAATTTCACCAGGTTGTAGGTGTGGGGGTCCAGGGCACGGAGAGTTTCCAGCATGGACACCTCTTTGTCAGCCGCTTTGATGGCGCTGGGGTGTTTAAGGATTTTGATTGCCACCAGCTCCTTAGTTTGGACATTTTGGCATTTGGCGACTTTGCCAAACACGCCTTGTCCAATAAACTCCAGCACGGTGTACGTGGAGTTATTTCCTTCCAGAGTGTGACCGATAATGATGTCGTCTATGGTCAGCTTCTCTGCCATGTCTGTTCTTTCAGCCATATTTGAAAGTGTGGGGCTATGGCTGGCATCACCCACAGAGCAGCAGGGTAAATGTTGTGGTTCAACACTTTGATCTGGTCTGTAGACTTCTGTATCTCCATCGGACCAAGCATCTTCATCTGAAAAGTGGTTGTCCCAAGAGCTTCTGCTGGATGCAGACACATGTGATGGAAGTTGATCATCATCTGACATCCAGTTTTCAGTTGGGGGTGGAATGTCCGGTTCCTCGGTGTCCAGATCTTCCACAGACAAAGTGTCTCCTTCATTGGTCAAACCAGGGACGTCGCTGTCATAAATTTCGTCACTGAGTAATTCATGATCCCATACATTTGAGTCGAGGTTCTCCAGGGAACATGGTTCACACCAGCTTGAATTTGACAGCTGAGGGGCAGGTGAACCAGAACCAAAGTGTTGAGGGTGCTCGTTGTTTGAATCCATAATCGGCTTAACTTCTTGACAGGAATCGACATTCGGACACACCTGCATTGCTTTGTTGCACTGCTCCAAATACTGTGAGCTGTCCGGGTTCTGCAAATGAGACATTGTGATGAAATGATGCTGCAGAGCTTGTTGAGGAGTCAATCTCAAACAAGGGTCAGGATGGAGTAATCCCTTGAGAAGATCAACCAGAGCTTTCCTGTCCTCATATTCTGCATCCTCCCATTTAGGAAAGGCATCCACTAGATCATCCAGCGACTTCAGCTCAGCGCCATATTCGTCGTATTCCTCCGTTTTGGTCTTCGCAACCTCCTCGTATTCCTCAGGTGTCCGAAGAGTCCATGTTGTTGACCACGACTCATCGTCCATCTCCTCCTTAAAATAGAGCTTGGTGTAGACTCCATTTGACAGCAGATACTCAGGTGGATATCCCAAAATCTCAACCATTCGCTTGACCATCTGATAATTACAGTGGATGGGAAATAAGAAATACCCCAGGTAGAGGAAGGCAAGGTTGCAGCCCAAGGTGAAGACATCGATTGCTTCATTAAAACTGTTGCCAAGTGAAACTTCTGGGGCCCGGGATCCACAAGGCTGGACCCACATGCAAGGTTTGCCCTCAGAAGAGTACCTGGCTTCACCGAAGTCAATCACCTTCAGTCTAAATGGCTGCTCCTTCATATTGGTCAGCATAATATTGTCCATCTTCATGTCAGCGTGGATGACACCGAGACTCTTTAAACCGTCCAAAGTCACAAGCAGCTGTTTAGCGATTGGTCGAATGTCACTTGGGCTGAGAGGCTCCCATTCTCGGTTTAGAATCAGGTCAAACACGTTTATCTCCAGCATTTCAAATGCCAGGCAGGTGAGACCGTGGTGTTCAAATCTACCGTAGAATTTCACCAGGTTGTAGGTGTGGGGGTCCAGGACGCGGAGAGTTTCCAGCATGGACACCTCTTTGTCAGCCGCTTTAATGGCCTTGGGGTCCTTCAGGATTTTAATCGCCACCATCTCCTTAGTTTGGACATTTTGGCATTTGGCGACTTTGCCAAACACGCCTTGTCCAATAAACTCCAGCACGGTGTACGTGGAGTTGTTTCCTTCCAGAGTGTGACCGATAATGATGTCGTCTATCGTCAGCTTCTCTGCCATGTCTGTCTTCGCATTCATCTTTTCCAGCCAAAAATGAGAGTTTTCTGTCTCTGTGAAAATGCTCACGTCGAACTAACAGTGAGAGAGAAACTGGTCAGGCTTATAGCGTGTTCTTCCGTTACATCATAAAGACTTTAAAGTGACTTAGTGACATCACAGAGGTTTCCATGGTAACAGATTTTCCTTTGTTTATTTTCAAAATTACATGAAGCACATTGATGTTTCAATCATGTGTTAAAATGCAACAGAAATGTCACAATAAAAATAAATATTAATAGTGAATTTTAACTGGTGTTGTCTAATAGTTCATCATTTCCACGTCGTCCACTTAGAATTACAAGATTCTGTCTGTGTCCTGTGAACTTCTGACATGTTTAAGTTTAAAGTTACAGCAGAAATAAAAGAGGGGATGCACTTTTCTGACACATGCAAATTCAGAATACTAATTTTGAGTACTTGTGTTCCAGTATAGTAACTTTTTCATTTGTGGTAAAATCAAAGGAATTCATTACGGTATTTGATCACACAATTTAGACTTCAAACTATACAATTTTAGATTAAAAAATAGAAAACACAGCTCTTACAGAGTGTGCATGTGTGATTTTTCTTCTTTAATTAGTGATAGGAAATGCAAAGCAAACAAATAAAGTCAATTCAGTGTAAAAGTATTAAAATTATTCAGAATACAGTACTCTGATTGGACTCTGATTGCTAGAAAGTACATTTTAATGCAGGTATTCAGTTTTCTGTAACATTTTCAAAGTATTCTTGATGATTCAAAAACTTGCAAACCATGAATATTTAGAGATGAATAATAAAGACAGGACTGTAAAATGCTTTTATTCTTAGTTATCTCAGTTACGATGCTCGTTCACATTTCTGTGAGGTTGTGTCTGATTGCTGAAAATTCTCGATAAAGTTGTGGAGTAGTGGAGCTGTGAAGGTCAGGTAAAACATGGACTACAGATTATTATCGTTCTGATTTAAATCTGCGGAGTCAGAGCCAATCAGACCCCAGGACCAATCAGACCTGAGATAAGATCTGCTACATCCAACTACAAGATCAGGCTCCAGATACACAATGTAGAGTCAGATTTTAGTCCAAGGCAAGAGAAGAAAATATAATTGTATTGTGTTAGGTCAGACCAGGGGTGTGTGTGGGGGTTCGCCGTCCACCTACTTCTCCCGACGAGAGATATAAAAAAAATCTCAAATATAAAATAGTTACAACTTAAATGTCAAACCGGAGCTACTGGCAACGGTGAAAACAAATTTCATAGGCTCATGATGTCTGCAGTATTGTTGTCCTATAGAGACCTGAGCCAGGACTGAACCAGGACTAAACCAGGTCTAAACTGCGTAAGTGCACCTCTAGTACAACAGGTGCTGGGACAGACAGTCGCGCTGACTGGACGTCCCTGAGCAAATCCCACTTTTGTGCCGTGTCGTGCTCGGGCGCTGTTACCTGTGGTTCTGTGGCCCGTGTTCACACCTGCGTGACCGATGGCGTCGCACGGCGTGGTGGGTTTGTGGATGTGGTGGCAGAGCAGGGGGGGAGAGGCTGTGGAGCTTCTGTCATCTCGTTTTTATTTGGTAATATTTTGTATTACCGCATTTTCCGGGCCATAGGACGCGCTCTTAAGCCTCCAACTCCATCAAAAAACGACTGCGCGCCACAATCCAGAGCATGCTATACACGAATCCACTCGGGTGTCCCAGTACGACTTCAGTAAACTACAAAGCCGCAACACCCACAGAACACACAAACACACACGGAGCAGACAGCGACACACACCCACAGACACACTCATCACTCCACGCCGACGAGGAACGGAACGGAGGAACGAACCGAAAAAGCGAGTGCAATGTGCCACTTCTAGACACGACTGAACAACTGAGTCACTGCGAACACGCCGACAATCCGTTGGTCCCAGACAGACACCCTCCCTACACGCCACAACTGAACAAAGCCCAGAGTCACCGTGAACGAACAAACAAACAAAACCACTCACCCATCACACTGTTGTGTTTCCTTTAAAGTCTCACGTGGTTTATTTGGGAAAAATGTTCAAAAATAGACCAATTAATGACAGTGCGTCTTATAATCCAGAGCGCCTAATAGCCTGGAAAATACAATATTTGGAAATCATAGACAAGCCTAAATATTTTAAATGTAATGCACATGCTTCCATATAATGTACATATTTGTTCCATACAAATATACAAAGTGTAGATTGTGCAAAGTCGAGTCTCAGGTCTGATCTGATTCTGGTCTGGTTCCTGTTTTGTCCAGTTCATTATGTTTACTAAGTTACACATTCCAAGACCAGACTCCGTTAAAATTAAAGATTTTCAACAATCACCCCGTTTACATGAGAGCTTTAATTCGGAATTTAATTCAAAATAATTAAATTGGAATTAAAATACATGTAAACGTGGCCATTGATGGTCAATGGACGTTTGATTTTTCACAAGTTCAGCCCAAATATGTTTTATAGAAGTATTGGATCGGGACTCGGAATCGGCAGATACTGAAAATCAAATGACTCTGACTCGGACGCAGGGGCAAAAAAATGTGATCGGGACATTCCTATTATAACTCTATATTTTGGACCTTAATAGTTTGCCACAGTTTAGACAGAAAAACCCTGTGAGGAAATTCTTTTTAGTGAAATCACATCGCGTCCTTTTTGAACTTAAATAACACATAGAAAACAAGTTAAAATACAAATATACTCGTCCTTGCAATGATTACAGATTTAAAAGAAAGATGCATTAAAAAGTAAAGGAGAAAAAAAAATGATACAGGAGGTACTTAAGAGTGTGAAACAAGACTTTGACCGTAGACAAGACAAAAAAATCATTGCGTTACATAACACTTTACCAGGAATTACTCAGTTGGTCGAACATGTACATTGGCTCAAAGGCACAAAGTCGATATTTTTGCCGATTCCTGTTTGTCCAGTGATGCATCAGCGCTTCTCTATATGTCCTGTATTGATCTGATGAAAGTCGATACTTTAACACGAACCAAAATGTCGACTTGGAGATAGTTCAAGAAAAACACTTCCATGTCTGTTTAAGATGCAGCGTGTCACCTGCTTTCTCAGTGTTACTGCTTGTCCGGGAATGTTCCACAGTATGGCATTAGACTTTGCAATAAAAAAAAGTTAAGATATGTTAAAGGGATTTCTGATCTATGTGATAATGTTGTTTCCTCGTCACAAACATACTGTACTTTTTGAATTATAAGTCCCACTTTTTTTCATGGTTTGGGTGTTTCCTGTGATGAGTTATATATTAAAATTTTCACAGTGAAGCAGCGAGAGGTTCTAGTTGTGTGTGTGTGCATCCGCTCCTGTTCCTCCTGTACCACTGTCACTTGGCTCTACTGCGCATGTCTCCTGCAGAAAGAGCCTCTGTCCTGTCTGTATCATGTCAGTCGATCGCACCGTTACTTCTGCACCACTGAACAATTTAACACTGAAACAAATTTATAAAGACGACTGAGAAGACTGAACACAAATGCCCCCAAAAACAAAATCCGATTGTGCAGATTACAAACTGCAAGTCGTGAAATCTGCAGCTGAAATCTGTAATCGAGCAGCGGAAAGAAAGTTTGGAGTGAGCGAGAAACTTGTGACACCGGGAGGATGCACCATGAAACTTTCCTGAAGTCACTGGATGGATGGACAAAGCCTGGACTTCAGTGACACCGAAACCATCCTGTCGGGATTCAGAAAGACCTGAATAATTCTAACTGGAACTGATGCTGAGTCTGACGACAGCGACACAGAAGAGGAAGCGGCGCTCTGTTTACCTCCAGAGGTCGTGCAGAAGTGACACCGAGGATGAAGAATTGAATGGATTTAGTGATTTGGAGTGAGATGGAGAGTTTGTTAAACTTGTTCTGTTCTGTTGTTTATGTTATAGTTTATCTGAAGAACTGTTCATATGTGACGTTAACAGTCTGTTGTTCTCTCTTCTGTTGTTATTACAACAGAAGCGAAATTATTAAAGTGACCAACATAAATAAAGTGAAATGATGTTATATAAAGAGCTGCACTAAACCTGCACATGTCTGATCTCTGAAAACATGAACCATCTCCAACACAACACACACAGAACACACTCACCATCATCAACATCAACATCCCTCTGTCACAGAGAGAACACTCATATTCCACTGAGTCGTGTCCTTTAGTCCGACAGAAGCTGAACCACATCAGCGCACAAGGAAAGGGGGTCAGACTTATCATCAGAAGAGCCTCGAGTCAGAAAATCCATGATCAGGTCGTGTTACAAACTGTTACAAATGAAATTGTATTTCAAGTTTTAAATATTTTAAAAAATAAATATTAAAAGTAATAAATATATTAAACCCTTAAAATACAGCAAAAATGTTTGAGGAAATAATAATTTGGGTGGAAATGTCTGTCTTAAGTGTAACAGGGTTAATAACTGTCTTTTCAGGCAACAACTTGCAAAATGTTCAGTAATTCGAGCTCTACAACCTTCTTTTCAATTTTATTTTAAATCTTTTTCTTTTAATATAGCATTGGTGGGTTTATAAACCAACAAATTAAGTCATGCTGGCCTTAGCTAATGCTGTTGTTCATGATTATGTGTTTTCCTGTCAATATCTCAAAAAATTTTGATGTTGCAGCCATTTTTAATTGGTAAACATCCAAAAGTTTATTAATTCTTCCCTGATATCCAGGGATTATTCCCTGTTGCTTTCATCAAATATACATTCAATTGTTCAAGAGAAATGTTGCTGACAAACCAATAGAAGAGGGAATGATTTTCTGACTAGTGGGCTTCTGATGATAAGGGTGTAACCAAGGAAAGAGACGTTTTTTTTTGGTTTTTTTTTTCAGAGCTTAGAGTTTATGCAAAAGAGTCATGTGGTTTTAAGTGGTTTTAACAAATGTGTCAAAGCTGCATTAAACACATTATGATGTCAAACAGTTATGGTTTTTATGTTGTGAAGCTGAGTTTATTTATGCAGAGTAATAATAATAATAATAATGATGATAATTTTAATATAAAAACATTAATGATTAATTCAAAATCGATCATGAATTCTTTGATTGATCGATTAAGAAACTTTAATCAAATGCCCATCCCTAATATCGATACTGTATCACAAATTTAGTACCACGATATATTGAGTCTTTGATATTTTTGCGTGACCCTCTAACACAAATATGTAAAAGCGGGGAAAACATTTTAAAATAATGATTACACAGAGATTTCTAACAAAAAGCACCAACTGATATCAACTTTCCCTGGGGGTGTGATTCTAACTCTTTCATAGACTATGAATACATTACAACACTAACAATGATACAAAAATCACACAATGGCAATATATTTGTTTTTTAATGTTTATTTAAACAGTTGTGGACAGTAAAATGACACTCAAAGATGTGCATTCATCTTCATGGTCCATAGTGAAGAAGGTTATTACTGTCAGTCACCAAGGCATTTTCTGAATCCCTCGATCACTGAACTGTAATAACTGCTACTCACCCACTCCCACCCAACCCCCATCCCCCCCTCTCCTCCTGGATCCCAGACGAGCCGGACAAATCCAAGAACTGCCACAGGAGGCTTGGAGGGTAGGTTGTGGAGAAACAGCTCCTTCTCAGATAACGTCTGAGCTTTTCCTGCTCCATCTCCATCTGGGTCGGGGATCTTGGTTCTTTGATGGTCCATCCTTGTTTTTGGAGTTGCATTTTTCAGAGCACATTTCCTATTTCTTCTTGATGCAGTTGTTTTTGTTCTTTTCTCAGCTCTTTTCATCCTAATGCCCCTTCTTTTTCGAATCTTCCTCTTGATGTTTTATTTGTTTTCAGCATCTCCATTAGACCAAACATCATCTGAAATCCTTATGGAACTTAAGATGGAAACAGTCCCATGTTTGGAATGTTGTAATGAGGCTGACCATTATTTGATAGCCAATTGTCATATATGGCTAGAATGTCTGGTGGAGCGTATACATCAGTAAGAGGCCAGTTATAAAAACCAGCACTTTCATTGTCCAAAGTTAAGAAGTCACAGACTTGAATTTCAGCATCCAGTAATCCACGATCCCATACATTTGAGTCAGGACCTTCTTCAAAGTTCTCCAAGAAATTCCAAATTGAATTTGATAACTGAGGGGCAGGAGAAACAGGTCCAAAGTGCTGAGGGTGTCCATTTTGTTGTTCCATAGTTTTTGTCTGTTCCCCAGGAACTGCAGATGCGTCCTCCAGTGGAACCACGTCCTCTTGACAGGAACCACCAGTCGAACACACCTGCATTGCTTTTTCAGACTGCTCCAAATACTCTGAGCTGTCCGGGTTCTGGAGATGGGACATCGTAATGAAACAATGCTGCAGAGCTTGTTGAGGGGTAAGTCTCAAAGAAGGATCTGGGTGGAGCAATCCCTTGAGAAGATCTACCAGGGCTTTCCTGTCCTCGTATTCTGCATCCCCCCATTTGGGAATGGCATCTACCAAGTCATCCAGAGACTTGAGTTTGCTGCCATAGGAGTTGTACTCCTTTGTTTCAGTCCCCGCAACCTTCTCATATTCCTCAGGTGTCCGGAGAGTCCACCTTGTCGACCACGATTCATCGACCATGACCTTCTTGAAAAAGAGCTTGGTGAAGACTCCATTTGATAGCAGGTGCTCAGGTGGATATCCCAAAATCTCAACCATTCGCTTGACCATCTGATAATTACAGTGGATGGGAAATAAGAAATACCCCAGGTAGAGGAAGGCAAGGTTGCAGCCCAAGCTGAAGACATCGATTGCTTCATTAAAATTGTTGCCAAGTGAAACTTCTGGGGCCCGGGATCCACAAGGCTGGACCCACATCCAAGGTTTGCCCTCAGAAGAGTACCTGGCTTCACCGAAGTCAATCACCTTCAGTCTAAACGGCTGCTCCTTCATATTGGTCAGCATAATATTGTCCATCTTCATGTCAGCGTGGATGACACCGAGACTCTTTAAACCATCCAAAGTCACAAGCAGCTGTTTAGCGATTGGTCGAATGTCACTTGGACTGAGAGGTTCCCATTCTCGGCTTCGGATGAGGTCAAAAACGTTCATCTCCAGCATTTCAAATGCCAGGCAGGTGAGGCCGCGATGTTCAAATCTGCCGTAAAATTTCACCAGGTTGTAGGTGTGGGGGTCCAGGGCACGGAGAGTTTCCAGCATGGACACCTCTTTGTCAGCCGCTTTGATGGCGCTGGGGTGTTTAAGGATTTTAATCGCCACCAGCTCCTTAGTTTGGACATTTTGGCATTTGGCGACTTTGCCAAACACACCTTGTCCAATAAACTCCAGCACGGTGTACGTGGAGTTGTTTCCTTCCAGAGTGTGACCGATAATGATGTCGTCTATCGTCAGCTTCTCTGCCATGTCTGTCTTCGCATTCATCTTTTCCAGCCAAAAACTGAGAGTTTTCCGTCTCTGTGAAAATGCTCACGTCGAACAAACAGTGAGAGAGAAACTGGTCAGGCTTATAGCGTGTTCTTCCGTTACATCATAAAGACTTTAAAGTGACTTAGTGACATCACAGAGGTTTCCATGGTGACTCAGTGACCACAGAGTTCGAATGGAACAGATTTTCCTTTGTTTATTTTCAAAATTACATGAACACATTGATGTTTCAATCATGTGTTAAAATGCAACAGAAATGTCACAATAAAAATAAATATTAATAGTAAATTTTAACTGGTGTTGTCTAATAGTTCATCATTTCCACGTCGTCCACTTAGAATTACAAGATTCTGTCTGTGTCCTGTGAACTTCTGACATGTTTAAGTTTAAAGTTACAGCAGAAATAAAAGAGGGGATGCACTTTTCTGACACATACAAATTCAGAATACTAATTTTGAGTACTTGTGTTCCAGTATAGTAACTTTTTCATTTGTGGTAAAATCAAAGGAATTCATTACGGTATTTGATCACACAATTTAGACTTCAAACTATACAATTTTAGATTAAAAAATAGAAAACACAGCTCTTACAGAGTGTGCCTGTGTGATTTTCCTTCTTTAATTAGGGATAGGAAAATCAAAACAAACAAAAAAAACAAAACAAATTTTTTTAAAGGATAATTTAAAGGCAACTCAGTGTAAAAGTATAAAATTATTCAGAATACAGTACTCTGATTGCTAGAAAGTACATTTTAATGCAGGTATTCAGTTTTCTGTAACATTTTCAAAGTATTCTTGATGATTCAAAAACTTGTAAACCATGAATATTTAGAGATGAATAATAAAGACAGGACTGTAAAATGCTTGTATTCTTAGTTATCTCAGTTACGATGCTGTTTCCATTTTATTAACATGAGTCTGTGCTCGTTCACATTTCTGTGACGTTTTGTCTGATTGCTGAAAATTCTCGATAAAGTTGTGCGTAGTGGAGCTGTGAAGGTCAAGTAAAACATGGACTACAGATTATTATCGTTCTGATTTAAATCTGCAGAATCAGAGTCAATCAGACCCCAGGACCAATCAGACCTGAGATAAGATCTGCTACATCCAACTACAAGATCAGGCTCCAGATACACAATGTAGAGTCAGATTTTAGTCCAACGCAAGAAAAGAAAATATAATTGTATTGTGTTAGGTCAGACCAGAGGTGTGCGCGGGGGTTCGCCGTCCACCTACTTCTCCTGATGTGAGATATAAAAAAATTAACAAATATAAAATAGTTACAACTTAAATGTTAAACCGGAGCTACTGGCAACGGTGAAAACAAACTGAATAGGCTCATGAAATCTGCAGGACCGTCCTATAGAGACCTGAGCCAGGACTGAACCAGGACTAAACCAGGACTAAACCAGGTCGGGTGACCTGCAGGTGAAAGGGCCGGCGCAGAGCTCTGCACCCCAGGGGGCTAAGCACAGCCATCGCCCGATCCCGCTTTGCAGACACCCTGCTCCACAAACCTGGGGTTCCCCTCAAGACCAAGATTTGTCCTGGTTTAGTCCTGTTTTAGACCTGGTTTAGACGTGGTGTAGTCCTGGTGTAGTTTTGGTTCAGCCCTGGTTTAGTCCTGGTTTAGTCCTGTTTTAGACCTAGTTTAGACCTGGTTTAGTCCTGTTTTAGTCCTGGTTCAGTCCTGGTTTTAGACCTCTTTTAGATCTAGTTTAGATCTAGTTTAGTCCTGGTTTTAGTCCTGGTTCAGCCCTGGTTTAGTTCTGTTTTAGTCCTGGTTTAGTCCTGGTTTTAGACCTGTTTTAGACCTGTTTTAGACCTGCTTTAGATCTAGTTTAGACCTGGTTAAGTCCTGTTTTAGTCCTGGTTTAGTCCTGGTTTGAGACCTGTTTTAGACCTGGTTTAGTCCTGTTTTAGTCCTGGTTTAGTCCTGGTTTAGACCTGCTTTAGATCTAGTTTAGATCTAGTTTAGACCTGGTTTTAGTCCTGGTTTAGACCTGGTTAAGATCCAGTTTAGACCTGGTTTAGTTTCCAGTAATGAGTGGAATAACCGAAAAAAAAGGGCGATTTAGCCTAAAATGTGAAAACAAGAAAATCCCTCTGTGTAATCCATTTATTTCAACAAAGTAACTGTAATCCAATTACCACTCACTGAAACAGTAACTGTAACTGAATACAGTTACTCATAATTTGTACTCTGATTACTTAACTCCGGTAGATGTAATCTGTTACTCCCCAACACTGCTGGCGTGTGGACGGGGCCCAGGTCTGTTTTTTTTTTTACGAGATAACAACATTCTAACATGACTTAAAGCTCACAAGAGTCACTTTTACATAACACAGGACCTTTAAACCAACATAAGAAGCTCTTATAATAAAAGGTCTGAAATGTGGGTCACTCCTCATATTTTGAATCCTGTATTTCAAAGGGAACATTTTTTTTCACACATTAATTTTCAAAGCCCGTCGCTCTTGCTCCATCCATCGCTGTCATCTGTATTTGGCTGATGTTAAAATAAACCCACATGAATAATGCAGAGGCGGAGGGACACGCAGCCAAACAGGGACTATCATTTTCAGCACACACACGCAGACAGAAAGAGGAGGGATATCAGGCTGAAACATAAGATTCGATGGCACATTTTAATAATATAACACTTCGATAAATGTGACAAGGGAATCCCATTTTATATCTATTATGAGTTTTTCATCTGTGACATAATTTCAGATGCAGAAGAAAATACTAATTCAACTGTCTTACATCATTCAGTTTCGCTTTGTCATTTTTTGATGCATCACTCCTTCCTGCATAATATGGAAATTTCAGATCTATTTGTTATTTAATTATTTATTACTATAGGTACATTTCAAAAAAACTAAATCTAGTTAAGTTCAGATGACTTAAATTAAGAAAGTTTTATCATGATTTGAGTCAAATTCACTTGACAAGTCAAATGATCTGCCAGTTGAACAAGACTTTTTGTACTTAAAATATGAAAATACATCTTGCCGCACTTAAAATAAGAAACTTTTTGCACTTAAAACAAGAAACTAAATCGAAAGTTGCTTGAATTAAGAAAAAAACACTTATTCCGTTGGTAGATCATTTGATTTGTCAAGTTGAATCGACTCAAATAAAGTAAAATGTTCTTAATTTAAGTAATTTTAACTTAACTAGATATTGTTTTTTTCCAGTGTAGATACTCAATTAGATCCACTTTATAACTTGTGAGTAAAATTGTACTTCTCAGGCTCCATTTAAATGATCGGTCTGAACAGAAGACGCAAAAGTAGGTGGAATTCGATTGGGTATGTTGGCACTTAAAGCAACAAGAGCGTCTTTGGACATACAGAAGTTTTACGCCACACATTTTCATCAGCTCCTCCTTCCACAAAGTTTTCTCACCATCGTCTGGTTCTCCAGGTTTCGTCCATATCCATCTGACTCGCCTGCGACGACCTGGTGCATCCAGAATTTGACAGAGGTTATAGCAGATCCTTCTCTGTTCACATAAATACCTAAATTAGTTAATTACACAGATAACAAAATATCATGTACTCAAGTAAATAATTGTAATACATGTTTAATGACAAATAATCCAAATTAATATCGATGAATAATATTGCCTCAAGTGGAGGAGTTCAAGTATCTCGGGGTCTTGTTCACGAGTGAGGGGAGGATGGAACGGGAGATTGACAGGCGAATCGGTGCAGCTTCGGCAGTGATGCGGTCGCTGTATTGGACCGTTGTGGTGAAGAGGAGCTGAGCCGAAAGGCGAAGCTCTCGATTTACCGGTCAGTCTTCGTTCCTACTCTCACCTCTGGTCATGAGCTCTGGGTAGTGACCGAAAGGACGAGATCGCGGATACAAGCACTCGAAATGAGTTTCCTTCACAGGGTGCCTGGGCGCTCCCTTAGAGATAGGGTGAGGAGCTCAGTCACATGGGAGGAGCTCGGAGTAGAGCCGCTGCTCCTCCACGTCGAGAGGAGCCAGTTGAGGCTCGGGCATCTGTTCCGGATGCCTCCTGGGGCGTCTCCCTCGGGAGGTGTTCCGGGCATGTCCCGCCGGGAGGAGGCCCCGGGGAAGACCCAGGACACACTGGAGGGACTATGTCTCTGGGCTGGCCTGGGAACGCCTCGGGATTCCCCCGGAGGAGCTGGAGGAGGTGTCTGGGGTGAAGGAAGTCTGGGAGTCCCTGCTTAGGGCTGCTGCCCCCGCGACCCGGCCCCGGATAAGCGGACGAAAATGGATGGATGGATGGAATAATATTGATAAGAACAATGTTTATATTTGTCATATGTAAAAAAATATTCATTAATAACTAAGGATGTAACGATATCCAAGTCTCATGATACGATATCGTCACGGTTTGAACCTCACGGTACGATATTTATTACGATATCGTGGGAAAGCTCACGATATGTTGGGGAGGCTCATGATTAGGGATGTAACAATATCCAAATCTCTTGGTACGATATTTTCACGATATACAGCTCATGGTACGATGTTTATTGAAATATTTTGGGGGCGAATTGAATGTGCTTTTTCCTCTTAAAATGCCTTGACAAGACCTAACCCAAAGAACTAAGACTTAAAAGTGTTAGAACTGTTATTTGTTCTTGTAGTCTGCAGTGAAATGGAGCAAAGGATCATGGTCCATGTAGTTCCCTCTGTCTTTTTTAGTTATTGCTGCACCATAACTCTTCATTTAAGCAAAGACACTTGTAATTCAATATTTTGTGATGGTCCACGATATTATTGTGAGAACTTTGACTTCGTTTATTGTTACATCCCTATTAATAACGTAATTTTCCTGCACCTGTGTCAGACATCCCCATGACGTCCAAAAGACGTCCAAAAGAGTCTCCTGGTCAAATGTTTAACTGCAGATTGACGGCCAAGTGGGTCATAGTCCAAACAGTGGATGAAATATGCACGTCATTTAGTCCAGAACTGGTCTTAGAGTGGCGAACGCAATAGATGCATCAGGAATCTCGGACTTCCGGTCATTGTGCAACCTTTGGCTGCCTAAGAAATCATCCCGAGTTTGCAGCGAACATTTTGTATGTGGAGCGACAACAAAGCGGGATCCCGTTTGTTAAAGGTTGTATGGAAGATTTTTTTTTTTTCAGTTTCAAATTGTCATTGAAAGTTTAAAATACCATTACAGAGATGCAGCAGCTTTGTGATTATGATGACCAAAAAAAAAGAATGAAAATCCATCAACTGTGAACGTGTTGAGACCAGATAAACATCTGCCAAAAAGAAAATGAGGCTCCCTCATTTTCTATTAGCTGTTAGGTCGTCAATCAAACTCCCTACGTTTCTAGTGTAACTGACTCGTCGGCGCGCGGGGATTACGTGGTTTATGCAGCGGTTCTTAGAGGCTTTTTTAAACTGTCGCTTCCTCGCAGTTCGCACAAAGTTTGTCGTGACGGCGGACGAGAATCCACGAGCAGCTCGCCGCAAAAGAAAGTCAGTTTTTGAGGTCGCTGAAAGAAGAAGAGAAGGAGAAAAGGAGCAAAGACAAACTGCGCGAACGAAGCAGATGAAGGGTCTAAAAACTGAAGACGTGTCGGACGCTGAATTATTTCTAAACAGGTCACTTCAACGGTAATTCTGAACGCGCACTGGATGTAAACAAACGTGATTTCTAGAGTAAAAAGGCGGGAGGAGGTGTTTCTACTGAGGAGCTGTGGAGGAGGAAGGTGGTTTCACACATGCACAACATCTGAAAAAGGACTGTCGCTGTATTTCACTTCCCTTAAAAAATCCTCTATACGACCTTTAAGTGAGAGGTGCAGAAGGCAAACAGACTGAGCTGCACTTTCTTGTTCTTGTGGTTTTACAGTCAACATCACGTCTTGGTCTCTTGGCAGTGGAAGGTGTTTCTTGGTGAACAGTTGGTGCCTTTCGTTTTGGCGTAACCGAGGTTGAGTGAGGGATCAGGATTTTGCTTTGATGGCGCTCCACATGTTCGCTGCAAACTCGGGATGATTTCGGCAGTCAACGGTTTCCTCTTTCGTCCTTCACGTGAATCAATCCTGCCCATCGCCTTCACCTTTCACTATTTTTCAATTCCATTGGGAAGAGAAACAGTTTGAACAGAGGTTTGAGTCACACACATCTGATTCCCTCTTGTATTTATGGAGTTCGCAAACAAATTTCTCGAGCTGTTTTCTGCTGTTAGGATCCAACAACCACACAATTACGATGTCCGAATCCCAAAACTAAAATATGACAATATCAGAACCAGAAACAAAAGTGATATGTTTCAAAAGACTAGAAAAGATCGACTTTGTCAGTAGACGCATCCCACTGGGAAAACAAACACGGCGGTTTGATGCTCACTTTTTCGGAAAATCCTTCTCAGTATGAATTGCGCAATGACCGGAACTCCGAGATTCTTGATGCGTCGATAGACATGATCTGCACGTCTACCGTTTAGTGGAGACTCTTTCAATTTCAAACCCACTAAACAGAACTGACGGCTAAAGTGAACTCCCAAAGCTCCGTATCGATTGTTTTGAAATATTTGTTCGTTTTTCAGAGCCAGATCCCTCCCTGGCCTCCTCCGTTGCAGACAAAACCTCCCACAGGCCTGTCATCATCACGGGCTCATTAAACTCCGCCGTCCCCCGTGTGGGGCTCCGGTTTCACCCCCTCGGCTGCACACGCTCAGGGACCAGGGGCCGGGAAGCTGGACGTGAGGTGAGGTGAGGTGGGGGGTGAGGAGGGTATTTCGTGGACAAGGTCAGATCAAATGGACCCAGCGCTGACCGTGAGTAAACAGCGTATTAGAGCGCACAAGGACACGGAAGCATTAGGAGGAAAAGCTACTCAAAGATAAGAGTTGTTGTTGCGATGATGGATTTGGACTCTGGCGTCACTACATCCTAAAGCTCAGAGTTGATTTTGGTATCTTAAAGTGCTCTGTGTATTTAATTATGTGTGTTTTTATTGAATTAGTTTGTGAATTAATGAAATGACAAGTCAAGGTGTGTTTTTGATGAGACAAAATTGTTAAAATTGCCCACACTGTGCTGTTTTCTTGATCTATGTTATAATAGTTCTTCATCATAAACAGACCTGGAGTTGTGTTTTGTTTCATTCACACACATTTAACACACAAACACTGCACATTTAGTTATTCTCTGGGGAAAAAAAAAAAAAAAAAGCAATCTGTTCCATCTTGTGATATCATATGGTAAAACAAGAAGTGCTCCACTCTGGTTTTAAACTCCATATACCTTCGCTAGAATCATTTGGATCAATTCAGACCTTGAATCTCTACTGAGCAAAAGTTAAAAGGAGCAATTAACTTGAAAAATATCACTTCATGACATCAAAAGGTAGAACAGAGCATTTTGAGCTTTAGAGACTAATAATAAAGGGTTAATAAAACAAACAAAAACAAACAAAACACAACTCCAGGTCTGTTTTTGATGAGGTAACAACATTCTAACATGGCTTAAAGCTCACAAGAGTCCATTTCTGTTCTAAAGGACCTTTACAGCTGCTATCTGAAAGTTTATTGTTTTTTTTGTTTGTTTCTTTCACACATGTTTAACACAAAAATCACTGCATATTTAGTTATTATATTATTTTGAGCTTTGGAAATGTACAGACTAATAATAAAGGGTTACTCAGACAAACAAAAACAAACAAAACACAACTCCGGGTCTGTTTTTGATGAGGTAACAACATTATATCATGGCTTAAAGTTCACAAGAATATGTTTTCTGTTATATGGGACCTTTACAGCTTCTATCTGAAAGTTTATTTTGATCTTTTTGGCAGGTGTGAAACCTGTTCCCCTCACCTTCCCCTATGTGACTTCCATGACGGCAATGTCGGACTTTTGCACCGAATATGGACTGAACCAGGACTGATCCAGGTCCGGGACCAGACCGGAACCAGAGCGGGACTGAGTCCGGGACCAGACCGGGACCAGACCGGGACCAGACTGGGACCAGACCTGGACTGAGACTGGGACTGAGACCGTGACCAGACTGGGACTGAGACCGGGACTGAGCCTGGGACCAGACCAGACCGGGACCAAACCGAGACCAGACTGGGACCAGACTGGGACCAGACCTGGACTGAGACTGGGACTGAGACCGTGACCAGACTGGGACTGAGACCGGGACTGAGACCGGGACTGAGCCTGGGACCAGACCAGGACCAGACCGGGACCAAACCGAGACCAGACTGAGACCAGACCGAGACCAGACCGGGACCAGACTGGGACCAGACCTGGACTGAGACCGGGACTGAGCCTGGGACCAGACCAGGACCAGACCGGGACCAAACCGAGACCAGACTGAGACCAGACCGAGACCAGACCGGGACCAGACTGGGACCAGACCTGGACTGAGACTGGGACTGAGACCGGGACTGAGACCGGGACTGAGACCGGGACTGAGACGGACTGAGACCGGGACCAGACCAGGACCAGACCGGGACCAGACCGAGACCAGACTGAGACCAGACCGGGACCAGACCAGAGGCTCAGAGTCCGTGGCAGGGCCAGAGCTTGAAGCTGAGGCTCTGATCCCGGACCTAGATCAGTCCTGGTTCAGTCCGTTATCCGTTTTTTTCCATTTTTCATTTAAACACAAAATCGAAAACTGAAAAATAACAAAAACAAATCATTATCTGTTTTTTCATTTTGGTTTTGGAGACAAATAATGAAGAAAACTGTTTTTTCATTTTCTTATTTTTGGTTTTATATTGAAAAAAAAAAAATTATGAATGACACACAGATTAACCATGATTAAACTTTTTACTTTCAAGTCATCTTAACTTGGGTAGATTTTACTTTTTGCAGTGTAAATATGTTTTCTGTAATCATCTACGCTACAAACTTCAACCTAAATGAACTGAGAACAGGAAACGATGCCCTTATATGGAAATGAAAACATCCCAATTAGCATCATTACGTACTAGTCTTGTTGTTTTTGGTTAATACTATTATACACGCTCGTATCCTGTTAGTCATCATCATTTGGTGTCATTAAAGCAGACGGCGTCACCTCGATGAATCTGGGTTTCCTGGTTAAAAATATCCACATCAGAGCATGTATTTGTGCTCGTGTCAATGCCTCTGAATAATTTTCCATTTGCATCTTAATTATGTGATGTTTGATAACGCCCACTTATGTCTCTCCCTCTTTTCTCTTTCTCTGTCTCTTTGCCTCTGTCCATCACATCCCCTCTTTTTCTCTCCCCTCCCTCTCCCATCTCCAGATCTTGAGGAAGTATTGGTCTGGGCTACGTTAGCTGGAGAATTGTATTTTGTTAAAAAGGCCTCGCATCCTTGGGTGTTTCTGCATGGAGACTAAAACTATGTGCGGTTTAGTTAGGACCCAGTTTGGGGCTTTTTTTGTTCACTTTTGGTGCGGTGTACGTGATGTAATAACGTGAGTAGATGTTCTGTGTGTAGAAGTTTGCTGTGTACTTTTCTTTATCGTATTATTTTTTTGGCCATGGTTCTCGACTGGAAAAGGCGTCTGTATTGGACCGTTGTGGTGAAGCGGGAGCTGAGTTGAAAGGCGAAGCTCTCGATTTACCGGTCAGTCTTCGTTCCTACTCTCACCTATGGTCATGAGCTCTGGGTAATGACCGAAAGGACGAGATCGCAGATACAAGTGGTCGAAATGAGTTTCCTCCGCAGGGTGGCTGGACGCTCCCTTAGAGACAGGGTGAGGAGCTCAGTCACACGGGAGGAGCTCGGAGTAGAGCCGCTGCTCCTCCACGTCGAGAGGAACCAGTTGAGGCTCGGGCATCTGTTCTGGATGCCTCCCTCAGGAGGTGTTCTGGACATGTCCCACCGGGAGGAGGCCCGGGGGAAGACCCAGGACATGCTGAAGGGACTGTATGTCTCTGGGCTGGCCTGGGAACACCTTGGGGTCCCCCTGAAGGAACTGGAGGAGGTGTCTGGGGTGAAGGAAGTCTGGGAGTTCTTGCTTCAAACTTCAAATCAGGCAAGAAATCTAGGGGTAATAATGGACTCAGACTTGAACTTTAACAGTCACATAAAATCAATAACATCTGCAGCCTTTACCATCTAAAAAACATAGCAAAAATCAAAGGTTTACTGTCTAAAGCAGACTTGGAGAAACTTATCCATGCGTTTGTCTCCAGTAGGTTAGACTACTGTAATGGTCTGCTCACTGGTCTCTCCAAACGAGCTGTGAGACAGCTGCAGAACATCCAGAATGCTGCAGCTCGGGTCCTTACTCGAACTAGGAAGTACGAGCACATAAGTCCTGTGCTCAGGTCTCTGCACTGGCTTCCTGTGCCTCAGAGAATAGACTTTAAAGCAGCTCTGCTTGTGTACAAGTCTCTCCATGGCCGAGCACCAAAGTCCATCTGTGACATGTTAGTGTCATATGAACCATCTCGCACTCTGAGGACCTCAGGGACCAACCTCCTGCTGGTGCCCAGAGTCAGAAACTAAACAAGGGGAGTCAGCGTTTCAGGTTCATGCAGCTAAAACCTGGAACAGTCTTCCTGAACATGTTAGACAGGCCTCTTCTGTGACGCTGTTTAAATCCAGACTCAAAACATTTCTGTTTAACTGTGCATATGACTGAAAGGTTTTCATTCCGCACTCTTCTCTCCAATTTATGTCTCTCTTTTTAATTTTAATCTTCATGATTATTTATGTTTTGATTTGTTTTTATTATGATTTTAATGTATTTCTTATTCTGTAAAGCACTTTGAATTACTTTGTGTACGAATTGTGCTATACAAATAAACTTGCCTTGCCTTGCCTTGCCTTAGACTGCTAACCCTGTGACCTGGACCCGGATAAGAAGAAAGAAGAAGAAGAAGATGGATGGATGGTGTTTCTTTTTGTGTATTGGCCTAATTTCCTCGTGCTCTGAGAGACCGAGCCTCTATGCAGCGCTCGTCATTACACGGCTCATGGCTCTTTGTTGGTTTGTTATCTGGCAACTGTGGGCTTATTCTTACGTGTGCATTTATATTACTTGTTGCAAACTTGTTGTGATGTTAACAGACTGTTATAGAGAGCTGCTCCGTATCAGACTCGGTGTTGAAGGCAGCATGCTGTCGGAGAGGCATCGTTGTTCGAGCGTCCTGTTCTGGTTATCATGGCTGTATAACTGATCAGTAGTATTATGTTTGTTACTGCCTTTTGACTTCATTTCTATTATTGTTGAGTTTTGTCTATTATTTCCATGTGTGTTATTATTGTATTGTTCAAGGGTCATTTTCAAACTTTTTCCTGTGGTGAGCTACCTTTTAAAAAAAACAAAAATGCCAAAGAGCTACTTCATTTTAACAATTGCAAGAAATGTAGTAAATATAAGAGCCACAGCCTTAGATTAGGGACAGTTACCGTACCGTTTTTTCTGGGCTATTAGAGGCTCATTAAATGGTCTATTTTCAAACTTTTTCACAAATAAACCGCACTGGACTTAAAAGGAAACCCAACAGTGTGATGGGTCAGTGGTTTTGTTTGTTCGTTCACGGTGACTCTGGTCTTTGTTCAGTTTTGTGGCGTGTAGGGAGGTGCTGTCTGGGACCAACGGATTGTCAGCGTGTTTGCAGTGACTCGGTTGTTCAGTCGTGTCTAGAAGCGGCACATTGCGCTCGCTTTTTCGGTTCGTTCGTCCGTTCCGTTCCTCGTCGGCGTGGAGTGATGAGTGTGTCTGTGGGTGTGTTTTCGCCGTGCGGTCGCTGTCTGCTCCGTGCGTGTTTGCGGCTTTGTAGTTTACTGAAGTCGTGCTGGGACACCTGAGTGGATTCGTGTGTAGGGCGCTCTGGATTGTGGGGCGCGCGTTGTTGTTTTTTGATGGGGTTAGAGGCTTAAGAGCGCGTCTAATAGCCCGGAAAATACGGTCTTAGTGCACAAAACTGGGCATAAATATCGTAGATTTACAATGGTAATTAATCAAATTTTACTTATTCAGCACAGTACGTATAATTCAGAAATCCCTTGCCGAGCTACTTGGAATGGGGTGGAGAGCTACTGGTACGTCCCGAGCTACAGGCTGGTGATATAGTTATTTAACATACATTTTTACCCCTTGTTCCCTGTAGAACCACACACATTTCTGTCATTCCTGTGGAGGTCTAATAAATCACACCATTAAGACCTCTGGCTGATTCTTTCAAGGGCACCCTGCAGCGGGTCAACACAGAGAGCACCCCCCTAGTATATTTTTTATACCTATTAAAGGTTGTATAGAGGATTTTCCAAGGAACGAGAAATCCAGCGACTGTTTGTCCTTTTTCAAATGTTGCGCATGTGTGAAACCACCCCCCCCTCCCCTACAGCTCCTACGTAGAAACGCCTCCTTCCGCCTCATCCTTACGCCAGAAACAGGTTTGTTTACAGCCGGTGAGCTGCACATGACTTGTAAACAACTAACTACAGTGTTGGTTAGGCAAGACGGAGAAGTGAGGAGCGGGGGAGGGGGTGCGCGGATATTTCGTGCGCGGGAGCAGGGAGAAGAGCGGAGCAGGGAGAGAGGAGAGAGAGGAGCGGTGCGCGGAGATTCCGTGCGAATGAACTAGCTACTACTACAACACGCAGCAGCAAGCGGACTCTTTCTTTGCCTTGAAAATTACGTTTTCAGACATAGGATATCGCATTCGTGTCCTGAAAAACATTTGTCTAACTCTTGGAAATAAAGTACGTTTTCATAATAAGCAGAAGTGACCTGTCCAGGAGTAATTTGTGGACCAGTGTGTCAGTCTTTAGACCCTTCGTCTGCTTCAGTCGCGCCATCGCTGGAATGAATCTTCAAGAATCACCTTAGTTTGGTTTCGCTGCTTTTCCCCTTGTCTTCTTCTTTCAGCGACCTCAAAAACGGACTTTGTTTTGGGGCGAACTGCTCCTGGATTCTTGTCGCCATCGCAATAAACTTTGTGCGAACTGCGAGGAAGATATAGGTCAAAAAGCCGCTAAGAACTGTTGCGTTGGTGGAGTAAACAGCATCTGTGCGTCTTGCGTCTGTGGACTGCGTGACAGTCGTACGTAAACCACGTACCGGCGGCGCAGGCAAGTCAGTTACACTAGAAACGTAGGGAGTTTGATTGACAGCCTGTCAGCTCACAGATAACGAGGCAGTGTCGTTATCTATTGGCAAATGTTTAGCCCCACCATGTCCAGAGTTGATGAATTTTTATTCTCTTTTTTTTGGTCATCATAATTACAAGGCTACTGCATCTCTAAAATCTATCATTGACAATTTGAAACAAAAAAAAAACAAAAAAAAAATCCTCCATACAACCTTTAATACTGCAGTTTCATCACGTTTGGGCTGTTCTACATGTATGTCTATGGTGGAATATTCAGGAGTTACCGTGGAGACATGAAGCAGAGATTAGTGTCAGATAAGTTTTAATATCGCCTGAAAACTCAAGAAATAATAATAAAAAAAAAGATTTAAACAACCTGTGTTCATTGTACTGTTTAGGAGGTTGATTTTGAACAATGTTGAGTGAGAGACGTGTTTTAACAGTACAAAAGAAAAAGTTCCAACTAAATCAGCTCGTTTTGATCAGATTACATTAAAATAAAACCAGATTAACGTCTAACAGAGCCTCAAACAATCACAACCCCAGAGAATGTTGACGACAGAAGCTGCAAAGTATCTGTAGGGCACGTTTCGGTTTGATGGCATAAACTAGGAGGTGTCTTGCCTAAAGACACAATAACAGTATTAAGTGAACACTGCAAAAAGTCAAATTTAATCTTTAACTTCATCTGACAGAAACAAAACAAGCATGTATTTCACAGTGATGTTGTTTAATTCTTAATGACGAAGACGGGCGCTGTGCATTTAACTGAATTTCTTGTTCCATTATTTAGTCTGAAGCCCTCTGAAGTGAATTTTGTCTTAATTTTGACTCATGAATAAATAATAATACATGAAGGGCCATTTCCTCTGTATTTGAGCAAAATGCGTCTTGCACCAGTAGAAATATTGTATAAGCAGCTCCTGAGGTCAAAATATTTCCACTGTACCCTCTATGTTTAATATCAATCCATCCATTTTTTTCTGTGGGCCGGGTTGTGGAGGCAACAGTCTAAGCAGGGACTCCCAGACTTCCCTCACCCCAGACACTTCCTCCACCTCCTCCAGAGGGACTCCACCCACCTGAAGAGGGCAAGACACCTTTTCCGGTCGAGAACCATCCATCCATCCTTCCCTTTTCTTCCACTTATCCAGGGCCGGGTCGTGGGGGCAGCAGTCTAAGCAAGGACTCCCAGACTTCCTTCACTCCAGACACCTTCCTTCAGCTTCTCCGGGGGGACCCCAAGGTGTTCCCAGGCCAGCCCAGAGACATAGTCCCTCCAGGGTGCTCTGGGACTTTCCCAGGGCCTTCTTCCCGTGGAACATGCCTGGAACACCTCCTGAGGGAGACGCCCAGGAGGCATCAACAACAGATGCCAGAGCCACCTCAACTGGCTCCTCTCGATGTGGAGGAGCAGCGGCTCTACTCTGAGCCCCTCCCGTGTGACTGAGCTCCTCACACAATCTCTAATGGGGCACCAAGCCACCCTGCGGAGGAAACACATTTTGACCTCTTGTGTCTGCAATCTCGTCCTTTCGGTCATTACCCAGAGCTCATGACCATAGGTGAGAGTAGGAACGAAGACTGACCGGTAAATCGAGAGCTTCGCCTTTCAGCTCAGCTCCTCTTCACCACAACGGTTCGATACAGCGACTGCATCACTGCCGAAGCTGCACCGATCCACCTGTCAATCTCACGCTCCATCCTCCCCTCACTCGAGAACAAGACCCTGAAATACTTGAACTCCTCCACTTGAGGTAAAGACTCTCCACCCACCCGGAGACGACAAGACACATTTTTCCGGTCGAAAGCCATGGCCTTGGATTTGGAGGAGCTACTTTTCATCCCAGCCGCTTCACACTCGGCTGCAAATCCCCCCAGTGCACATTACAGGTCCTGGTTTGATGAAGCCAACAGGACGACATCATCTGCAAACAGCAGAGATGATCCTGTGGTCCCCAAACCGAACCCCCTCTGACTGCGCCTAGAAATTTTGCCCATAAATACAATGAACAGAACCGGTGACAAAGGGCAGCCCTGGTGGAGTCCAACATGCACTGGGAACAGGTTTAATTCATTGTGGCGAATAATTAGGATGCTCTGGATTCATAAAGTAACTGAGGAATAAATTTGGACCACTGTTTTAGTTGTATTTTTCATGGTGTTCATGTTTTTCAGACTAACAGAACTTTAAGAAAACACTCTGCTCTTGTAAATAACTGCTTGTGTGGCTGTGTTAGTGTATTGACTGGTTCTCCACAGGGGTGCGCGTTATCGCCACTTTTATTTACTCTGTATACACATGGATGCCACAGCACAGGAGGGTAGTTTTCTGATTACATTTTCAGACTCACTGACTTTATTACCCGGTGTGACAATAACTTTTTGGATTTGAAAGCTGCTAAAACCGAGCGGCTCATCTTGGATTTTAGATGCAACAAAAGAACTGCTGCAGAGAGCTTTATCCACGATGAAAAAGATGAAATTGCTGCTTCTTACAAGTGTCTGGGCACGAATTTTGACAAACAATATAAAGGTGCACTTTGTAACTTTCTGGTTGGAGGTTCATCACCAGCTCGTTACTGTGGAGATGTGGAAAAGTGACACAGTGCACCATTCTGTAGTCAGTGTTAGGAGGAACAGATTACATGTACCAGAGTTATGTAATCAGAGTACAAATTATGAGTCACTGTATTCAGTTACAGTTACTGTTTCAGTGAGTGGTAATTGGATTACAGTTACTTTGTTGAAATAAACGCCAGTATTTTGCTGTTTTCACATTTTGGGCTATATCCCTTTTTTTTTTTTTTTTTTTTCTTTCGGTAATTCCACTCATTGCTGGACATTAAATCAGATCCAAACCTGGTCTATATCCAGGTCTAAACCAGGTCCAAACCAGATCTAAACCAGGTCTAAACCAGGTCTAAAACCAGGTCTAAAACAGGTCCAAACCAGGGCTAAACCAAGACTAAACCAGGACTAAACCAGGACTAAAACCAGGTCTAAACCAGGTCCAAACCAGATCTAAACCAGGGCTAAACCAGGTCCAAACCAGATCTAAACCAGGTCTAAAACCAAGTCTAAACTAGGTCTAAGAAAAGACTAAACCAGGACTAAACCAGGTCTAAACCGGGACTGAACCAGGACTAAACCAAGTCTAAAACCAGATCTAAACCAGGTCTAAACCAGATCTAAACCTTGTCTAAAACCAGGTCTAAACAGGATTTAAACAGGACTAAATCATGCTCATAAACTGTGTCTCCTCATCTTCTATCAATAATATTTTTAATTTGGTTCAGTAAAGTCTGGACTTTTCATTTTCTTTTAGCAGATAAAACCTGTTATGTTAAGATTTCCTCGTCTTTGCTTCTCTACAGCAAATCAAGTAATCCAAAGTATTCAGATTACATTACTCACTTTAAGTAATTTAATGGATTACGTTACAAACTACATGTTGGGGTATGTAATCTGTAATCTGTAGGGGATTACACTTTAAACGTCACCTTCCCAACACTGTCTGTATTATTGTGAAGTCATATGTGCCCTGTTTTTTTCACTGACCTTCTTCTCACTTTTAATCCAGGTTCAAACCTCGATGATGCAGTGTGACTTTGCGCTGACACCGGTTCTGATCTGACTAATTCCCGAAAAGCTCAGTGTGTGTCCCAGTATCCAGAGGTGAGCTGCAGCCAATTTGAATTCAATCTATCAAGGTGAGAAGTGCCGCCCCGCTGGATGAGCGCGAGCAGAGGAGGGGAGGGGAGCCAGAAACTGTACGCAAATAAGAGTAACGTTACTTCAAGATAATTTTACTCAAGTAGAGGAGCAAAGGAGTGGTCCAAGAAATTACTCTAAAGTAGTACGTGTAAAAGGTATTTCTTATTCTTATTACACAGTGTTGGGGAGTAACAGATTACATGTACCAGAGTTAAGTAATCAGAGTACAAATTATGAGTTACTGTTTCAGTGAGTGGTAATTGGATTACAGTTACTTTGTTGAAATAAATTGATTACACGGCAGTATTTTCCTTTTTTCACATTTTAGGCTACACCCCCTCCCTTTTTTTTTTTTTTTTTTCCCGGTAATTCCACTCATTACCAGATCTTAACTAGATCTAAACCAGGACTAAAACCAGGTCTAAAACCAGGACTAAACCAGGACTAAAACCAGATCTAAAACCAGGACTAAACCAGGACTAAAACCAGGTCCTAAACTAGATCTAAACCAGGACTAAAACCAGGTCTAAAACTAGATCTAAACCAGGACTAAAACCAGGTCTAAAACCAGGACTAAACCAGGACTAAAACCAGGTCTAAACTAGATCTAAACCAGGACTAAAACCAGGTCTAAAACCAGGACTAAACCAAGACTAAAACCAGGTCTAAACTAGATCTAAACCAGGACTAAAACCAGGTCTAAACCAGGACTAAACCAGGACTAAAACCAGGTCTAAACTAGATCTAAACCAGGACTAAAACCAGGACTAAACCAGGACTAAAACTAGATCTAAACCAGGTCTAAAACCAGGACTAAAACCGGGTCTAAACCAGGTCTAAACTAGATCTAAACTAGATCTAAACCAGGACTAAAACTAGATCTAAACCAGATCTAAACCAGGACTAAAACCAGGTCTAAAACCAGGTCTAAACTAGATCTAAACCAGGACTAAAACCGGGTCTAAAACCAGGTCTAAACTAGATCTAAACTAGATCTAAACCAGGACTAAAACCAGGTCTAAAACCAGGACTAAACTAGATCTAAACTACATCTAAAACAAGTCTAAAACCAGGACTAAAACTAGATCTAAACTAGATCTAAACCAAGTCTAAACCAGGACTAAACCAGGACTAAAACTAATCTAAAAACTAGATCTAAACCAGGTCTAAACCAGGACTAAACCAGGTCTAAACCAGGACTAAACCAGGACTAAACCAGGAGTAAACCAGGACTAAACCAGGTCTAAACCAGGTCTAACATCATGCTGCGTGGACGTGTCTCTTCGTCTTCTATCAATAATATTTTTAATTTGGTTCAGTAAAGTTTGGGCTTTTTATTTTCTTTTATCAGACAAAACTTCTTATGTGAAGATTTCCTCGTCTTTGCTTCTCTACAGCAAATCAAGTAATCCAAAGTATTCAGATTACATTACTCACTTTCAGTCATTTAATGGATTACGTTACAAACTACATTTTGGGGTATGTAATCTGTAATCTGTAGGGGATTACATTTTAAAAGTCACCTTCCCAACTCTGTTATTACGTATCCCCACAGTCTCTTCACTGTCTCCCTGTGCACTTTCTGATTGATTTTAAAAGTCTTTAATTTGCTCTTAAATGTGTTCATGGTGCGGCCCCTCAGTGTCTGCTCGTACCTCAGAGCCCGTCTCGTGCTCTCAGGTCCGCAGATCAGACTCTTCTCCACGTTTCCAGGAGAAAACAGAGAGGAGATCGGGTGTTTTCAGTGTCTGCTCCGAGACTGTGGACTCAGCTCCTTCTGCACATCAGGCTGACAGACTCACTGCCTGTTTTAAAGTCTCTCCTAAAAACTCACCCTTTCTCCTTGGCTTTTAACTCAGTTTCAGGGTCGACTGTTTACCTGTCACTGTATTTTCACGGTTTGTTTGTTGTGGAGAAGCTGGCCCGACGTGGTTGAAGTAGGAGGCAGACTTCAACAGAAAAGGTGTCTTTGACCAAACAAAAATGTATTAGAAACAAACTTCTGGAGTGGCGTAAAATAAAGTAAAAATAAACAGAAAATAAGTAACTCAAATTAAATCAAAGCACCAACACTACACACCCGTCTGCACAGAAGTCTCTCCCAAATTGACAAGACCTGCTCGATTTATATCCCCCAGTAGGAAGTACGTCCCCCAGGTGACTGTCACACTGCGTTCGATTATCCTTCCAAATCTGTTTTCTGAGGAAGTTGCCTAACGACACACGTGACTTGCCCCATTTCCCGGGACAGCATCACTCTGACGTCTGTGATGGAAAAAGTCAACCGAGCAAGAATTCTGAGTCAGAATCCAAGACGGTTACGCCCACTGTGACGTGTAAATATGAAGTGTTTTCATTGTGTTTGGACTTTGGTGATTTAAATGACAATTTCAGTCACTCGTATCACTGCAGGACTTTACCTCGTCCGTATCACTGCCTGTGGGTTTGGGAGTCGGTGTTGAGGTGAGACCAATATTGAAGAAATACTTGATTTAACGAGCGTTCACGTCCCAAAGGTTGTAACAGAAGAGAAATCATAACATAAAATGAAGTGAAGTTAATTAAAGTGTCCGTAGTCCACGTAGTCCGACACACCAAATACAACAATAAGCTTCAAGCTCGGACGTGATGTCAAATCCGAAGTCCAAGTGAGAGTCGGAACTAGGGATGGGCATGATTAATCGATAATTGATCATTAAGAATTTCATCGATTACATTAATTTTAATCGACAAACCGAATGTAGGTTGACCAAACAGGTGTGTACATGTGTCTCTGCATCAGAAGGAGCGAGACACAAACAGTGGGTCAGTCTGCAACGTACCGAAGCACAAATGCGTATTTAACGATAATTTGTACAAGAAATTCCACGCTTTCCGTTGCGTTCGGGACAAGTGTGAGTCCATGTGCACAGTGAACAAAGCAGGAACATATGTTTCGGTGTCCAGTGGGAAAAAGTTTTACCAGGTGAGAGTCGCTCAATGTCGATGACGAGTCTCCACCTCCCTCCCCCCGTACGCTGTCCTGGTTTTGACAAACACAAATATGTTCACACTAACCTGTATTCACCTGAGTCATGTCTTTTTAATCCGACAGAAATTGAACCACATCAGCGACACAAGAGCTGTAGTTTTATCTTCGCTGAGTTTATGCAAATTAACGATGCTATTTTAAGTTTCGTTTCTGTGAGAGTTGAACAAAACTGAATTAAACACATTATAATGTCAAACGGGCTGATGTGGCTCTAGAGTCGTTACGGTTTATATGTGGTAAAGTTGAATTTATTTATGCAGATTAGTAGTGCAGATAGTAATAATAATGATGATCATTTTAATATAAAAACGTTAATGATTAATCGATAATCGATCGTTAATTCTTCCGACGATCGATTAAGAAAATTTCATCGAATGCCCATCCCTAGTCGGAACAAAACTGAACGCAGGGTCAGTTCCTTTACAGTTAGGATTTGTTTGCATGGGCCCAAGTCCTCTTCTAAATCAAAATGATAAACATAAACCAAACATTGTGTTGAAAGTAAACTATAAAAACAATGAAACAGAACTTAAACCAGATCTCTGCTCCACATGGTTCGGCCCACGACCTCCTCCCAAGGTTTTAAAAGTGGCCGACATGAGACACGACTGCTCTTTTGTCTGAACCATGTGGAGCTGCAGGTGAGTCTGGTGAATGTATGATGGAACTGAAATGAATCAACAAATAAAGTATATTTAAAATGAACAATGTGTTGAGTTTCTGTAACTGTATAGTTGGATATGGTAACAAATTAATTTATGACAAAAAAATGCATGAGTCTACAGTGAGACAAAGGCCCCAGTTTGTCCTGTGTAATTTGTGAACAGCACTTTGGTCGACTGTGTTGTTTTTAAATTGCTCTAGAAATAAAGTTGAGTTGAGTTGAGATTTACAGCAGCGTGGCTCATTTCCATCTTCAGTCTCTCGGCCTCAGGTTGATGTGAAATTATCTACAGGACTGAGAAAAGTACAACAACAATCACACAAAAGAACAGAACACCAGCACACTCACTGTACATACAATTCATTTCAAGTTTAAAGTCAAGAGTTAAAGAGTTAAAACAATAATACTTCAATATCGGAACAAGTGCTACTCAAGAAAGAGTCATTACAAGCACACGTATTTCACTGTGAAATTGTTAAATTTTTAATGACGAAGAGAAGTGTCGTGCATTTAATTGATTTTCTTGTTCCATTATTTGGTCTGTGAAGCACTTTGAGGTGAATTTTGTCGTAATATTGACTCATGAATAAATAATAACAGATGAAGAGCCATTTCCGATCCATTTGAGCAAAACACGTCTTGCCCCATTAGATATTTTATATTGTATAAGCAGCTCTTGAGATCAAAATTTTTCCACTGTACTATCTGCATCTAATTAGAAAACGTTTAATGTCTGAGAATCAGGAAGAGCACATTAGCATGCTGTTCTTGTTGTTAAGTTACTCTTACGACTTTTAAAGGACAGACACAAAAATGAGAGAAACTAAATCGTATCTGATGGACACAAATGTTTAAATCATCTTGTCAATAAAGTTTTTGTCACTTGTAGTTTCTGTTTCACTGGTCACGTCAAAAAGACAATGACCAGTACAGTAAAGTAAAGTAATAATAGTAAAGACTTTAAAGTAGCAATAAAATTAAGAAAGTTTTCAAATCAGCCAAAATGCTGGTCCGTGTATTAACCCACACACTGTTGCATTTGTTACTCTCAGGTCGATGTTTGAGAGTGATTTTGAGCTTTTATTGACATTAGTTCACAGAAGGGAGCAACTAAAGGGAAATTAACACAAGTACAATCGATATTTCTCAACACAAGGAGCAGTCATGATTTTCTAACTGATGATTTTCTTAACCAGAAATGTTCCTAGAGTTTCTGAGGAGGAATTCAGAAATCGCAGGATGTTCCCGTGTAAATTTACAAGTCAGAGCGCAGAAAATCCGACCTCTGAGGACAACTGGAACTCAGCATTACTCACAGTGGGAAGAGTCACCAAAACTTCAAGTAAAAGTACTGTAACACTGGCAAAATATTTTAGTCAAGTAGGAGTAAAAGTATGTGGATGGAAAATTAAAGAAAAGTACAATTTCTTTCGGTATGTGGCTTTACCAGCTTATCAAAATCCCACAGGGGATCTGGAGCCACTGGAGCCACAGGGGGGCACCAGTGGCAAATACTGTCTTTGTGTCCTTAGGCAAGACACTTCATCCACATTGCCTAGTATGAAAGTGGTGCGTGTGAGTGATGGTGGTGGTCGGAGGGACCGATGGCACCGATTGGCGTGGCAGCTGCACGTCCATCAGTCTGTCCCAGGGCAGCTGTGGCTACAATAGTAGTTTATAACCACCAGGTCTGGAGTGAATGAATAATAATAATGCTCTGTAAAGTGTCTTTGTGACATATGTTTGTGAAAAGTGCTATAGAAATAAAGACTTATTTACTTACTTAAAAGGTTACTGAAGTAAATGTAACTAAGAAAAATGTAATGTAATGCAGTGGTCGAAGGTACAAAAAGTAAAACTACAATACTTGAGTAAAATTTTAGGTATCTGTACTTTACTTAAGTATATTTGGAGACTTTTACTTCACTATATTTGAGAGCATATATATTTGTACTTTCTACTCCACTACATTTTAAATCTGGACTGAAAAGTAAAAAGTACTTTTCTTCATAGTGTGAGACCTGCTGAAATGACTGACACTTATTTTTATCAGTTCACGTCCAAACTTTGAGCAACACAATATACAAAAATACAAAAAAACAGCTTGAAAAATGTAGCCAGGCTGGAGCCACCTAGTGCCTCCGCTCAGTTTCATTTCTCTCCAGTGACTAGCTCAGAAATCAGAATACACTAGACAGTTCGCAAAAACACCAGAAGTTGTAGACCGCAAACTGGCCAATCAGTGAAGAGCTGTGAAACCATGACGTCAAACTCGCTGTGTCTGTCTGTGTCCCTTTTGTGGTTCAGCACAACAGTAAACAAAGCATCGAGATGGACGTAGACGAAGACAGACATTCTGTGTTGGCAACGATTCCCGAGATTGAGGATTTAAAGCCGGAACAAAGAGAATGTTTAGTGAATTTCATCAAGGGGAAAGACGTTATTGCCCTTCTTCTTATGGAATTTGGCTCATTACATACGTCACGACCAAATAGCAGCGATTGGTTAACCCATTGATGCCGGATGCTGCGCAGCGCAGCGCAAAAATGCTGACAGTGACAATGGCAGTGAAGACATGGACAACATTTGTGTTTGACCATGTTTATTTGTTACGCGACATAGCGATATGGCACCTGTTATAGGAGCGTCTGGAGCAGCGACCAGATCAAGTGGTTGAGCGCGTTCATGCGCTGCAGTAAAGCGAAATGTTTGTTACTTCAAACCAGGTCTTGATGGGAACATGTTCAGGATGCATTTGGATTATTTTTCAATGGAGAAATAATATGCCACGATAAAGAAGGTTTAACGCGACAGTACAGCTCTGGCAGTTTTGCGTCTTTCTATGGGAGTGAATGGAAGCGAGAGGAGGACACGCCCCCCATGCTTCCAGGTGTGGCCCCGCCTTTACCAGTTACACTGATCGCCAGACAATCCGGACACCGACAGGGGACTCAGCGCTGCGCTGTGCAGCATCCGGCATCAATGGGTTAAATAAAAAAAAATACCCACCTACTGTGGAGCGAATGAATCCTAATGCTGCGAGGTCAGATGGTTTCCACAAAATTAAACCGGCTGATGAAGAAAAATTAGGAAATCAATTGAATCACTTGAAATCAGCTCAAACTTTTTATCAAAATCGCAACATTTGCTCCTTTAATAGTTCTAAAAGTGTCTGCAAAATACTTACTTTTACTTTAGGTTTACTTTAGTGATACATTTACATTTTAGAGCAATCTTTCGTCCCAGTATTTGTACTTTTATTTGCATAACAAAACTGAGTACTTCATCCACCAATGATGGAACGTGAATACTCTCCACATCTGGACACGAAGACAAAGGTACAATTCAAACTGTCTTATGAAAATATTATAAGGGACAAAGTCTGGGCGAGGTCATCTCCAAAGCTCTGTGAGGATGTAAAAGGAACTGCATTAATATAAAATGGACGTACGTCACCTCACACCTCTCCTCCTGTGAGCAGCTGTGAAGTCATTCTGTCCACACAATGAACCCTCCGTTAGATCTATTCATGGGCTTCAGGTGACTTACGTCTTCTTGATTGATTAATGTTGGAGTATCCGTGTCAAGTGATGAAGTTTAGGAGCAGGGGCATTTTTTTACAGGTCCTACATCACGCAAAATTGACTCTTGTGAGATTTAAGCCACGTTAGAATGTTGTTATCTCCTCAAAAACAGACCTGGAGTTGTGTTTTGTTTCATTCACACATGTTTGAGTAACCTATTGGTGATGACACACTTTCTTACGTTCAGACTGCAGGGCTTAATGCTCAATTCCGATTTTTTTGCGAGGTTGTTTACATTTCCATTTAAAGGTTGTATAGAAGATTTTCCAAGGAAAGAGAAATGCAGCGACTGTTTGTCCTTTTTTAAATGTTGCGCTTCGCACCTTTTCCCCTTCTCTTCTTCTTTCAGCAACGTCAAAAACTGACTTTCTTTTGCGGCGAACCGGTCATGAATTCTTGTCTGCCATTAAAACAAAATTTGTGCAAACTGAGAGCTACAGTTCAAAAAAGACGCCAAGAACCGCTAAACTTGAACCACGAACATAAACCACACAATCCCAGCGCGTCGGCAAGTCAGCGACGCTAGAAATGTAGGGAGTTTGATTGACAACCTAACAGCCAATAGATAAAGAGGTAGCCTTGTTATCTATTGGCTGATGTTTATCTGGCCTCACTACACTACACACTTCAGTTGATGGATTTTCATTCTTTTTTTTTTTTTTTTTTTTGGTCATCATAATAACAAGGCTGCTTCTTCTTTATAATTCTATTTTGATCTTTCATTGACAATTTGAAACAAACAAACAAACAAAAAAAATCCTCCATACAACCTTTAAATGCGACTTGTATGTGATCCCCAATGTGAACTTTAAACGTCCCAAAAGTGTCCTGCATGAGAACTGGAGGACACAACGACGTCACACACAGCGTCAACTGCTGCTGGACAATAGGTTCGATGAGACGACCAAATTGGGAGAAATGAGGATAAATTTTAATGCAAATTGATGATAAAAAGGGAAAGTGCAGGAACAGAGGGCCTAATTTTGGAAAGAAAACTACCGTATTTTCTGCACTATTAGTCGCTCTGGATTATAAGACGCACTGTCATTAAATGGTCTATTTTCGAACTTTTTTCACAAATAAACCACACCGGACTTTAAAGGAAACACAACAGTGTGATGGGTGAGTGGTTTTGTTTGTTCGTTCACGGTGACTCTGGGCTTTGTTCAGTTGTGGCGTGTAGGGAGGGTGTGTCTGGGACCGCTGGATTGTCGGCGTGTTCGCAGTGACTCAGTTGTTCAGTCGTGTCTAGAAGTGGCACATTGCACTCGCTTTTTCGGTTCGTTCCTCCGTTCTGTTCCTCGTCGGCGTGGAGTGATGAGTGTGTCTGTGGGTGTGTTTTGTGTGTTTGCGTGTTCTGCGGGTGGTGCGGCTTTGTAGTTTACTGAAGTCGTACTGTTCACGTGCTGGATTGTGGGAGCGCAGTCATTTTTTGATGGAGTTAGAGGCTTAAGAGCGCGTCTAATAGCCCGGAAAATACGGTAAACAAAAACTTAAAAATGAGGGAACATAGGCGCGCTCCCGTTTGTCCTCTGATCTGAAAGTTGGTGGTTTGAATCCCTCTCTTGACGTTAACATCGTTGGTTGGGAGGTCTGATCTGCTGATCCACGGGTTGGCGGTGCGATTCTAGCTCCCACAGATGAATGCTGTCGTTGTGTCCTTGGGCAAGACACTTAACCCACCTAGTGTCTGCCTACACTGGTGTATGAATGCGTGAGTGGTTTCTTTGAGTGCTTTGGACAGGAGTGAGCATTTTTACCTCCGCCAAGGAGGTTATGTTTTTGCCGGCGTTTGTTTGTTTGTTTGTTTGTTTGTTTGTTTGTCTGTTAGCAACATAACTCAAAAAGTTATGGACCGATTTTGATGAAATTTTCAGGATTTGTTGGAAATGTGAAAAGGAAGAACTGATTTCATTTTGGGGGTGATCCGGAAGAAATCCTGGATTCTGGATCACTTTGAAATTTTAGTTAACATTGTGGTAAATGGGGCCAAAAATTTAGTTTCTCAATATCTCGGTTAATTATTGACCAAACTCCATGAAATTTGACTGAGGGATGGACAATGGGATCCTCTTTCATATTCCAAAGGCTGATCCGGATCTGATCCAGAAAGACTGATTTTATCGCAATTTATATAAAAAATGGGGGTAGTCCTTGGCGGAGGTCTGCGCTCTCTGAGTGCTTTTCTAGTTTATTATTTTTTTCCATGGGGCCAGAAAATATTGTGAGGGATCGGGCCGAAATATTCAATTCTACATAATATTAATTGTATTTCTTTATAAAAAGCAGTAAATATCATTGTTTTGATGAGCTGGTCAGACTAGGAAGAGTTTATGTTATGACTAAGCAATGAAAAAGTGAGGCTGCCTTACAAAAAATGTCATTAAATAAACGTCTAAAATAAAAGCAATGCAGCTTTAGTCCATGCATGAGGTAAAATGATAAAATATGTTTATTTTGTACTTCCAAATGAGGTCTGTATGTGGCCCGGGAGCTGGACAATGCCCAGGTCTGGCGCCTTGAAGGTGGAAAAGCACTTTATAAAAATAAGACCATTTACCATAAAACTTTGGTCCAGTTGACATGATTTAAATCTCCTTTTACTAAAAACTATTGATGTGCTGCACTTGATTTTTATATTCTAGTTCACTTTCAACAGTCTGCAGTGGTCCAGAGTTATCCATCACTTACCTTATGCATTCTGAGCATCTTAATTATTCACCACAATGACTTTAAGCACTTTCACAATGTTCAGAGGCCGGAACAGAGTTTTTACGATAATAAAACACTTCATAATTTCTGCAGACTGCACACAGAAGAATTATTTAGACCTGCAAAGCTGATCATTCATTATATCTGTACTGGAGCAAGACACATTTTGCTTTAATATATGGGGAAAAACTGATGCAGGTCCTTTAAGTAACTTTTGTGCTTTATTTCAACCACGGGAGTGAAGAAGTACATTGATTGCTGGATAGATTTCACATAAGGACGGTTTTCATTTTTGGTTCTTTTTTATTCTTGGTTTTCTCATCGATTTCTTTGGCCCATCCACACTAGTACGTATTTGAGTCATTTTTGTTGCTCCACAGACGCTACTCGACTGTCAAAAATACGTCATCACTTCACAAGCAACAGAAGAAACATTGGTCACGATACCGGACGTTTGCAAAGCACCTGCCATGAACTGTACCAAGACTAAACTAAGACTAAACCAGGACTAACCTAGGACTGATTCCAGGACTGAAGCAGGAGGACTAAACCAGGACTGAACCAGGATTAAAACAGGATTAAACCAAGACTGAACCAGGACTAACTGTTGGGACGGGCCTACGTCCGTGTAGATCATCGGGTGACCACAGGCGAAAGGTCCGGTGTAGAGCTCCACGCCCCATGGAAGTAAGCACAGCCTTCACCCGATCATGCTTTGTGGACACCCTGCTCCATGGGCTCAGGGTTCTCTCGGGATTAGTCCTGGTTTAGATTTGGTTTAGTCCTGATTTAGTCCTGTTTAGTCCTGATTTAGTCCTGTGTGTGTAATCACTACTCACCCGCAGACCCGCTCTTAATATTCCAGACCGTTAAAACCCGCCCATTTCAGCAAATATTTGTGGACCTGGTGCAGAACTCTGCTATCCCGATTCAGGCAGTTTCACTTCGTGGAAACCGTCTGACCTCACAGTGTTAGGATTCGTTCACTCGACAGTAGGCGGGTACTTTTTTATTTAACCAATCACTGATATTTGGTCGTGATGTATGTAATGCTAACTAACTAACTTTTTCCAAATCCCGACGGAAGAAGGGCAATAACATCTTTCCCCTTGATAAAATTCACCAAACATTCTCTTTGTTCCGACTTTAAATCCTCGATCTCGGGAATCATTGCCAACACAGAATGTCTGGCTCTTCTCTGATTGACTCGCACTTCCGAGGTTTTTGTGAACCATCTAGTGTATTCTGATTCTTGATCTAGTTGCTGGAGAGAAATTTAATTGAGCGGAGACACTAGGTGGCGCCAGCCTGACTAGAACTCTGCCGTGTACCACATATAATCAGTTCAAGGTCAGGAAGCACAACCAGAATTAATACATAAGGCTCACTGTCGATTTTTGAGAAAATTAAAGGATTTTAAGTGCACCTTAGCGTCTGAAAAATACGGTAGATGATTAAAGTAGTAAACAGAAGAAAAACTCCAGACCCTTCAAACCTCCTAACCTTAAAAAACTGAATCAAAGGGCACGTCCAAACTTTTGAGCGCTCCTGTATACTCACAAATAAACAGTGCGTTGTTGTAGGAGTCCAGGCTGTCGATGATCCGTGTGAGGAGGTCTTGTCCAGTCAGCTCTTCTGTGTCTTTTAAGTGAAGGACAGTGAGGACCAGAGGTTTGCTGACTCCGCACTTTGGGACAGATATGGGAGGACACGATCTTTAAAGCTGAAAGATAATCATATAGAACTCTGCGGGACCTTCTGTTGACCACATTAAAGATGCACAGAAGCTTTTCCGGTGGACGGTCTGTTGCCTGGAATGTTCCATGGTCTCCAAATCCACATTTTACAAACAAACCGTTTCCAAAGTGCTGCACAAAGACCGTAAAATGAAGACAACAAAAAGGCGAAATTTTGATCATACCAGTCCTAAAACAATAAAACCAGTAAAATCAAATAAAAATAAAACCATAAAACTCACAAAATAGCAGCAAATAAATTATAGATAAATAAATAAATAAAAAAGTAAAATAAATAAAAGACACTGTCAAGTCTTTATTTCAGGAATGCAGGTCCAACTTGAAAAAAAACAACAGGGAAACAGACACAAGGCTCAACTCGGCTTGAAGTTTTTTATTGAAATAATTTGATTCTTTTAGTAGTAGTAGTAGTAGTAGTGGTATTTGTAGTTGTTGTAGCTGCAGCAGTAGCAGTAGCAGTAGCAGGTCGAAAACCTTTAAAGTAAACAAATGTGTAATTAAATTAGCATTTTACAATTTCATTAGTTATATAATCCAATTTAATTTTAATTAATACACTTCAATTATAAATATCATTTATATATATATTTATTGTATTTTTTTTTAATCGAGTATACATTTCACACATGAACTTAAATAGCTATAATTTTAACCAATAATTTGTTAATCCTATAATTAACTTTTTATACAGTTTTAAATGAATATGAAAGTAATATTTGAAGATAAATTCTGATACATAAATACATTGTTTTTTAATTGCTAAATAACATATTTATATAATATTTAACTAGAGCTACTTAAACTTAGGATTTACATCATTTTCTTTATTTATAGAATAGTAAATCTGATTTAAACAATTTATTCAAGTTATTCAACTTAACTCTTCTGGCATTTTCAAACTTAAATTGAATTTATTTACAGTTCCTTTTAAACTTAAAACAAATTTTAAAGTTAAATTTCCTTACCAGTAGTGTCTCTGTGTTTCCCCTCACATTCCTTGGTTTGGTTTGAATTGTTTGCACACACCTGGGCCTAATTAAATGATTACAGAGACACACCTGGTTACCTTGTTTTTTGTCTTGCTGCCATCTACTGGCCAGACTAAAAATAACCTAATCAACTAATAAAAAGGGAGGGGAGGAGGAAGAGGAGGAGCAGAGGTGAGAGGAGACAGGCTCTGGACTGGAGGTGAAAACTTGGTGCAGGGGCTGGGCTTTTTAACTTGACAGACACAGAGGACTCCGCAACTCATGCACTGTTAAAATCCAGAGATTAAAAGTTGGTATTTAAACAAACTGATCCAGTATTTATTCATTGCAAGTGTTTTTTTTACTTTTATTGCTACAAATCAATTCACATCAACAGTGTCCTGAGAGCGGTCCTTCACACAATTTATATATTCACTTTTTTTTTCTTTCCTAGAAGAAGAAAAAGAGAAAAAAAATAAAATTGCAAAAACAAAAAAAAAATTAAATAAAAAAACCCCATAAAAAACAGGGGAGCAAAGCTGGAACAGAGATAACGGGATTCTCCAAAATATTAAAATATCATCATCAAAACGTGGCAGCTTGTGTTGCAAGTGTTTCTACTGCTCAAAAATACAGGGTGTTCGAAAAGTTTGACATTATTTCGCAGGCCAATAATTGTGGTAATTCTTGTTGAAATAACCTAAAATTTCCACAGATTGTAAAGAAACAGATCAAGATTTTATATTTTGATGTTTTATTTTTGTTCTGTTTTCAGGTTGAGCCATTCACTCCCAAAGAGAAGTCATTTTGCGTCTTGGATTCTGCTCACACACGGTCACCCAAGACTGTGCAGCGTGACTTCAGTGCAAAATCTGGAAAACCTTCACCAACTGACAAACAAATTTGGACTTGGTACCAAAAATTTAAAGAGTTTTTCACGAACTTGCTCGACCTTCTCTTCTGATGTTGATGACCAGATCCTTTTTCCAAATTTTGCACTGAAGGCTGCACAGTCTTGGGTGAGTGTCCGTGAGCAGATTCCAAGACGCAAAACAACTTCTCTTTGGGAATGAACGGCTCTACCTGAAAACAGAACAAAAATAAAACCTTAAATATAAAATCTTGATCTCTTTCTATACATTCTGTGAAAATTTGAGGTTATTTCAACAAGAATTGTCAAAATTATAGACCTGTGAAGTGTAAATTTTTTGGGACACCCTGTACAATAATTCCTTCTGTGACTTGGGGCGACTCTTCACAGGTCTGAATTGTAATGTAGCGTAGTGTGCACCTGCTTGTCTCCCTCATGATAGATTATAGATTACACTGTGGAACATTCTAGATAAAGCAACAACATCGCCATGGAAACAAGTAGGCAGCAGACCCTTCACCAGAAAGTGAACAACTCTGGGTAATCAGACTAAAAAACTGTTTTATTATACTTATTATGAATGAGGTGACCTTGACGTCTTGTAGTGTGAAGTTTGGTAAGTTTCAAAAAGAGCTCTAAATAAAAACCTTGATGAGTTTTTAATGGTTTTCATTCGTCATTCATTTGCATATATTTACTTTGACTCATGCAAGTTTGAGTAACGCTGCATTTGAGTCGTCACAAAAATCTCCTTCATTGCTCTACACTTATTAAAAAAAGTTTTTTAAAGAGTAATAATCGGTAAGAATGAAATGCCCGTGTACAGTTCTGCAGTTTAGAATGGAAACACCATGTTAAAATAAAGTTATACGTCTAAATTCAAGGTTTAAAGAGAATTCATGAGTGATCTTTATGTTGGAAGTTCCCATATTGTGCCATTTCTGAACCAGGACGAAAACGGGACTGAACAGGACTAAAACAAGACTAAACCGGTCTCAGTCCAGGTCCTGATCACCCGACAGTCTATGAGGGCTCATCTCTGGGCCCGTCCCGATAGTCCTGGTTCAGTCCTGGTTCAGTCCTGGTTCAATCCTGTTTTAGTCATGGTTTAGACCTGTTTCAGTCCTGGTTTAGTCCTGGTCCAGTCCTGGTTTAGTCCTTATCCAGTCCTGGTTCAGTCCTGGTTTAGTCCTGGTTCAGTCCTGGTTTAGTCCTGGTTCAGTCCTGGTTTAGTCCTGGTTCAGTCCTGGTTCAGTCCTGGTTCAATCCTGTTTCAGTCCTGGTTTAGTCCTGGTCCAGTCCTGGTTTAGTCCTAATCCAGTCCTGGTTTCAGTCCTGGTTCAGTCCTAGTTTAGTCCTGGTTAGTCCTGGTTTAGTCCTAGTTTCAGTCCTGGTTTAGTCCTATCCAGTCCTGGTTCAGTCCTGGTTCAGTCCTAGTTTTTAGTCATGGTTCAGTCCTGGTTTAGTCCTAGTTTAGTCATGGTTCAGTCCTGGTTTAGTCCTGGTTTCAGTCCTGTTTTAGTCCTGTTTTAGTCCTGTTTTAGTCCTGGTTCAGTCCTGGTTTAGTCCTGTTTTAGTCCTGGTTTAGTCCTGGTTCAGTCCTGTTTTAGTCCTCGATACAGTGCTGTTGGTTTAGATCTGTTTTAGTCCCGTTTCAGTCCTGGTTTAGTCCTGGTTTAGATCTGTTTCAGTTCTGTTTTAGTCCTCTTTTAGTCCTGGTTTAGTCCTGGTTCAGTCCTGTTTTAGTTCTATTTTAGTCCTGTTGGTTTAAATCTGTTTTAGCCCTGTTTTAGTTTTTTCATTTTGGTTTTGGAGACAAATAATGAAGAAAATACCTTACCGCTTTTTTATTGTTTTCTTATTTTTGTTCTTATATTGAAAAAAAGCAAATGAATGAATGACACACAGATTCCGTCATAATATCAAGAATTGAAGTAATAAACATACTGTATCTCTTCATATTATCTGCACTGAAATGAATCATGGGATATGTAGTTTCTGATGTTTATAAGGTGTTTCTAATATAAAACCATGAATTTAAGCAAAGAAACTTGTAATTCGATTATTGTGAGACTTTTGACGATACGACATCACGATAAATCAGTTATTGCGAGTTAAATTGGATCATTTTACAACAAAACACAACTCCAGGTCTGTTTGTGATGTAAAAACAACATTATAATAGATCAGAAAATAAAGTCTGCCTCTGCCTGTTCACAGATTCTTCTTCATTCACTTCTTCGCTCTTGTGTTTGGTGTGTTTGAGGATTGTCTGTCTCCAGAGCAAATGTCAGCTCCTCATTGAGATTCACAGGAGATACTCGGTTTGGCTTGGATTTGTCACGCCTGTTACCTGAGCACGAGCAGATCAATGCAGCTGTCTGGAGAGGACTTCAGAACGACACAGAAACACGAGGCTTTATTCTGCTAATGTAAGAGCAGAGTGCACGTCGTGACAGACAGAAAATCAATATTCACCTTTTCAAAATCACAGCTCAAGATCTGTGTAAGGTGTCTGTATTTTGGAAAACGCTGTATATGTTTTGGCTTTTATTAAAAACTTACAGTGTTGGGGAGTAACAGATTACATGTACCGGAGTTACATAATCAGAGTACAAATTATGAGTAACTGTATTCAGTTGCAGTGACTGTTTCAGTGAGTGGTAATTGGATTACAGTTACATTGTTGAAATATATGGATTACACGGCGGGATTTTGCTGTTTTCACATTTTGGGCTATATCCCTTTTTTCTTTTCTTTTTTTCCGGAAATTCCACTCATTGCCGGAAACTAAACCAGGTCGAAACTAGATCTTTACCAGGTCTAAACCAGGTCTAAAACCAGGTCTAAACCAGGTCCAAAACCATGACTAAACCAGGTCTAAACCAGGACTAAAAACAGGTCTAAACCAGGTCCAAAAAACCAGGATTAAAAAAAAACAGGTCTAAACTAGATCTAAAACTAGATCTAAAAACCAAGTCTGTCTAAAACAGGTCTAAAACCAGGACTAAACCAGGACTTTAAACAGGACTAAATCATGTTGCGTGGACCATGTCTCCTCCTCTTCTATCAATAATATTTTTAATTTGGTTCAGTAAAGTTTGGGCTTTTTTATTTACTTTTAACAGACAAAACATCTTATGTGAAGATTTCCTCGTCTTTGCTTCTCTACAGCAAATCACATAATCCAAAGTATTCAGATTACATTACTCACCTTAAGTAATTTAATGGATTACGTTACAAACTACATTTTGGGGTGTGTAATCTGTAATCTGTAGAGGAATACATTTTAAAAGTCACCTTCCCAACACTGAAAACGTACAATGGTGTAACTTTTCATTTTTAACTTTGCAGCTCGTGTCAATGTCCCCGGTGTTTTAAAGTGTCGGCTTTGGACCCAAAAACAGTACATGAAGAAAACTGGGTCATTTTCTCGTTTTTCCTAGATTTTGTCAGACTTTATTGTAGTTCTTTTTCATGAAGTTGTCATTATATGTTTCCAAATGTCTTCCTGGTTTGTAATGTAAGCAGTGAATAGACACATCAAGAATTTTGGATTTCATTGCACAATTCATACTGGGAAGGATTTTCCGAAAAAGTGAGCATCAAACCGCAATGTTTGTTTTCCCAGTGGGATGCGTCTATTGACAAAGTCGATCTTTTCAAGTCTTTTGAACCATATCACTTTTGTTTCTGGTTCTGATATTGTCATATTTTAGTTTTGGGATTCGGACATCGTTAATTGTGTGGTTGTTGGATCCTAACAGCGGAAAACGGCTCGAGAATCTGTTTGTGAACTCCATAAATGCAAAAGTGAATCAGATGTGTGTGACTCAAACCTCCGTTCAAACTGTTTCTCTTCCCAGTGGAATTGAAAAATAGTGAAAGGTGAAGGCGATGGGCAGGATTGATCCACGAGAAGGACCAAAAAGGAAAACATTGGCTGCCTAAATCATCTGGAGTTTGCAGCAAACATTTTGTATGTGGAGCGACAATAAAGCAGGATCCTGTTTGTTAAGTGAGAGTTGCAGAAGACAAACAGACTGAGCTGCACTTTCTTGTTCTTGTGGTTTTACAGCAACATTAAGTCTTGGTCTCTTTGCAGTGGAATTTGTTTCTTGGCGAACAGTTGGAGCCTTTCACTTTGGCATTTTTAAATTCATAACGGAGGTTGAGTGAGGGATCGGGATTTTGCTCGCAAACTTCCAAAGCCCATTTTCCGAGCCGTTTTCCGCTGTTAGGATCCAACAACCACACAATTACAATGTCTGAATCCCAAAACTAAAATATGACAATATCAGAACCAGAAACAAAAGTGATATGGTTTAAAAGACTTGAAAAGATCGACTTTGTCAATAGACACATCCCACTGGAAAAACAAACATGGAGGTTTGATGCTCACTTTTTCGGAAAATCATTCCCAGTATGAATTGCGCAATGACCGGAAGTCCGAGATTCTTGATCCAAGCTGCTTCTTCAGTTCCTCCTTCAGTTCAGAACTGAAGAAGCAGTTTGGATGAGCTGCGAAAAGTCTTCAACCAAACTAACTTTTGTCCAGTCGACAAACTGTATTTTCTCCTCACCATGGATTCTACCTGGACGACTGAGGGATTCTTCACACGTCGCCTGGATTGGTGTTACCGGGGCCCCACCCTGGAGCCAGACCTGTGGTGGGCGATGGACGGTGAGCGTTTGGTGGCCGAGCCTTCCCCTATGGAGCCTGGCCACACACAGCCCGAAAGAGCGACATGGGGCCATCCTCCTGTGGGCCCAAGACTCGCAGGAGAATCCATAAGGGGTCGGTGCAGGGAGATCTGGGCGGCAGTCGAAGGTGGTGGCCTCGGCGACCGGCTCTCCAGAGATGGCGACTATAGCTCTGGGGACATGGAACGTCACCTCGCTGGGGGGGTAGGAGCCTCTACTTGTGCAGGAGGTTGAGCATTACCGACTGTAGATATAATCGGCCTCACCTCCACACACAGCTTGAGCTCTGGAACCCAACTCCTTGAGCGGAGATGAAAACCCTGTCAGAACTGAAAACTTAATGATCCTATATAAAACTGACTCTTGTGAACTCTAAGCCATGCACATGTTTGAGTAACTTTTTATTATGAGTCTGTCTACAACTCTAAATCTTAAAAAATGTGGTTGTGATGAGGAAACAACCATAGAAAAGATTATAAATCAGCCTAATATGGTCCCTTTTAATTCAATTTTCTTTTGCGATGGAAAATCCCTGGACGACTGAGGAATTAAACACACATTTTGTTATGAATATAAAGAGTCAAAAGATAAAATAAGTGTCCAGATATCGTAAAAACACTATAATCTCGTGCACTTGTTCACATCATCACCTTCCTTCGCTCCTGACACATTAGTAAACCCGTCGTGGCCTGTTTTAAGCCTGACCGCGCGGCGTAATGACTTGTGGAGCAGCTGATGGAGATGCAGATAGTGACCGTGTGTGTGTGTCAGTGTGTGTCAGCGTGTGTGCGTTTAGGATAATCACATGTGAGGGGAGGCCAGCGTGAGTGGACGAGTATAGAAGCGCCGCCACCACACGCAGCTCCGTCATTAAACACTTTGGGGGATATTTACGGAGAAACATCTGTGTGAAGCAAATGAAGTCTATTTTAAAGCTCGTTCTGAGTTATTTGGGTTAAACACTGCGGAGGTGGACAGCCGAGAACATTGCACACCACTAAAGGAAATAAGATCTGGCTAATTTCTGGTGTGAAATAAACAATAAGACACAAGGGATAAGAAATGACCCATGAAGATTAGAGAGAAGCTGCAGAGTTTTGGACGTCTGTGCGGCTGGATTACGATATTTTTTTGATTATCGTAGCAATCCAGAATGCAAAAATCCAGTTTTCTTTTCATAATGCACTTTCTTTGTAAATATTCTCTGTTTAGAAGTCTTTAGTTGCCGTATTTCAACTGTTATTTGGTTGATAATGTGTTTGAAAAAGTCTTCACATCTAATACAAATAATTGTCAACAAAACAAAAAAAAGATGATGTCAAGTAGAGAAATATTTAGCTGCAGACCAGGGTTGGATACAAAATTAATAAGATGTTATTATGTTATTTTTAGTTTGAAGAAAGGAACTACTTAAAAATTGTAATATTTGTTCAAAGAGATCGAACCAATTTTGAGGATTTCATTCCAAATAACTGGTATGAATGTCTTGAATTCAGTATCACTTCCTCTAGATATATATATTTTTTGTAGTACTTTTAAAAAAAATTATTATTATTATCCTTGTAGAGAAATTCTCCTTTGCATTTCACCCGTCCTTTCAGTCAGGAGCAGTGGACACATGGGACATCTGGGGACATATCTCCATGATCTTGTTGCTGGGCTTGGGTTACGTTAGATTTTGTTTATTATTTCAGGAGCAAAGAGTCGCGGCTTTTCTTATTTTAAGGCTACGTTTATATGATGACAGTCTGAACAGAAGACGCAAAAGTGGCGTCGCGTCTTCACTTTTTATTCCGCGTTTAGACGAGTGTTTTCAAGAGGAAATCTGCGTGCATACGGTGACCCAAAAGTGTGTGGAATTCGATTGTGTTCGCATGCCAGGCGGCTCGGCGGTGACGCTCGGTGGTGATGTATGTGACGTAAACGTGTACACGACGTGAGCAGATCTGACCAGAGTTTTGCGTCTTGGGCAGTGTAGATGGAAACACTAAAGCGGAGTGTATTCAACTTTTCCACTCTGGAGGGTGGTTTCAGAGATTTTTGAGCCCCAAAAACACTGTCGCCGTCTAAACGAAAGGCACTTCTGATAAAATATTTTGCCGTTTTTACCCACAAGCGTCCTCGTGTAAACACACCCTTGGTCAGGACTGCCTCATTTGGAGGATTTAACCTCTGGTGCATGTTTTAGGTTGTTGGGGGAACCTGGAGAACCCAAAGGAAACCCACCCAGACACAGGAAGAACATGCAAACGCCACACAGAAAGACCCAGAGATCAAACCCGTAACCTTCTAGCTATGAGGCATGAATGCGAGCCACAAAGGCACCGTGCCGCAAATTGGTCCAAACTAAATATCGACCTGAGCTGCACTGACACTGATATCTGATTTGATAAAAAGGGCTAAATCTGCCTCATACATTTGCCAATCTCTTGTAACAATCATAAAAGGTTCATTCTCTACTTTTACCTGCACAGAATCAGATATTTTCACTGTTATATTTTGTTGCAAAAACACAAAGTTCTATTCAAGAACTGAGATTTCAATGTTAAAGGTTAATTGAAAATGCAAACCTGTGAAATTCTTTGTATAAGACGTTTTGCATAAGAATTAAAAGAAATTGTGATTCTTCCTTAGTCAGAGGTGGGACCAAGTCGTTGTTTTGCAAGTCTCAAGTCCGAGTCAAGTCCCAAGTCAAATACAGGCAAGTCCAAAGTCGAGTCTCAAGGCCCATAAGTCCAAGTCAAGTCCAAGTCGTCTGCTTTGAGCCTCAAATCATTTCAAGTCTTTAAACCAAAGTACCAAATACAGCTTAGATTTTTGCAATTTATATGAATTTTAAACTAAAATCTACTTAAAGGTTGTATGGAGGATTTTTTTTTTTTTTTTCAAATTGTCGATGAAAGTTCAAAATAAAATTATAGAGATGCAGCTGCCTTGTAATTATGACCAAAAAAAAAAAAAAAAAAAAAGAATGAAAATCCATCAACTGTGGACGTGGTGGGGGCAGATAAACATCAGCCAATAGATCAAAAGGCTACCTCTTTATCTATTGGCTGTTGGGCTGTCAATCAAACTCCCTATGTTTCTAGCATCACTGACTTGCCAGAGCGCTGGGATTACGTGGTTTACGTTCGCCTCTCACGCACTGATGCTGTTTACTCAACCAACCCTGCGGTTCTTAGCGTCTTTTTCGAACTGTAGCTTCCTCTCACACAAAGTTTTTCACAAAGTTTGTCGCAGTGGCAGACAAGAATTCACGACCAGTTCGCCACAAAAGAAAGTCGTTTTTTAATGTCGCTGAAAGAAGAAGAGAAGGGGAAGAGGAGCGAAGCGCGACATTTGAAAATGGACAGTCGCTGCATTTCTCTTTCCTTGGAAAATCTTCTATACAACCTTTAAAAATTAATGGTATATTTATATATGAGTATTTATAGAATTGTAGAAATACTAAATTTTCCTTTTTAAATGTTTTGACAAGATCTTAGTGTGAATCATTACGGTCATAAGAGAAAGAATTCAGATTTAAAAGTGCTAAATAACAGTAATTTTGTCATGTATTCTGCACTGAAATGGAAGGATCCCTCTGTTTTACTGTATATTACTGTAGTACATTTGAGGATACTACAGCACAGTACTTCAATTTCATCCAAAGTAACAAACAGAGAAGTGGGAGGGACATGTTCCAGTTTGTTCCTGTAAAATTCAGCACCGCATTTATCAACTGTACAGAGAAAAGTGTAAAAAAAAACATATAGGAGAAGCATCAAGTCTTCTCAAGTCACAGGCCTCAAGTCCAAGTCGAGTCCCAAGTCTTAGTCCATTTTATCAAGTCAAGTCTCACGTCCTAAAAATAGTGACTCAGGTCTGACGTCCGAGCCCCCCACCCCCTCCGTGGTTTGGTCCAGGAGATGAGTGGAAACGGGATCGGAGGGGTTAGTTCTGTCACAGATGCTGCACACCGAGTCCTATCAGAGCCCACAGCTGTTTACTCTGTCCTCACACAAACACGGAGTCACTCAGGCAAAAACTCACATCCAAACAGAAAACTCTCCACATTATCCACACGGGAGGATTTCATTTTTCATTTTAAGCGACGAGTGACTATTTCAACCTTGCCTGGGATTCAGAATACACACTTATAATGATAATAATAATAATTTATGAAGATGTGAGCCTGGTCAAAACTGAATCTTTTATTTTCAGGTGGCTGTGATTAAATAAATACGGCTGCACGCAAAGACAAAAGAAAAAAAAAAATACTAGGGACTGAAAAATGTGGTATTTCTGCAGAATCAAAGAGTGAAGCCCTAAACTCTCCTTCGTTTCTCGTCTGTATCTGAAAAATTGCAGAGTTTCACGGCCTGAGGAGATGGTTGGTGGTGGTTCTGGTCTGACCTGCGCCTTCCACCTGAGGGCAGCAGGGGGAGCAGGTGAGCAGGGTGGAGCTGGTTTACCTTTTACATATTTCAGGGAAAAATACAGTGCATTTAAGAGCAAAAAAATGGCTCCTGACTTCTTCTGAGAGTATGAAATCAACACGCTCTGGAATCTGAAAAGCACCAATTATGATTACAAGACACTGTTATGTACGGAAGCCGAGAAGGGTCACAACAAACGCAAATGCCGCAACAGATACAAAGGCGACAACACAAATGCAAATCCCGCAACACATCAAAAAGCCACAACGGAAGTGACCGCGGACAAGCCCCATTCCAAAATGGCCGCCCATTCAACAATGGGCTGAGCTCAATGGCGCATGACAGATTAGCCTAGCCGGCTAGGTACTTCCGGCGGCTGTGGGCTGACCGAGCATGCGCACTAGTGCTCTTTTCTCCCACAGGCACACGTGAATGCACGCGACCGCACGCACGGTGCACGGCTCGTGTGTCACGTGATCGCTTTGACCAATCAGAGTGAGAGGAGCTAAAGCGGAGCAGAGCAAGCCGAGCTAACGAATATAAACTGTTTTTTAAGACAACTGAAGGATTTTGAGCTGAGAAAAAGTTTATGATCTTAAAATAGGTAAAAATCGCCAGCAAATCCGACATTTTTGAAAGCTGTAGGTGATCTGTCAGACGAACACGAGCAGTTTGTGATTACATTGCGCTCTATGAGAAAAATCTTGTCTCGGCCCAGGGGATTTTTTCTGCTGAAGTTCCTGTGATGACAAAAAGCAGCTACAAGCGCAATACTGATCCAGTTATTTTAATGATCCATGCCGCGGGACTGTATTTTCCGACAGACCGGTCAAGCGGCAAGTGAAGAAGAAGAACTGCAACGTGAAACGAATAATGATAAAATAATAATAAATAATAATAATAATTCCAACTTCTCCGTTCCTTTACTTTTCTTGTTGTAGTTCTTCTTCACTTGCCGCTTGACCGGTCCGTCGGAAAATAGAGTCCCGCGGTCACTTCAGTTGTGGCTTTTTAACGTGTTGTGGCTTTTTAACGTGTTGTGGCTTTTTAATGTGTTGTGGCTTTTTAATGTGTTGTGGCTTTTAATGTGTTGTGGCTTTTTAACGTGTTGTGGCTTTTTAATGTGTTGTGGCTTTTAACGTGTTGTGGCTTTTTAACGTGTTGTGGCTTTTAACGTGTTGTGGCTTTTTAACGTGTTGTGGCTTTTTAACGTGTTGTGGCTTTTTAATGTGTTGCGGCTTTTGCGTTTGTGTTGTGGTGTTTGTATTTGTTGCGGCGTTTGCATTAAAATAGAGTCCCGCGGTCATGTCCGTTGTGGCTTTTTTATGGTTTGTTGTGGCTTTTTTGTTGTGTTGTCGCATTTGTATTTGTTGCGGCGTTTGTGTTTGTTGTGACCCTCTCGGCTTCCGTAGTTCTGGACTCATGACTAAAATTGTGAAGCATATTCCTACACGACTGACAGCTAAAGGGCTATATTACATGAAACGGACCCTTATGAGCGTCATGCTTTCCTCAAAAACATACCATATTTTTGAGACCTTAAGTCGCTCCAAAGTACAAGTTGCACCAGCCAAAAAATGCGTGATGAAGAAGAAAAAAAACATGTAAGTCACACTTTTTGGGGGAAATTTATTTTATAAAATCACAGACCAGGAATCTGCATTTCACCTTAAAGATTGTATGGAGGATTTTTTTAAGTTTCAAATTGTCAATGAAAGTTTAAAATACCATTACAGAGACACAGCAGCCTTGTAATTATGATGACCAAAAAAAAAAGAAGAATGAAAATCTATTAACTGTGGACGTAGTGAGGCCGGATAAACATCAGCCAATAGACAACAAGGCTCCCTCATTTTCTATTGGCTGTCAGGTTGTCAATCAAACTCCCTACGTTTCTAGTGTAATTGACTCGCCGGCGCGCTGGGATTATGTGGTTTATGCAGCGTTTCATAGAGACTTTTTCAAACTGCACAAAGTTTGTTGCGATGGCGGACGAGAATCCACGATCATTTTGCCGCAAAAGAAAATCCGTTTTTGAGGTCGCTGAAAGAAGAAGAGAAAGGGAAAAGGAGCAAAACCCAAACTGTGGTGATTCTTGGAGATTCCTTCCAGCAGCTGCGCAACTGAAGCAAACGAAGGGTCTAAAAACTGATGCATCGGTCGCTAAATTACTTCTAGACAGGTCACTTCAACAGTAATGCTGAACACGCACTGGCTGTAAACAAGCGTGATTTCTAGAGTAAAGAGGAGGGAGGAGGTGTTTCTACTGAGGAGCTGTGGAGGAGGAAGGTGGTGGCATGCACAAGGACTGTCGCTGTATTTCTTTTCCCTTAAAAAAATCCTCTATACAACCTTTAAAAGGCAAGTTCTAGTAATAACAACAGACTAGAGAACAACAGACTGTTAACGTCACATATGAACAGTTCTTCAGATAAACTATAACATAAACAACAGAACAGAACAAGTTTAACAAACTCTCCATCTCACTCCAAATCACTAAATCCATTCAATTCTTCTTCCTCCGGAGGTAAACAGAGCGCCGCTTCCTCTTCTGTGTCGCTGTCGTCAGACTCAGTATCAGTTCCAGTTAGAATTATTCAGGTCTTTCTGAATCCCGACAGGATGGTTTCGGTGTCACTGAAGTCCAGGCTTTGTCGATTCATCCAGTGACTTCAGGAAAGTTTCATGGTGCATCCTCCCGATGTCACAAGTTTCTCTCTCACTCCAAACTTTCTTTCTGCTGCTCAATTATTGTTTTCAGCTGCAGATTTCAGGACTTGCAGTTTGTAATCTGCAGAATCTGATTTTCTTTTTTGGGGGCATTTGTGTTCAGTTTCTCAGTCGTCTTTTTAAATTTGTTTAAATGTGAAATTGTTCAGTGGTGCAGAAGTAATGGTGCGATCGACTGACATGATACAGACAGGACAGAGGCTCTTTCTGCAGGAGACATGCGCAGTAGAGTAAAGTGACAGTGGTACAGGAGGAACAGGAGCAGCAGATACTCACACACAAGACTAGAACCTCTCACCGCTTCACTGTCAACATTTTAATATATAAGTTGTGCTAAAATATAAAAAATAAATGCATGAAATTAAAGTTTACTACTACTACTACTCAAAACATCATATACATCATTCATTTTTCAAAATTAAAGTAGAATTTTCAGCCCGAGCTACTGTCTTTTTATTTCCCTTTTTATTTTTCTGGTTGGATCTTAGGTCACCCTGAAAATCCTCTTGGAATTAATTTCTTTTTTTTATTTTTGTACTACTGGCATCTCCCTTTACAACAGCCCAGCTCAGGTTTTGTTTTTCTCACAGACGTCGTATCGATCGAAACTTTGCACCACTATAATGTGAAGTGCACTTTATCACCAGTCTGCTCCAGGATCTGTGCGGATGTAACTCGAGGGTTTGTGGTCGGACGAGGGTAATTCCCAAAGCAGAGGAGCGAGAGGCCGAGCTGAGAGCCGAGACGTCCCACAAACATGAACGCACCATCTGAAGACAGCACTGAGAAATCCCCACTGTCCCACTGCCACAAACGCACCACAAGGACACAGGGTGATCAATGAACCCACTGCTGGTTTAGACTGGATTTAGGTCCTGGTTTAGTCTGGTTTAAATCCTGGTTTACTCTCATTTTGCGTTCTTTTTTAATCTGATTTAGATTTTGTCTTAGAACCTGGTTTAGTCTGGTTTAGGTCCTGATTTAGATATTGGTTGAGGTCCTGGTTTAGTCTGGTTTACATTCTGGATGAAGTCCTGGTTTGGTCTGGTTTGGATTCTGGTTTAGGTCCTGATTTAGTTGGGTTTAGATTCTGGTTTAGCTCCTGGTTTACTCTCATTTTGGGTTCTTTTTTTAATCTGGTTTAGATTCTGGTTTAGGTCCTGGTTTGGTCTGGTTTTGATTTCTGGTTTAGTCTGATTTAGATTCTGGCTTAGAACCTGGTTTATTCTGGTTTAGATTTTGGTTTAGATTCTGGTTTAGGCCCTAGTTTAGTCTGGTTTATATCCTGTTTTAGAATCTGGTTTAGTCTGTTTTAGACTCTGGTTTAGGCCCTGGTTTGGTCTGGTTTTGGGTTCTGGTTTAGTATGATTTAGATTCTGGATTAAGTCCTGGTTTGGTCTGGTTTAGATTCTGGTTTAAATCATGGTTTGGTCTGGTTTAAGTCCTGGTTTAGATTCTGGTTTAGGTCCTGGTTTAGATTCTGGTTTAAGTCATGGTTTGGTCTGGTTTAAGTCCTGGTTTAGTCTGGTTTGGATTCTGGTTTAGGCCCTGATTTACTTGGGTTTAGATTTTGGTTCAGATCCTGGTTTAGATTCTGGTCTGGTTTCTGGTTTAGCTCCTGGTTAAGTCAGATTTAGATTCTGGTTTAGGCCCTGGTATAGTCTGGTCTGAGTCCTGGTTTAGGGTCCTGGTTTAGTCTGGTCTGAGTCCTGGTGTAGTCTGGTTTAAATCCTGGTTTAATCTGGTCTGAATCCTGATTTAGTCTGGTTTAGGTCCTGCTTCAGTCTGGTTTAGATTCTGGTTTAGCTCCTGGTTTAGGTCCTGCTTTAGTCTGGTCTAGATTCTGGTTTAGGTCATAATTTGGTCTGGTTTAGGTTCTGATTTAGTCTGGTTTTGAGTCCTTATTGTACTGGGAGCTGACACAGCAGAACAGAAGACGACACTGAGAAATCCCACAGTCCCACTGCCACAAACGCACCACAACGACACAGGCGGATCAGTGAACCCAGTCCTTGTTTTAGTCTGGTTTGAGTCCTGGTTTAATCTGGTTTTTGAAGTCCTGATTTAGGTCCTGCTTCAGTCTGGTCTAGATTCTGGTTTAGGTCATAGTTTGGTCTGGTTTAGGTCCTGGTTTAGTCTCGTTTCGGCCCTGGTGTGGTCAGGTCTAGATTCTGGTTTAGGTCCTGGTTTAGTCTGGTTTTGAGTCCTGATTATACTGGGAGCTGACACAGCAGAAAAGAAGACGACGCTGAGAAATCCCACAATCCCACTGCCACAAACGCACCACAACGATACAGGCGGATCAATGAACCCAGTCCTGGTTTTAGTCTGGTTTGAGTCCTGGTTTAGTCCCTGTGTGTGGTCAGTGTGGTGCAGTGTCAGCAGAAACTCTCGAGAGGTTTTTCTTGTTCTGCTGAAGCTCAGAGTCGAGGGCAAAAGCAGCAGGAGGACGACGGGGCACAGCAAAGACACTCACTCATTAAAACAGGATTTGAACAGGAGTGAGGAGAATATGACATCGAAATTACTCACAAATTCATAAGATTAAAATGATTTTAAAAAAGGTTTAAAAAAGGTATAAAGTCTAAATTGGGCTTTACACTGTTAGATTTTACCCTTGGGACCTTCACCGTTTAAATGACCTTTAATATTTTATGATTGGGCCCGATTGTTTTTATTTTCATATTTTATCTTTTTATTTTTTTTGACTGGGCAAAAATAAAAAGTATTAATCACAATTAATCGCATGTTATACGCAAAACCAATTAATGAATTAAAAAAGTAGAGTATAGCTGCACTTTTATTGGAAATGTAAATAAAAGAGGCAAACATTTGTTGTGCAAACAGCTTTTCTGTCAGAGGGAATCCTGAGAGTCTTCAAGGTTTTCTGAAGGCTCAAGAAAAAATATTGAATGATTTTTTTGTACTACTAATATATTTTTTCAATATTTCTTATTCAGTGAGTAATAAACACAACACTAGTAATAATTTCTAGATCATTGTTATAAACTTGGACTAATATTTCTCGAGAAACAAAGGGTTAATATAATGGAACGGAAATGGACCAATCACAGTTTTTCTTCCACTGGTATCTGGGTAAATCAGTGACTCCCCCTGCAGCGCTGAACTAAACAAACACCTGCAGGACTGGAACGAAGTTTGAGATTGACAGTTGTCTGAGCCAATCATATTTAATCATATTATCGAGTTATGGGCGGGGTCATATCACGAAATCTTCCGGATCTTCGCAAATGCCCTGTAATAGCAAATATAAGTGAGACCGCAGCGACGAAAACCGCACTGGACACCTCTGTTTGGACGCCTCAGGGTCGTCTGGAAGAAGGAGAAGAAAGAGAAAGACCCGTGAACTGGAGCCCGCGGAAGCTCAGAGCCCACGGAGGCTCGGACACGTTACATCTCACGTGGCCAGAAAAAAGTGAAAAAGGTGTAAAGAAAAGACGTCAAACTTAAAGAAATCCTCATGGTGGATTCAAAAATAAAAGCCAGTGAGCAACAGACGTTTACAATAAAAAACATAAATAATAATAATAAAAACTGCGTTAACGGCTATAATTAATTAATTAGTTAACGCAAAATTAACTAGTTAATGTGCCAGGCCCTAGATTTTTTTTTTTTTTTTTAGATTCTGGGTTTTAGTCTGTTGGTTGTTTAGACTGCTCACTGAGTTCACTTTGTTTTTGAACCTTTTTAAAAGACTGTTTAAAAATAAGTGGCTTTGCTCCTTTTTTTATCGTATTTTAACCGAAACTCAGCCACATTTACATTCCCACCTCGTTCCCTACTCGATAATCTTGTTCTGTCGGGAGCGTTTTTCCTGTTTTTTTGTCTCTTCGTGTTCACTAACAGCTCAGAGTGCGTAAAATAGATTTCTCATTTAAAGCGTCGCTCTCTCTGTAACACTTTGGCTCCTGTTTCACACCTCGACTCACACCTGGGCTTTTTTTCTGGTCCCGCTGGTGCTCTCCGGTTCAATCGAGAGCGTCCTCCATCACGGAGAGACGGAGAGACGGAGAGGGGGATGGAGAGAGAAGGGAAAGACAAGGGACAATACAAGGACAAATAAGGAGGAAATAGTGAAAGGGAGATGAGGCGGAGGCAGGGCTGCAGTCCATTAATCTTTCTACGAAGTCTTTAGCCGTACAGCGTGGGATTAGTTTTACCTAAGGACGTCCGCGAAATTGAAATGACCCCAGGGCTGGTCCAGTCCCAACAGGGCGACCGCTCCAGAGGCTTAAAACAGAGGCACTATGTGGCTTCTAAGTAGATATGACACAGGCACAGTGTTGGGGAGTAACAGATTACATGTACCGGAGTTAAGTAATCAGAGTACAAATGATGAGTAACTGTATTCAGTTACAGTTACTGTTTCAGTGAGTGGTAATTGGATTACAGTTACTTTGTTGAAATAAATGGATTACACAGAGGGATTTTCCTGTTTTCATATTTTGGGCTAAACCAGGTCTAAACTAGGACCAAAACCAGGTCTAAAACCAGGACTAAACCAGGACTAAACTAAGACTAAACCAGGACTAAACCAGGACTAAACCAAGACTAAACTAGGACTAAACTAGGACTAAACCAGGACTAAACCAAGACTAAACCAGGACTAAACTAGGACTAAACTAGGACTAAAACAGGACTAAACCAGGTCTAAACAGTATGACACTAACATTAGGTTGGACATCATTTCTCTATCAATAATATTTTTTATCTGGTTGAGGAAAGTCTGTGCTTTTTATCGTCTTTAAGCAACTAAACATCTCATGTTCAGATCCTCGTCTTTGTTTCTCTACAGTAAAACAAAAGTCTGTTCATGGAGACTTGGGCTCAACAGACAATTTGAAGAAAACAAACAAGAATTTGCAGTATGTGGTTGGTACAATCATGTAGTTTTAAAAAGCACGACAGTATCAAGTAATCCAAAGTATTCAGATTACATTACTTACTTTAAGTAATTTAATGGATTATGTTACAAACTACATTTTGGTGTATGTAATCTGTAATCTGTAGGGGATTACATTTTAAAAGTCACCTTCACGACACTGCACAGGCAATATAAAGACAGTTACCTAGAAACTGTAAACAAAGGCCAAAGCTTGTCTAATTTACACAGTTGAACAAATAAAAATACATGACAACACTTTTATTTATTTATTTTTTTAAATAGGAAGGCAAGGCAAGTTTATTTGTGCAGCACAATTCATACACAAAGTAATTCAAAGTGCTTAACAGAATAAGAAAAACATTAAAATCACAATAAAAACAAATCAAAACATAAATAATCATCATAAAATTACAGATTAAAATTACAGATTAAAATTACAGATTAAAATATTGAGTTTTTTTTTTTAATCTGTTTTTATTTTAAATCCCTTCTTAGACTCCTGCCTCTGTGACCGGGCCCCAGATAAGCCAAAGAAAAGTGGAAGAAAATGGAATGGAATATCGAGGTTGCTGGGGGTCGGTCTGGTCCTGGTCTCAGTCCCAGTCTCGGTCTGGTCCCAGTCTGGTCCCGGTCTCAGTCCCGGTCTGGTCCTGGTCTCAGTCCCAGTCAGTCTGGTCTGGTCCCAGTCTGGTCCCGGTCTCAGTCCCGGTCTGGTCCTGGTCTCAATCTCCGTCTGGTCCCTGTCCCGGTCTCAGTCCCGGTCCAGGTCCGGTCCCGGTCCCGTCTCAGTCCCAGTCCGGTCTCAGTCCTCAGTCTCGGTCTGAGTCCCAGTCTGGCCCCGGTCCAGTCTCAGTCCCGGTCCGGTCCCGGTCTCAGTCCCGGTCTGGTCCCTGGCCTCAGTCCCGGTCTCAGTCCCAGTCTCAGTCTGGTCCCAGTCTGGCCCCGGTCTCTGTCCCGGTCTGGTCCCGGTCTCAGTCCCGGTCTCAGTCCCAGTCTCGGTCTGGTCCCAGTCTGGTCCCGGTCTCAGTCCCGGTCTGGTCCGGTCTCCGGTCTCAGTCCCAGTCTCGGTCTGGTCCCGGTCTGGTCCCGGTCTCAGTCTCAGTCTGGTCCCGGTCTCAGTCCCAGTCTTGGTCCCGGTCTGGTCCCGGTCTCAGTCCCAGTCTTGGTCTGGTCCCTGTCCCGGTCTCAGTCCTGGTCCGGTCCCGATCTCAGTCTCCCAGTCTCGGTCCCGGTCTGGGTCCTGGCGGTCTCAGTCCCAGTCTCTGGCGTCTGGTCCCTGTCCCGTTTGACATTTTGACCCCGCACCAAAAAAAAAAAAGTTACGAAATGCGTCTTTACTGTAGCTTTGAGTCGTCTAACCTGTCGTACTCGTTTTTACTGCTCTCCTCCCCCAAAGCCGCTCGTCCTTTTTCAAGTTAAATACTTCTAACTCTAGACTTTTGGCAGTTTTCCCTTCGGTGGACATGGACGTGAAGACGAAGCAGGAGCTGGCAAACCAAGTGGGCCCCTACTTTGTCCGCTTCTACTACAATTTGTTTGACACACAACGAGGACAACTACAAAACTTATATGTACGTAAGAGGATTTTTTAAACACTGGCTTTGAGTTTTACGGACTTACTAAACTTAAAAACTTCACGTCAACAGGATGCGAAGTCGCTTGTTTACTGGGACGGACGAGTTTTAAGCGGGAGAGAAACTATTTCGTCAGCCATCACTGTAAGTACGACATAAAATTTGCAGCGTTTAATCCTTATTTAACTTTATTTTTAAGGAATTTGGTTCTTTTATGGGTCCAAATCTTTCGTTTAAGAAGCCAATGTGAGAAGTTTTAACGGAGAGAAATGGCCAAACGTCCAAATTTGTTTAAAATGGTTCAATGAATGATACGTAATTGAAGTAAAATGTTGTGCTACCATTATTAAAGGTGCATTATGTAACTTTTGGGGGTCCGTCACCTGCTTGTTTCTATGGATATATCATTGCTCTGCCTCAAATATTGCACAGAATTACAAAAAAAAAAACAGTTCTTTCTTATATTTATTTGATTACAGGTGGTTTTAAAGCTCAAAAATACTTCGAAAAACAGGAATTCTTATTGTGAGCGTAGTTGCTTCTCCGCAGATCTGACCTGTAACTTGGTTTAGTTTGGTTTCCAGCCCCACGTTCTCTTATTTCTCAAGATTTTTCTCAAATTTAAACTCTAAGTCAAGTCATTTTTATTTTTTATACCACGTTTTAAAGGACGATTAATTTCAATCCAATCCAACTTTATTTGAACAGCACATTTTTATTTATTTGTATTTATTTATTTATTTTTATTTAGTACCAGACAGTTTCCAAAGTGCTTTACATAGCAGTTCAAAACATTTTACTTAAAAAATAAATAAAAAAAAATCTGCAGAATTATGTTCCAACCATGAGGAAACTAAAAGAATCAATCAGTAAAACAATAATAATAAAATCAATGAACAAAAATAATAAAATCAATACATAAAAGCAATATTAAAAAAACAACAACTGATAAATAAATAAATTAATTAATTAATAAAACTGATAAATAAAACTGATAAATAAATAAATAAAACTGATAAATAAAACTGATAAATAAATAAATAAATACAACTGATAAATAAAATAATAATAATAAATAAATAAAACTGATAAATAAATAAATGAATAAATAAATAAAACTGATAAATAAATGAATAAATAAATAAAACTGATAAATAAATAAAAACTGAAATAAATAAATAAATAAATAAAACTGATAAATAAATAAATAAAACTGATAAATAAATAAATAAACAAACAGTCATTTCAGCCTAAGGTCCTTTGCACCATGACCTCTACATTACATGTGTACTGAACTGCTGCTGGAGAATAGTTTAGGTGTAACTGACGACCAAATTGGGAGAAATTGGGAGAAAACCTGATGCAAACTGATCATAAAGGAAATGTAGGAACATGGGGCCTAATTTTGGAAAAAAAATAAAAAAATACAAAATACAAAATGCAGGAACATAGGGCTGAGGGAACATACACACACTTCCATTCCCATGAAGACAGAAAGGTTTAATGCCATACTGTGAAATATTCCAGACCAAGCAATAACATCTCCACAGAGAAAAGCATTTGACGGACCCTCCACCAGAAAAGTTTTTATCTTTTTTCAGAATCTGCCTTACAATAAAATAGTGCATGTAATTACAACGGACGACCACCAGATGACCCCAGACGAGTACCTGCTCAGTATGGTCATCGGGCAACTCCAGGTAAATATTTGGAAGTCAAAACAAAAGTCAAAGGAACTGTATCGAACTGTAAGATTGGATTTTGTAACTTCATAAACTTGACCTCGTCGTGCCTCAGTTCAAATCAAATATTCCTCTTACAGGTAACAATTGTAAAGCTGGTTTATTTTTTATTACAAAAACTTTATACACAATGCCACGTTTCTGTAGATAACTTCAACATTCTGGCACTTTCGCCGTTGTTTTTGTACGGACGCCGAGAGGGTCACAACAAACGCAAACGCCGCAACAAATACAAATGCGACAACACCAAAAAAAAAAAGCCACAACAAACCAAAAAAAGCCACAATGGAAATGACCGCGGGACTCTGTTTTAATGCGAACGCCGCAACAAATACAAACGCCACAACACAAACGCAAATGCCACAACACATGGTTTTAGACCTGGTTTAGTCCTGGTTCTAGACCTGGTTTTAGACCTGGTTTTAGACCTGGATTTAGACCTGGTTTAGTGTCCGGCAATGAGTGAAAAAAAGAAAAAAGAAAAAGGGATATAACCCAAACTGTGAAAACAGGAAAATACCTCTGTGTAATCCATTTATTTCAACAAAGTAACTGTAATCCAATTACCACTCACTGAAACAGTAACTGTAACTGAATACAGTTACTCATAATTTGTACGTAACTCCGGTACATGTAATCTGTTACTCCCCAACACTGGATATATATATATATATATATATATATATATATATATATATATATATATATATATATATATATATATATATATATATATATAATTTTTTTAAATTTATTTGAGTAGTTAAACTGCCACCCGCCCGAATTTAATTAAAAAATTTTCGTCACGTCATCAACCGCATCTGTGTAACCACATCTCTAATACAAACTAAATGGTAAAGGTAGAAATAGACTGTTTTTTTTTTTTTTTTTAAATGACAATTACCAATTAATCTTAGCACACAGCACATTTAAGAACATACACATCATAAAAGTGGGTTCATGTTATATTTACTGCATTTATATTTTGATTATCAGGTCATTTGTCACAAAGTGTGAGGATTGTGTGAAGTGTTTAATATGAAAATTCATGCATCCTGTATGATTGGCACTGGGGTCTGGACAGTCATTTAATCGTTTACTCTCTTCTCTGTGTCTCATCTGTCACTGACTACACCAAAAAAATCATCCAATGTAGTTTCTGGATGTTCAGTTGAATTCATTTCTCTGTATTTCTGCTTCTGTTTTCTCCCAAAATGAGGCCTGGACCTTTTGGTGCTGAAGATGTGTTATATTGAAATCCACTTTGGTTAAACCTTAAACAAGCACTGTCTCTGATGTTATTAGGTTCTTTTTTCAGACCAAGAGTTTGTTTTTCATACCTGACAGTTTCGACTGCTCCCTGTGGTCTTCCTCAGAGTCAGTGTGACAGTGTCTGGTCAGATGATTTAAACAGGTTCTGGTGTTGTCTTCCTACCGGTGGAGGCAGGACGACGGCGCCACCTGCAGTTCAACCTCCTCAGGACAGTATCCCAGGTGTGTGAGAGTAAAAAAAAACAAAAAAACTCATCCTGGTTTATAGTCCCTAGACCACAGACCTATAAACCGGGACGAGGGGGCTTTTTTTACTCTCACACACCTGGGATACTGTCCTGAGGAGTTGAACTGCAGGTGGCGCCGTCGTCCTGCCTCCACCGGTAGGAAGACAACACCAGAACCTGTTTAAATCAACTGACCAGACACGTCACAGCAACATCTCCGACTCTGAGGAAGACCACTAGTGAGCAGAGGAAACTTTCAGGTATGAAAAACAAACTCTTGGTCTGAAAAAAGAACTTAATAACATAAAATATCAGAAGACCAAATGAACCTCGTTGGACTAAGCACTGTCTCTGATCTGAACGTGAATAAAAGAGAGAGTCACTGTTTGTGTTCACAGTTGGACCAGAACAGACCTGTGAACTTCCAGGAGACTTTCCTCCTGAAAAAAGAAGGCAACACATGGACGGTGGCGAACCAGACCTTCAGGATCGCCTGTTAGGACTCATCTGTTTATATATTCATGTTTTATTTGTGAACATAGGATAACTTCATGTTACAGATTGAGACACATGTTTAAAGAAATTAAACACTTCAAAATAGTTCGACATTTGGTTATTTCATTTTCTTGTATTATTATAAATAGTTTTCATTTCTGACCCCAAAAGCCAAAACCTCACTGCAGCAGAACTCATCGACTGGTCACATTGTAGTTTTTGTAATTTTAGCAAACAGGGGTTTTTTGTTTTGTTGTTTAGGTGACAAAAAAAATCAAGTTTGTCAAGATATTTGACATTGGTGAGTGCTCATTGGCCCGGAAATGTACTGAAGGACACATCAGGCAGTGTCTTCTTGTTCTTCGGTGGCACTTTCACCTTCACTTCCTTTTCTTCGATTGTCTTCTGGAATCTTTTGGATAATTTGTGGTTTTTAACAACAATTATCTGGATCTCTAATTTCTCCTCTGTTCCAGTCGGGATCTCAACTTTTGGACTGTTGCTTCCAGAGAGCTTTGGTTTTGATGTTCTTGGGGTTATGAAAGAAAAGCCTAATTTCTACTTTTCTGTAGTTGATCGAGTTTCTTCTTGTCATGTGGGACTTTTAGGAGGCACAGTTATCTTCACTTTCTTTTCTTCCATTGTTTTTTGGAATCGTCTGGATAATCTCGGGGTGTTAACAACAATTTTCAAGGTCTAATTTCTTCTCTGTTCCTGTTGGGATCTCAAATTTTGGACTGTAACTTCTAGAGAGTTTTGGTTTTGATGTTCTCTGGGGTTTTAAAGGACAAGCCTAATTTCTACTTTTCTCTAGCTGATCAAGTTTCTTCTTGTCATGTGGGACTCTTAGGAGGCACAGTTATCTTCACTCCCTTTTCTTCCACTGTCTTTTGGAATCGTCTGGATAGTTTTGAGGTGTTAACAAGAATTATCAGGGTCTAATTTCTCCTCTGTTCGAGTCGGGATCTCAGCTTTTGGACTGTTGCTTCTCGAAAGCTTTGGTTATGGTGTTCTTGGGGTTTTGAAGAAAAAGCCTAATTTCTCCTTTTCTGTAGTTGATTGAGTCTTTGGAGGCACAGTTATCTTCACTCCCTTTTTTCCCACTGTCTTTTGGAATCATCTGGGTAATTTTGTGGTTGTTAAGAACAATTATCAGGGTCTTTAGTTTCTTCTCGGTTCCAGTCGGGATCTCAACTTTTGGATTCTGGATTTTGGATGGTAAACCTAATTCCTTCTTTAATGTCAAACATGCCTCGATGGACACTTGAAAACTCACTGAAGTTCCCTGCTGCAAGTAATAATACCGCTCTAATTTTATCCTCAAATCAGAAGACTTATAAAAAATATATATCATAATAATAAATGCATGGAAGCTTGGATACAGTTTTGAATGAGTGTATACATGCACATCAATAACCCGGTTATGATCGGGTTTTTTGAGTATCCCGGTTTCTTGATGGTGCATGTAAACGCAGTAACCCGGTTTCAGTAACCCGGTTATGGCAGTATCCCGGTTATTAGAAACCGGGTTACTGTAGCTGGTTTATTCCGATAGTAACCGGGTTACTTGTGGCATGTAAACGCAGTACCCGGTTACTGCAACATAAAGTTGAGTGCGCATGCGTCCAAAAGACACTTTCCAGCCTTTCACCACAACAGTAGTCACATAAATAAATTGACCAACATAAATAAAGTGACCAAACGAGTGAAATGACTGTAAAATTAAGAGCTGCGCTAAACCTGCACACGTACAATCTGCACTCGTACGACCTGCACTCGTGTGACGCTGAAAAAACTAAAACATGAACTATCTCCTATACAACATGCACAGAACACACTTACCATCATTAAGCACCTCTTCTGTCACAGAAATAACACACATAATCCACAGAGTCGTGTCATTTAGTCCAAAAGAAACTGATCACATCAGCGGCGCAAGGAGCGAGTTGTTTTTATCGCCGCTAACAGTTTATGCTAATTAGCCAAACGATCTTAAGTTTCGTTTCTGTAAAACATAAACAAATGTGATCAGAGCTGAATTATCTGATCAAACGGGCTGATGTGTCTATAGTGTTTATGGTTTATATGTTGTAAAGTTGAGTTTATTTATGCAGAAGATTTTAATGAAGAATCTGCACAGTGGATTGTGGGAGATCTCGTAGCTCTTAGCTTCTGTAGCTTCTTATGCTAAGGAGCTCACGGTTTGTATTTTTTTTATGGGAAGATCCTAAAGTGCACGGGCAGCCAGTGAGGGGAGGATAAATGGGGTTGGTGTGCTCATATTTTTGAGCGCCAGTTAAAAAACTTACAGCCGCATGTAGGAAGAGGGGCAGTCGAGAAATGGAGGCTTTACTTACCCCAAAATAAAGATCGTTACAGTAATCCAGCCAAGTGATTACAAAGGCGTGGATCATTGTTTTAAAATGTCAGAAGGTGCTTAACTTTTGCCAGCTGCCTAAGGTGGAAAAAACTCCTTACAACAGAACAAATTTACGAAAAAACTTGTAAACCTGTAAGTGCAGATTCAGTGCTTTAAAACCTGATTGGAACATCTCAAGTAGATTGTTCTCATGTAGGGATGCCACTATCTGATTGTGAACGATTTTCTAAAAAACATCTTGATAAGAAAGGCATGGAGATAGGCCTGAAGTTCTTAAGATCATTCGGGTCCATTCCTGTTTTTATTGAGAAGTGTCTGCACCACCGTGTGTTTGCAGTTTTAGGGAACAACCCCTGAGGTGAGTGTATCATGAACAATATTCAAAACAGATGAGGCCAGAGTAGGAAAAACTTTCAAAAAGCGCCTTAGCCCCAGTAACCTTGTCAATAAAAAAATAAAAAATTAAAAAAAAGCTCAAGAAACGTTCAGGCATTTCAAAAGAAGAATCAAAACAGGGAGACTGAAGGGCATTAAAAAATGTTTTAATTGACTTAAACAACACACGAGGTTTGACAGTTTTATATACAGTAATGTTGGTAAAGTACTTCCTTTTTACTTCCTTAACAGTGGACTGATAAAGACATCAACAGTCTCTCTGGCGCTCTCACCTCACAGCACGAGTCTCATCATTAAGCCACGGCTCAGACTTGGTTTTGGGCTGCCTGGAGCCAACAAGTCCAGCACAGTCTGACAGGGGTTTAAAACGAGGAGCTGAGTTCATCTGGACTGTGCACAGACACAGAGATGGTACTGACTGACGTCCATTGACTTGCATTCATTTTAGCAGCTGCTTGGTGCTTGGAGACCGTTTTTAATGCAGGAGACACTGGAGACAGGTGAGAGCGATGAGTGGATGGGTTTTGCGTCATCATTTTAATCTGCATCTGTTCTGAATCTGCATTTGCTCAATTACCAGGTGAGTAAAAGAGGTTTTGTGCTGGTTAATATATTAATATATGTAAATTGGAGGCCTATCCACATGATGGTCAAAGTGAAAAGCTTCAAGTGGCATTAATCAAATCAAACACAAATGTGTGATTCTTGTCAGATTCTCGTCTGTTTTCAACACACACAATCCCCCCAAATGCAGGTCCACTCACACACGAGGGGAGCATTTTTGTGCTAGTTTTAAGGTGCTTGTTAACAGCAGTAAAAACATGTCCTGACAAACACAGCAGGAGCTCTGCATTTCTCAGACTTCAAAATCACCAATTTATGTGTTGCCTTCCAACAGCCACAAGAGACGCATGACACAGCATCAGTATTTATTATTCCTCTAGATTTATTTATTAGTGCACTAACTTTTCCATCTTTTACCCAGTCAGCTCCCCCTAGTGGCGTTTTACGAACACATGATCAGTCAGATTTCACGTGCAGGCTTTACTCTTTAGTCTTAGCTTTATCTGACATATTCTCCACAGCGACAGCCCACCGTGTTTGTGACCATCTTGAATTTAAAAGCAATTTAAACCCATGCGGCTCTGACCCCTGAGTCCTGATGGTCCGTGTTTGGTGAGACATTTCTCGCGTCTCTGACAGCGTTTCATTAAGTCATCCATCACGGTTCATGCCTTTGGAGAGCTTTGTTTAAACCAGAGTCTGTGTGAGGCTCAGACTGCAGCTGCATGTTAAGTGTGAACCACATCAAAAACAACTCTCAAACACGCTCAGGCTCTGGTGTTCAGGAATCACATGTTTAAAGACTTACAAATGCAAACAAAGTGGGACTTATGACCTCTTGTAAATATAAATAAGACCTCTGTTAGTATGACAGTGTTTGCTAGCATTTCCATTTAGCAACACACTCCCTTTATGGTTTTATTGCATAACATAGTTGCAATCTGATTCCCCATGTAAACACATGACAAGAATCTACTTAATACATCAGGGTGTGTGCTGTAGCGCTGGTGCTCGGCTCACCTGTGTCCTGCACGTGACCAGCTCACCTGTTCACACTGTGTCTGTGCACTTTTACAGAAAAGCTTCTTGTCATAACTGTGCACAGCTGTAAACTGCACACTGAGACTAAAAGAAATATGAGTTCATTCATCCACAGGTGCACACCGGATTATTGTCAAAAACTGCACAGGGCCGGACCTGGTGAGAACTTGGGTGAGTTGAATTGCAGGTGCCACAGGGGGGCACCAGTGGCTAAAAACTTTGTTGTGCCCTTAGGCAAGACATTTCACCCACATTGTCTCATAATAAAGTGTGTGTGAGTGATGTTGTGGTGTTGGGGCCGATTGGCAGCCTCAACTCCGTCAGTCTGCCCCAGGGCAGCTGTGTATCACCATTGAGTGTGAGAGATAATTACCTCATGATCAGTGATGATACAGACGGCCCGGTCGTTTGTGCACAGTCAGAAGAACAAAGATACTTCTGTATGAAGTACCCTCCTTATGTTCAGCAGAATCAAATATACTTTGGATATTTGCATTTCACAGGATTTTCTCTTGGTGACACGAGGTCTGGAGTGGGCGTGTGTTTGAGCTACAGCACAGGGACAGTGTCTGTCCTGATTACACATGGTCCACAGGCCGAGCTGCAGAGTGGGAGCTGCAGAGTGGGAACACAGTGATTGACAGCTCACATTACCAGTGCATTGTTAGCCTCTGAACACTCGGAAACACCTCTGACGCTCACTGTAAAGAACACAGCACATCAGTGAGTGTACAGCACATCAGTGAGTGTACAGCACATCAGTGAGTGTGCAGTGCACCTCTGAGTGTGAGCGACATCTGCACATCTGCACAGTAACATGCTTTATGAGGTGTGCTGTTATATAGAACTTGGTTCAGCCAAACAAAACAACGGCTATTCACAAAACCTGTTTGAGATACATCGGCCAAGGCAGTGTTAAAAAGTAAACAAAAGTAAACAACCAATTATCTGCTGGGTCACTGCAGGTAAATGCATTTATTACTTTTTAGTTCAAATACAGAACTAAAGATCTAAACCAATCAGAAAAATGTTTTCTATCCATTAAAGCCACAAGTCCAGAATCCTGTATCAGTCAAAATGAGACTCACATTATTGTGTTCTTAGGTTCTTAAACTTTTGCAGTGTGTCTTGTTAGTTTAATATTTCAGAGAAGTAAAAATGTCCAAAGCTGAAGAAATGCACAATTAGCCTGGTGTTGCCATGGAGTTTGTGTTTACTTCCTGTACTGTCGTCTCTGGGAGAAGTGAAAGAAAACTATTGATTTTCTGTGTCCGGCAATTTAAGGATGTGAGCGGCTCAGAAAGGCCACAGTGATTACAGCGGCGGTCAGTGCGTCAGCGTGGGACGGTGCAGACGCTCAAACAGAGGCAAGTGCCTTTAATCTAAAGCCCTGTTGAAAATGTCAAAGTTTAGAGACTAAATAATGTTACGTCATGAGATTATTGGACCTGGTTCACATCAGATCTGTAGCTCTCTGAATAAAGATCTACACATGATCAGTCTGGGAGGTCATAACGCTGAAATCCATCAGGACCTCGCAGCCAGTGAGGCCCACCCCAGCCTCTATGAGCCAAAGAGCCCAGATCACTGTTCTTTCTCAAAAAGAGGAGCCCAACCTGCACAGAGAGTAAACACACAGTCTGACAGAGCCTGTCTGCAGCTCTCTGCTCCGAGCACTGGCCTCTTATTTTACTACAACGTATTATTATCTTCTTTATATTATGAGTATGATTATGATTACAGTACCATATGAATACTATAACTACTACTACTGGTGGGAAAAAACATGAACTAAAAGCCTCTATCTGCCCATAGAAACACACAAAAGTGGACAGATTCTCCATTGTTCCTGTAGTTTCTTGTTTGCGTTATGTTACATTAAGATAATTTACATGAAAGTGTCACTCAGTTTTGAGATAGTATCACTACGTTTTGTCGTAGTACAACAAGTACATGATTCTGCTGATGTTTATTTAAGTACAGATTTGGAAGTTCTACATCATTGTATGACTGGTGTGAAACTTTAATTAATATTTACATATATACTCATATTACACTATTTTCTGATCTACGTTATAATGTTTCCTCATCATAAACAGACGTGGAGTTGTAAAGAGGATGGAAGAGACTCTCTGATGTGCAGTGTGTTTATTTGTGGTCACGCCAACGAGTTTCGAGCTGATACAATGAGCAGCAGGTGTGACTTTATTTATAGGGGACGTGTGACCAATAATCAAACATGTGATTATGGAAAAGAAAATATTCATATATATTATACATGTTGAATCCAAGTACGAGGCGTGTGTATGTGACAGTACGTGAGTGATACGAGGGGAAGACGGAGCGTGAGACTGACAGGTGGATCGGTGCAGCGTCAGCAGTGATGTGGTCGCTGTATTGGACCGTTGTGGTGAAGAAGGAGCTGAGTCGAAAGGCAAAGCTCTCGATTTACCCTCAGTCTATGTTCCTCCTTCCTCAGTGGTCAAATTGAGTTTCCTCCGCTGGGCGCTCCCTTAGAGATCAGGTGAGGAGCTCAGTCACATGGGAAGGCTCGGAGTAGAGCCGCTGCTCTTCCTGCTCTGAGAGGAGCAGCTGAGGAGGCTCGGCCATCTGTTCCAGTTGCCTCCTGGGCGTGTCCCTCGGGAGGTGTTCTGGGCATGTCCCACCGGGAGGAGGCCCCAGGGAAAACCCAGGACACGCTGGAGGGATTATATCTCTGGGTTGGCCTGGGAAAGCTGTGGGGTCCCCCAGAGGAGCTGGAGGACGTGTCCGGGGTGAAGGAATTTGGGAGTTCCTCCTTAGACTGCTGCTCCCATGACCCGGCCCTGGATAAGTGGAAGAAAATGGATGGAGTATCTTGACAACATAACACTAACACAACAGATAAGAACCACTGCTGTGTACAGGCTGGAGAACAGTCAACAAAACATATTTCCCTTGGGTTACACAGCACACTTCATCAGAATTTTTTTTTCAAGTGAACAGTATCAGAAGTAGAAAGCACCAGAAATTGTATAAGAAGTGTTTTATCAAAAATACCTGGGTATTTGATGGACAGTTAGGAGTTGCTTCTTGTCCCGTCTTAACAATTGTCCATCAAGTAAACAGGGTCACACCTGCTGCTCAGTCTGTCAGTCCTGATGAAGACTCAGAAACAGTCCAACCACAAATAAACACACAGTAAATCAGAGGCCTCTGCCGTTTTCATCTCTACAGGAACCCAGCCTCCTGGTCTGATCAGCATCTGCGTTTGTAAGTTTTGATCCAGTGCAGCACTCTAAACCATTTGTTTTATACCTGGAGTTGTGTTTTGTTTCATTCACAAACACTGCAGATTTAAGCCAAGTTCTACCCTTAAACAGCACACCAAAATCATGGTTCGGTATGTACCTCAGTCTTGAGGTCACAGTTTGGTTCATTTTCGGTACAGTTTGGGAACCAAGTGCAAAACCATTTGTGTGTTTATTAAACCAACAATTTGTTTTAACATTATACAAACGGGAAAATAAAATAAATGCAAAGTGCTGCTTGATAATACTAATAAGTTAAATAAAATATTCTCAAATAAGCATATATGAAATATTATAAAAAATAAATTACTTGTAAACAGTAAAGACAACTTTTCAAAAAGTAAAGTACAGCATTAACAGTTCTACTGTGAACTTTTACTCAATCTTCATATTTTTGGACACAAAAACCAACTTGTCCATATTCTCTGTTGTAAGTGCAGATCTGATGCAGGTACAATGTCCCAAGTTACAGATTCCGTGCTGGCGAAAGGTGAAAGTGAGGACCAGGGCGTGACGACCGGAGTTTTGTGAGGATTCACGTGGTTCAGAGGGACATAGTCCAGGCGGGGGGCAATTATTGTCACTGTCATTGTTCACTCATGCACAGCCCTGCACCCGTACCAAAACAGTTCAGCACAAATACATGTACCGTTACACCCCAAACTCTGACCCACTTTGTGATGTCATGTGGTAATACAGGAAACTCATCACTGTTTTTAAACTCCACACACCTTCACTAAAATCATTTGGAAGATTTCAGCCCTGGAATTGACAATCTCTACTAAACAAACGGTAAAATGAAGCTGTTAACTTGAAAACTATCACTTTATGACATAGTAAATTGGAACAGAGCTGTAGATTTATTAGTAATCATAAAGAGTCACTCAAACATGTGAATGAAACAAAACACAACTCCAGGTCTGGTTTTGAGGAGGTAACAACATGATGACATGACGAAAAGATCACAAGGCTCAATTTTTCAGAATATAGGGCCTTAAAGTAAAAATGATAGAATGATAAAACCTGTCGTATGCACTTAAAACAATCATAATAAAAACTTTGAGTGACACTGGTCGAATTATAGACTGGTACAGATAAAAACAGTTTGTCCCGTCATTTTGCCCTGACATTTCACGCCTGTAATGAGCCCACTTAATTGGCTGATATTATTAGCTGTGTGCAGTAATGGGAGATCCATATGGTGCTAATCTATGTGACCTTTATGTAACGAACGGCAGAGGTTTTAAAACGAGCTCCTGCAGCACGAGGAGAAGGCTGCCATGTTTTATTCAAATATGGTCAATATGAAATAGGTCACGCTACGGTTACGCAACGGATTTGATTTGAATAGAGCTGAGGTACGAGCTTTTTCAATTGTTTTTTTTTATGAAGAGGCAGCGAAAACCTCTGCTGGAACTTTTCTCATGTTCATCTTCCGTCGTCCGTCTTCCTGATAATATGAAGAAGAGATGAACAGTGTTGGGGAGTAACAGATTACATGTACCGCCGTTACGTAATCAGAGTACAAATTATGAGTAACTGTATTCAGTTACAGTTACTGTTTCAGTGAGTGGTAATTGGATTACAGTTACTTTGCTGAAATAAGTGGATTACAAGGCGGTATTTTCCTGTTTTCACATTTTGTGCTACATCCCATTTATTTATTTTTTTATTTCGGTAATTCCACTCATTGCCGTAAACCCAAACAGAACGCGACAGTAAGAGCGATGTAAACGTCATGTTAAAGTTGGAGGTGTCAGTCACACAGTGGAAGCAGCAGTGCTATATATATATATATATATATATATATATATATATATATATATATATATATATATATATATAACAAATATAAAATCGCCTACAACTTAAATGTGAAACAGGAGCTACCTGCACAGACTCATGATGTCTGCACTACTGTCCTATAGTGACCTGCCACATGAGGGACGTGCACACAAACACACACAAACACAAAACACACACAACACACACAAACACACACACAACACACACACACACACAAACACACACAACAACACACACACACAAACACACACAAACACACACACACACAACACACACACACACACACACACAACACACACAAACACACACACACACAAACACACACAAACACACACGAACACAAACGAACACACACCTTCATCATCGTCATCAACCTGACAACGCACACGGGTCACGTCTCCTTACATAGTTACAGCGCAGACACCGCCGTCTCGTGAGCCGCGTGTGGACCGTGTTTTCTCGCGTAAACTGCGCTTCCTCCTGTGCACCTCTAAACCAGAACTAACACCAGGACTAAACCAGGACTAAACCAGGACTAAACCAGGACTAAACCAGGTCTAAACAACATGACACCTAACAGTAGGTTGACATAATTTAAGGTGATCTCATATAAAAAATTATTTCTCTATCAATAATATTTTTTAATCTGGTGAAGGAAAGACTGATCTTGTTTCTGTCTTTTAACAGACAAAACCTCTTATATTAAGATGTCGTGGTCTTTGTTTCTCTACAGTAAACAGTTGCTTATTCATGGAGACTTGGGCTCAGACAATTTGAAGACAACAAACAAGAATTTTCAGGATGTGGTTGCTACATTCATGTCGTTTAAAAAAACATGACAATATCAAGTAATCCAAAGTAATCAGATTACGTTACTCACTTTAAGTAATTTAATGGATTACGTTACAAACTACATTTTGGGGTATGTAATCTGTAATCTGTAGGGGATTACATTTTAAAAGTCACCTTCCCAACACAGGAGATGAATTAATAGAACTCCGTCCTCACTCACAGTAAGAATGTAGAATGTTGAGTGATAAAAACAGGAACTGATTAAATGAAAAACAAAAAAAAAAAAGCGTAAAAAAGCATAAAGAAGGCAAATAAAAATAGACAGATGTAAACAGTCCAATTAATTATAATAAATACATAAAAAGAAATAGAATAAAACAAATAAGGACTAAAATCAAGCTAAAAATAGGTTAAAGGAAGGCCATCTGATAAAAACGAGTCTTATGTAACCACTAGTTTTTGGGGATTTTTCTGTCCTACTGTCAGTGTTGGGAAGGTGACTTTTAAAATGTAATCCCCTACAGATTACAGATTACATACACCAAAATGTAGTTTGTAACAGAATCCATTAAATTACTGAAGGTGAGTAATGTAATCTGAATACTTTGGATTACTTGATTTGCTGCAGAGAAGCAAAAACGAGGAAATCTTCACATAAGATGTTTCTGTCTGTTAAAAGAAAATAAAAAAGTCCAGACTTTACTGAACCAAATAAAAAAATATTATTGATAGAAGACGAGGAGACACGTCCACACAACATCGTTTAGTCCTGTTAAATCCTGTTTGAGACCTGATTTAAGTCCTGGTTTAGTCCTGGTTTTAGTCTTGGTTTAGTCCTGGTTTAGTCCTGGTTTTAGACCTGGTTTAGACCTGATTTAGATCTAGTTTAGACCTTGTTTTAGTCCTGGTTTAGTCCTGGTTTAGACCTGGTTTAGATCTAGTTTAGTCCTGGTTTAGACCTGGTTTAGATCTAGTTTAGTCCTGGTTTAGACCTGGTTTAGATCTAGTTTAGATCTAGTTTAGACCTGTTTTAGTCCTGGTTTAGTCCTGGTTTTAGACAGGTTTAGTCCTGGTTTAGATCTAGTTTAGACCTTGTTTTACTCCTGGTTTAGTCCTAGTTTAGACCTGTTTTAGTCCTGGTTTTAATCCTGATTTACTTCTGGTTTAATCCTGGTTTAGCCCAAAATGTGAAAACAGGAAAATACCGCTGTGTAATCCATTTATTTCAATTTTCAAGTAACTGTAATCCAATTACCATCACTGAAACAGTAACTGTAAATGAATACAGTTACTCATAATTTGTACTCTGATTACTCTGGTGCCCAGAGTCAGGACTAAACAAGGGGAGTCAGAGTTTCAGGTTCATGCAGCTAAAACCTGGAACAGTCTGAACATGTGAGACAGACTCTTCTGTGACGCTGTTTAAATCCAGACTCAAAACATTTCTGTTTAACTGTGCAAATAACTGAAAGGTTTTCATTCCGCACTCTTCTCTCCAATTTATGTCTCTCTTTTTTTTATTTTAATCTTCATGATTATTTATGTTTTGATTTGTTTTTATTATGATGTTAATGTATTTCTTATTCTGTAAAGCACTTTGAATTACTTTGTGTACGAATTGTGCTGTACAAATAAACTTGCCTTGCCTACGTAACTCCGGTACATGTAATCTGTTACTCCCCAACACTGTCGTTAAGTAACAAACCTGAGCACGATCCACGTTTGTGTTGTAGAGTTTGGTTTAAACACGTCGTGACTGCAGACATGTTGGTCCTGTGAGTCGTGCAGAGACGTCTTTGTCCATGTGCCGTGTCCTCTCCTCATGTGTGTATTGATCCTCATTGATCCTCATGTGTTTGTATTGATCCTCATGTGTTTGTATTGATCCTCATGTGTTTGTATTCAGAGCAGGAGGAGACGCATACACACCAAACCTGATCATAATCCTGATGAGGGACGAACTGTACCAGAGTCCAGAGTACCAGAGACCAGAGACCAGAGACCAAAGACCAGAGACCAGAGACCAGAGACCAGAGACCAGAGACCAGAGACCAGAGACCAGAGACCAGAGTCCAGAGACCAGAGACCAGAGACCAGAGACCAGAGACCAGAGACCAGAGACCAGAGACCAGAGACCAGAGACCAGAGACCAGAGACCAGAGACCAGAGAGACCAGAGACCAGAGAGAGACCAGAGACCAGAGACCAGAGAGACCAGAGACCAGAGACCAGAGACCAGAGTCCAGAGACCAGAGACCAGAGACCAGAGACCAGAGACCAGAGTCCAGAGACCAGAGACCAGAGTCCAGAGACCAGAGACCAGAGACCAGAGACCAGAGACCAGAGACCAGAGACCAGAGACCAGAGACCAGAGACCAGAGACCAGAGTCCAGAGACCAGAGACCAGAGACCAGAGACCAGAGACCAGAGACCAGAGACCAGAGACCAGAGTCCAAGACCAGAGACCAGAGACCAGAGACCAGAGTGACCAGAGACCAGAGACCAGAGACCAGAGAGACCAGAGACCAGAGACCAGAGACCAGAGACCAGAGACCAGAGAGACCAGAGAGAGACCAGAGACCAGAGACCAGAGACCAGAGACCAGAGACCAGAGACCAGAGACCAGAGACCAGAGACCAGAAGAGACCAGAGACCAGACCAGAGACCAGAGACCAGAGACCAGAGACCAGAGACCAGAGACCAGAGTCCAGAGACCAGAGACCAGAGACCAGAGTCCAGAGACCAGAGACCAGAGACCAGAGACCAGAGTCCAGAGACCAGAGACCAGAGACCAGAGACCAGAGACCAGAGACCAGAGACCAGAGACCAGAGACCAGAGACCAGAGACCAGAGACCAGAGACCAGAGACCAGAGACCAGAGACCAGAGACCAGAGACCAGAGTCCAGAGACCAGAGACCAGAGACCAGAGACCAGAGACCAGAGACCAGACCAGAGTCCAGAGACCAGAGACCAGAGACCAGAGACCAAGACCAGAGACCAGAGACCAGAGACCAGAGACCAGAGACCAGAGACCAGAGACCAGAGACCGGAGACCGGAGACCGGAGACCAGAGTCCAGAGACCAGAGACCAGAGTCCAGAGACCAGAGACCAGAGACCAGAGACCAAAGACCGCTGAAAGAGAAAGAAGCGACCGAGTCCATGTGAGGGACTTTGGAGTTCAATTTAAAAGGCTCATATTACTTCTAATTTATTTTCTAATGTTGTTTCCTCATCACAAACAGACCTGGAGTTGTGTTTTGTTTCATTCACACATGTTTAACTCACACGTCCTGCAGATTTAGGTTGAGTTCTTCTCTCAAAGGAAAGTGGAGTGTGTTTTTAAACTATTCATCCAAAGTGTTCGGTGAGAGGAGAGAAGATGGTGAACAGAATTCCTCAAAAATCTTTCTTTATCTGTCTCTCCTTCTCTCTCTCTCTTCCTCTCTTACTTTCTCACTGCCTCTCTCTATCTCTCTTTCTTGGTGTCCGGATCTTCGCACATGCCAAAGTTTAGTTTAGTTTAGTGTTTTTAGTGGTTTTTTTTTTGTTGTTGTTGTTGTTTAGTTTAGTGTTTTTATTTTGTTTTGTTTTTGTTTGTTTTTTTGCTTTTTCCTTTCTTTTTTTGTTTAGTTTGGTGGTTTTTTGTTTGTTTGTTTATTTTATTTATTTATTTATTTTTTTGCTTTTTCCTTTCTTTTTTGTTTAGTTTAGTGTTTTTTTTTGGTTTTGTTATTTTATTTTATTTATTTATTTATTTATTTTTATTCTTTCTTTTTTTTTTGTTTAGTTTAGTGTTTTTTTTTTGTTTGCTTATTTTATTTATTTTTTTGCTTTTTGCTTTCTTTTTTTCATTTAGTTTAGTGGTTTTTTTTTTGTTTAGTGTTTTTTTGTTGTTTGTTTTGTTATTTTATTTTTTTCTTTCTTTTTTGTTTAGTTTGGTGTGTTTTTTTTTGTTTGTTTGTTTATTTTATTTATTTATTTTTTGCTTTTTTCCTTTCTTTTTTTGTTTAGTTTTAGTGTTTTTTTTGTTTATTTTATTTATTTATTTATTTTTATTCTTTCGTTCTTTTTTGTTTAGTTTAGTGGGTTTTTTTGTTTGTTTATTTTATTTATTAAATTTTTTTGCTTTCTTTTTTTGATTTAGTTTAGTGTTTTTTTTTTGTTTGCTTATTTTATTTATTTTTTGCTTTTTTCTTTCTTTTTTGTTTAGTTTTTTTTTTTTTTTTGTTTGCTTATTTTATTTATTTTATTTTTTTTGCTTTTTCCTTTCTTTTGTGTTTAGTTTGATGTTTTATTTTATTATTTTTTTATGTGTCTTTTGCTTGTTTTCTTTCCTTTTTTGATGTTTTTTTTCCTTCTTTTTTATTATATACCAACAATTGGAGAGATCACATTTGAACTGGAAATCTGTCCAATCGCCCACTGTCTAAAAATAATGTTGAACATGTTTAAATCTGAAAATATTTGAACTTTCATTAGGTCTCCGTTTTCTAAATCATCATTTCTGAATTGTGTTTCCTCAAGTCAAACAGTAGGTGGCGCCTGGGCCTCACTAATCCCCTCCTCACTCACCTCCGAGCTGTTCTGCTGTTCTTAACAATCTTTGATCAGCACCACTTTTGAACTTAACTCGGGTCGCCTGGTCCTTTCTGTGTGGAGTTTGCATGTTTCTTCCCCGTGTCTGGATGGGTTTCCTCCAGGTGCTCCGGTTTCAACCATCAACCCAAAACATGCTACAGGTCTCCAAGAAGAACAGTTGATAGTCAAGGTCAGTTAAATACAATCAATCAATGAACCTGCCCATGGACGACAGGTGGAAATAATCACTGGTGCTACAACCTGATGGACAAAACATCTCTCCTGTTAAGGTTCATGTAAATCAGGGGTGTCAAACTCATTTTGGTCCAGGGGCCATATCCAACCTACTTTGATCGTAAAGGGGCTGCATCAGAAAACGTGTGGCATATAAACCCCAAAAATAACAATAAGTTCAAATATTTCTGCAGAATGTTTTAACATTAACTTGTCTGCAAATAGGAATAAGTCAATTTTTCTTGTAAAATCCTGCACTCGGCTCCACTTTTCTCATGTTGGACATTTTTCTGATGAGGGTGTCACGGTCAACAGTCAAAACGATCGTCCTTTAAGAGCGTTTGGAAAGAGACAAGTCTTCATTTGTGCTGCTCTGGTGGGAGGGGCCACGTACAGAGACGCTGGAGACGCTGCTGTGATAAACACCACAGAAAATTACCAAGATTTTAATAGAAAATATAATTAAAATATTTTAGTAGAAAATCAACCGAGGGACAGATTAAAGGTCTTGGAGGGCTGGATCTGGCCCCCGGGCCGCATGTTTGACACCTGTGCTCTAGAATATCACCTCCTTGAGCTGCAGAAGTTGCACTAGCACTGACTCGGGACTTAACACACAAAAGTAAATAAACACTAAATAAATATGGTCAGTGTAACTTTATTTACCCACATTAAATGCTTCTGGTTCAGGTTCATCTGAAGGTTTGTGGAGAGCTGTGTCGCTGACAGAGGGTCATTTCCTGTAGCACACTGCCCTCTGGTGGTGCACACAGAGAAAGTCAAGAGCACAGACTGGAGAGTTTCATTGCAGATTTTCTTTCCCCCTTCATCTGGTCTGTTGTAACTGATGTAAAATAAATGAATGAATGAATATGTGTGAATAATTAAATGTATAATGATACTGATTTTGCAGTGACAACATGCTGGGGGTGAACTCACTACATGACGCTGCTGAATGAAACATGTATCATTGATTAAGAAAATAAAAATATTGGTCTGGTCATTTCAGTGGTCATAAATTGCTTGCTGCTGGGTTACATTTTTGGGACAGAGAAGTGATAAGAAGCTGTCACGAGCTCCAACCAAAAAGAATATCACAAAAAAAGCTAACTCCTGTCTCGCCTTCGCTGAATGTCTGGATTGATATAATATGTGATATATTTAAGACGGAAAAGTAAACTTATACAAGAGACAAATTTTATTATATGTGGAACAAACCAATTAAGATTATCATCCCAATCACAAAAGAATTCACGTAACGTCTCCATTTCTGTTGAAGATTGGTTATATTTTATTTTACATTATATAGTATCTGATCTTGTAAATAGTTTAGTGTTTTTTTCTTTTTTTTTTTTTCTTTAGTTAATTTTTTTTTTTTAGTTTAGTTTTTTTTTTTTTTTTTTGTTTTTTTTTTTTTGCTTTTTTTTCTTTATTTTTTGTTTAGTTTCTTTCTTTTTTCTTTCTTTTTTTGGTTTGGTGTTTTTTGCTTTTTTTCTTTCCTTTTAGTTTAGTTATTTTCTTTCTGTTTTTTGTTTAGTTTATGTTTGTTTGTTTTTTTCTTTTTTGTTATATACCAAAAATAGGAGAGATCACATTTGAACTGGAAATCTGTAAATATTAGCTCTTTCCAAATAAAAATAAAATGAAAAACGAAAGCTCTGAAACGTTGATTTTGCAGAGTAGATCTTCTTTAATGCTAATCTACTATTTACTCGAGCTGTTTGACCTTTTCCCTTGACCTCAGAGGCACCACGATTAAGCTTATGTAATATCCTTATGTATTTTACCTATTTTAAAACCACAATTTTTAATATTAAGATTATAATCAACACCACAAAATAATTTAAATTCCATGAACTAATTAACGTGACTTTTATATAACACTTGTATAACAGTAGTGACGTCAAAAGTTGAGGCGTGGAGTGATTTTTCTGAGAGGAATGTGGACGTGGGACAAACACCGTGGTCTGTAGTTCAAATCCTCTTAAACCAAATCTGTTTTTGTTGTTGTTAAATTGTAGGATTTGGTTAAATGAGGCTTCAAGCAGCTGCTTAAACCTCACAGAAGACGAGAACTAAAAGTATTCTGCATGTGTGGACACTAGAGGGCGCTGCTCACCGTCTGTTTTCCTCAGACTTTGCTCATGTTGCTGTGAACGGAGACTGAAGTTGTTTTGTTTTATGTTTTTGGCAAATTCACTGATGGGAAGAACACAGAAATGTATTTAGTAACAGAATAAAAGAATACCAAAATTAAAATGTTACACTGACAAATCAGAGTACCATAGTCTGAATGCTTAGAATACTTTTATTTATTTATTTATTAGGGACAGCGCATATTAATGAACAACATTGCAGAGTAAATATGCCAGATTACAGCAAAAATGCTCATTTCCATCTGTAGTCCTCAGGCAGGTGACACCACAAATTTAACAATGAAAAATGAACAATTGAACAACAAGTGAAAAGTGACAGTTCTACACTAAGGCAAGGCAAGTTTATTTGTACAGCACAATTCGTACACAAAGCAAGTCAAAGTGCTTTACAGAATAAGAAATACATTAAAATCACAATTAAAACAAATCAAAACATAAATAATCACCACAAAATGAAAGATTAAAATTAAAAGAGAGAGAGACATTAATTACATGAATTAGAGAGAAGAGAGCGGAATGAAAACGGTCGGACGCAGCTGAACAGAACAGTTTTGAGTCTGGATTTAAACAGAGTCAAAGAAAAGTCCAAAACTTTAATTTTATTCACTTTTCTAACCATTCACCATCATTGTTGAAAATCTTGACTTTTCACAGTCTGGTCTTGGAATGTGTTACTTAGTAAACTTAATGAACTGGACAAAACAGGAACCAGACCAGAATCGGATCAGACCTGAGACTCGACTCTGCACAATCTACACTTTGTAGATTTGATGTTATATGGAAGCATGTGCATTATGTTTCAAACATTTAGGCTCGTCTATGAAATCCAAATAAAACAAATTCTTACCAAATAAAAACGAGATGACAGAAGCCTCACAGACTCTCTCCCCCGACCGCCCCCACATACACAAGCTCACAGTGAAGCGCACCGCAACATCTGTTCCACTGCTCAACAGATACTCCATGCCACTTTTCCCATCCTCTCCACCAAAATCACCAACTCCACTGTGCAAAATGCAAACAAACAGCGCCGTGCGACAACGCCAGAACCCCAGACAACACGGAACGGCCCAAAAATCCCACAGACAGTCGTGCTAACTGGATGTCCCTGAGCAAATCCCGCACCTCAGTTAAAAAAATAAAGTAAAATAAAAACTGTTGTGTCCTGTGTGTTATATACGAATATTATTTATCCGATACCTGATCGGAACATAACGTACGAGTCCGGATCGAGTCCGCAGTCACGTGATCGGCGCCGATTTCCAATCATGTGATTGGATCGGGACAAGCCTAGTAACCGATATAAACTCTCATTTGTGCTCACTTCTTTTCCACTCTTGAACAAATCTGCACAACAAACGCGCACTTAGGCTGCGTTCAGACTGCAGCCTGAAGTGACCCAAATCCGATTTTTTGGTCCCTATGTTCCTGTATCTGATCTTTTAATGACAGTCTGAACGACACAGATCCGATTTTTTCAAATGTGACCCAGGACACTTGGATATGTGCTCCTGAAACTGATACATATCTGATCTTTTGACATGTGACTTCAGTCTGAACGGCCAAAGTGCATTCATCCACCTACACGTTATCAACAAGACACAAACGTCACTATTCTGCGCTGAAGTCGGCGAAAATTGTTAATGAACTCCGTGTCACTGAAGTGAAGCACATCACCACTCACCACTCTTGGCTCCGTCTCCACATCCACACGTTCCTTTCAACGGACGTCGCTGCCGCTGTCCCACAAAAACACCACGACCAAAAACCTCGTCCTTCTCCTTCTCAATCTCCTCCTTAAAACAAGTAAGTTGTTCATGTTCTGGCTCCGGTACGAGAGGAACTTTAAAATCTCCAGGTGCTCGATGCTGCGTCCATGTTTGGACAACTTCTGTAAACACAGAGACGCTCGCTGCGGTTGACGTCGTCGTGTCTCCAGTGTCACATGCGGGACACTTTTGGGCCGTTTAATGTTCACACTGGAGTCACATACAAGTCACATTTAATTGGAAATGTGAACGACCTCGCAAAAACATCAGATTTCACAAAAAAATCTGAATTGAGCGTTAAGCCCTGCAGTCTGAACGTAGCCTTAGTCACTTTATTCAGTGGTGCAATAACTGTTTGTGTGCAATACTTTTTGTGCAACAGGGCTGGTGCAATACCTTGTACATTTTATGCTTCACTTCATGTTTGGTTATAGTGCAACCAAGACTTAAAACTGTGAATTTGATTATACACAATTGTATGTTATATAAAAATACACAGGAATATATTAGTATTTTTTCTTTGCTGGGATGTGTGAATGTGCTCTGAATGCAGAGGAGGCACTTAAATAAACCCAGTGATTCTGATCAGTTTGACAAATTATTCCACGTGTTTCTTTTTAAAGCCTGAAAACAAACATTGATTTTTTGACAAAGATCTAGAAACAACTCCAGACTTCATTATATATTTAGCCTCTGATACTCACTGACAGTTCGTGTTATTCTCCAGATTTTATTTCATTTCAAAACAGTCCATATCTTGAATCGGTTTGTTTTAAACATTCTCTGAAACTTATAATCTTTATGATAAATGACACAGTGCGAGGGCGTAGGTTTGCACAGGGACGGTGGGGACATGTCACAGCCAATGTTTGAGGAAGACAAAATAGTCCCTACTAATATTTGACATTGTATTTTAATAGACGCATCAAGAATCTCGGACTTCCGGTCATTGCGCAATTCATACTGGGAAGGAGTTTCTGAAAAAGTGAGCATCAAACCGCCATGTTTGTTTTCCCAGTGGGATGCGTCTATTGTCAAAGTCGATCTTTTCAAGTCTTTTGAACCATTTCGCTTTTGTTTCTGGTTCTGATATTGTCATATTTTAGTTTTGGGATTCGGACATCGTAATTGTGTGGTTGTTGGATCCTAACAGTGGAAAAAAGAAATTAGTTTGTGAACTCCATAAATGCAAAAGGGAATCAGATGTGTGTGACTCAAACCTCTGTTCAAACTGTTTCCCTTCCCAACGGAATTGAAAAATAGTGAAAGGTGAAGGCGATGGGCAGGATTGATCCACAGGAAGGAACCAAAAAGGAAACCTTTGACTGACTAAATCATCGCGAGCATTTTGAGCTTTGGAGATGTAGATCAGGGGTGTCAAACTCATTTTGGTCCAGGGGCCGTATCCAACCGACTTTGATCCCAAAGGGGCCGGATCAGAAAACTCATGTCATATAAACCCCAAAAATAACAATAAGTTTAAATATTTGTGCAGAGAAACACAAATCTATTACGTTAATTGATTAATTCTTTCTTTTACAAAATATTATATTATGAACAACCTGAAACTTTAAGAAAAATACAATTTCAACACAATGTTTTAACATGAACTTGTATGTAAATAGGAATAAGTCAATTTTTGTTGTAAAATCCTGCACTCGGCTTCGCTTTTCTCATGTTGGACATTTTTCTGATGAGGGTGTCACGGTCAACAGTCAAAACGATCGTCCTTTAAGAGCGTTTGGAAAGAGACAAGTCTTCATTTGTGCTGCTCTGGTGGGAGGGGCCACGTACAGAGACGCTGGAGACGCTGCTGTGATAAACACCACAGAAAATTAACAATATTTTAATAGAAAAGCTGGAAGTGCTGGAGGAAGTGTGTGTGGAAAGGGAAGTCTGGGAGTCCCTGCTTAGACTGCTGCCTCCGCGACCCGGCCCCGGATAAGCAGAAGAAAATGGAATGGAATGAATAGAAAATATAATTAAAATATTTTAGTAGAAAATCAGCTGAGGGCCAGATTCAAGGTCTTGGAGGGCCGGATCTGGCCCCTGGGCCGTATGTTTGACACCTGTGATGTAGACAGACTAATAATAAAGTTACTCAAACCTGTGTGAACGAAACAAAACACAACTGCAGGTCTGTTTTTGAGGAGGTAACAACTTTAAAACACGACTTAAAGCTCACAAGAGTCATTCTGTGAAATAAATCCCCTTTAACATCCAGAACAAATCCTATATATTGAACCTTTAATATTGATTTTACTTTATATTTCAAACTAAACATTGACTCAGCTTCACTCGGGCGATTTCTCAGTTCACTGTTGTGTTTTATTTCAGTATCTGATGTCTATAATTCATTCCCCATCACACTGTCAGTGTAAGTTCACGGTCCATACAAGTCCGAGGGGGATTCTTTTATAGACAAAGTATCAGATGTAATGTTGACCATGTGTGGTTCAAGTCCACGTGTGATTTTACACTCACGTCTGCTCACTTATGTTTCTCCTATCACAGTTTTACCAGAAAGACAAAAGCAGTGGAAGTGTGGAAATAAATACAAAACTCTGTGTGGCGAATAACTCACTGACATATAAGAGAATTCTGAATATTTGTGTTTCTAGAAATGTCATTCTTTTTATAGTTTGGTTTTGAATTTGTTGTGTTATTTTATTTTATTTTTTTTAATCAATGACAATTTACTTATAACCATATACTGTATGTCCATGTAGTTTTAAGGACCTGTATGAAGCATCTGGTTTAGTTCTGTTTTAGACCTGGTTTAGTCCGGATTAAATCCTGGTTTAGTCCTAGTTTAGTCTTGGTTTTAGTCCTCATTTACTCCTGGTTTAGTTCTGGTTTAGACCTGGTTTAATCCTGGTTTTAGACCTGGTTTAGTCCTGGTTTAGTCCTGATTTAGTCCTGGTTTAGTTCTGATTAAATCCTGTTTTAGTCCTGGTTTAGACCTGGTTTTAGAACTGGTTTTAGACCTGGTTTACACCTGGTTTAGACTTGGTATAGTCCTGGTTTTAGTTCTGGTTTAGTCCTGGTTAAATCCTGGTCTAGTCTTGGTTTTAGTCCTGGTTTTACACCTGGTTTAGTCCTGGTTTTAGTTCTGGTTTAGTCCTGGTTTGGTCTTGGTTTTAGACCTGGTTTAGTCCTGGTTTGGTCTTGGTTTTAGACCTGGTTTAGTCCTGATTTAGTCCTGGTTTAGTTCTGATTAAATCCTGGTTTTAGACCTGGTTTACACCTGGTTTAGACTTGGTATAGTCCTGGTTTTAGTTCTGGTTTAGTCCTGGTTAAATCCTGGTTTAGTCTTGGTTTTAGTCCTGGTTTTACACCTGGTTTAGTCCTGGTTTGGTCTTGGTTTTAGACCTGGTTTAGTCCTCATTTAGTCCTGGTTTTAGTTCTGGTATACTCCTGGTTTAGACCTGGTTTAGTCCTGGTTTTAGACCTGGTTTTAGACCTGGTTTAGTCCTGGTTTAGACCTGGTTTAGTCCTGGTTTTAGTCCTGGTTTTAGACCTGGTTTTAGACTTGGTTTTAGACCTGGTTTAGACCTGGTTTAGTCCTGGTTTTAGACTTGGTTTAGTTCTGGTTTTACTCCTGGTTTAGGCCTGTTTTAGTCCTGGTTTAAGACCTGGTTTTAGACTTGGTTTTAGTCCTGGCTTAGTCCTGGTTTAGAGATGCGTATGGGAGGGAGGGTTTACTCTTTGTTGATCTCTAAATCCCTTGAAGGTGGAAATTCACTGTATAAAAATTTGACCATAACATTAAAACTACAGCTTCATGACATCACAAGGTGGAACAGAACATTCTCAGTTTTGGGGATGCAGACAGACTAATAATAAAGTGTCACTCAAACATGTGTGAATGAAACAAAACACAACTCCAGGTCTGTTTTTGACGAGGTAACAGCTTCATAACACGTCTTAAAGCTCAGAAGAAAACATTTTACATAATCCAGCTCCTTTAAGAAACAGTTTCACAAACACAGACTCGCTGATTCATTCATTTTCTTATGTCAAACAACTTAATTTAGTAACGAACGCGTAAAATAATAAATAAACAGTTGAATAATGAGTGAGCGAGTCTAGACATTGAACCTCCAACCTCCCTGTTCACCAGCAGTGTTGGGGAGTAACAGATTACATGTACCGGAGTTATGTAATCAGAGTACAAATTATGAGTAACTGTATTCAGTTACAGTTACTGTTTCAGTGAGTGGTAATTGGATTACAGTTACTTTGTTGAAATAAATGGATTACACGGCGGTATTTTCCTGTTTTCACATTTTAGGCTATATTCCCCCTTTTTTTGGGGGGGGGGTAATTCCACTCATTTCCAGAAACTAAACCAGGTCTAAACTGGATCTTAACCAGGACTAAACCAGAACTAAACCAGGACTAAAACAGGTCTAAACCAGGACTAAACCAGGTCTAAACCAGGACTAAAACAGGTCTAAACCAGGACTAAAACCAGGACTAAACCAGGACTAAACCAGGTCTAAACCAGGACTAAAACAGGTCTAAAACAGGACTAAAACCAGGTCTAAACCAGGACTAAACCAGGACTAAAACAGGTCTAAACCAGGACTAAAACCAGGACTAAAACAGGTCTAAAACAGGACTAAACCAGGTCTAAACCAGGACTAAAACCAGGACTAAAACCAGGACTAAAACAGGTCTAAACCAGGACTAAACCAGGACTAAACCAGGACTAAAACAGGTCTAAAACAGGACTAAACCAGGACTAAACCAGGACTAAAAACAGGACTAAACAGGACTAAAACCAGGACTAAAAACAGGACTAAAACCAGGACTAAACCAGGACTAAACCAGGACTAAACAGGACTAAACCAGACTAAAACCAGGACTAAAAACAGGACTCTAAAACCAGATCTAAACCAGGACTAAAACACTAAAACAGGATTAAAACCAGGTCTAAACCAGGACTAAACCAGGACTAAAACAGGGCTAAACCAGGACTAAACCAGGTCTAAACCAGGATTAAACCAAGACCAAAAACCAGGTCTAAACCAGGACTAAATCAGGACTAAACCAGGACTAAACCAGAATTAAAACCAGGTCTAAATCAGGACTAAACCAGGACTAAACCAGGATTAAAACCAGGTCTAAATCAGGACTAAACCAGGACTAAACCAGGACTAAAACAGGTCTAAACCAGGACTAAAACCAGATCTAAACCAGGACTAAAACAGGTCTAAAACAGGACTAAAACCAGGTCTAAAACAGGACTAAAACCAGGTCTAAACCAGGACTAAAACAGGTCTAAAACAGGACTAAAACCAGGTCTAAAACAGGACTAAACCAGGACTAAACCAGGACTAAACCAGGATCTAAACCAGGACTAAAACAGGTCTAAAACAGGACTAAAACCAGGTCTAAACCAGGACTAAACCAGGACTAAAACAGGTCTAAACCAGGACTAAACCAGGACTAAACCAGGATTAAAACAGGACTAAAACCAGGTCTAAACCAGGACTAAACCAGGACTAAACCAGGACTAAATCCTGCTGCGTGGACCGTGTCTCCTCGTCTTCTCTCAATAATATTTTTAATTTGGTTCAGTAAAGTCTGGGCTTTTTAATTTTCTTTTAACAGACAAAACTTCTTATGTGAAGATTTCCTCGTCTTTGCTTCTCTACAGCAAATCAAGTAATCCAAAGTATTCAGATTACATTACTCACTTTAAGTCATTTAATGGATTCAGTTACAAACTACATTTTGGTGTATGTAATCTGTAATCTGTAGGGGAATACATTTTAAAAGTCACCCTCCCAACACTGTTTACCCGGGCGTTGCGTAAGGCGTCTGAGGAGGACAGATGAATTATGGGATATCGGACCCCTGACCTTGACCTGCAGCGTTATAACCCCCCCGCGACCTCTGACCCCGGCGTGTTATGAATGAGCTGCTGAGCGCGTTATATCAGGCTCTTATGAAACACTTTGATAACATGTAAATAAAAAAACAACCGAGGAGGAATCAGATGAAACTATTTGGATTATTTATACTCATCAATGTTGTGTAAACAGCCCAGGGCTCCAGGAATGTGTTTTTGGAGAGATCTGAAACTACTTAAGGTGCTGTGTTACGCAAAATTAACTCTCTGTGAACTTTAAGATGGGTTATAAACAGACCTGGAGTTGTGTTTTGATTTGTTTCATTCACACATGTTTGAGTAACTTTATTATTAGTCTGTCTTTATCTCCAAAACTCCAAAATGATTTGTTCCACCTTATGATGTCGCGAAGCTGTAGTTTTCAAGTTAACAGCAGCCGTTTGCCTTTTGTTTAGCAGAATGTTACGACCCAGGTGGGTCAAACATATTAAAGAGGACACAGGTTTCGAAAAGTATACAAAAGTAAAAATATTTTAATTTTAATTTACTTCAAAATGCTAAAACCCCTCCAGTGCCCAAAAACAAAGTATCAACTGAAAGGTGGACCTGGTGAAAGCCAAACAGAACAAAATGATGCGGCACCGGGCCAACCCCGTACAGCAGCCGCAGAAGCCGGTACCAACATCGTTAACCTAAAAGAAAAAAGACGTCCCCAAAAATAACCTGACCAAACAAAAGGCGAAAACAGGACAGTCGGTCCCACCAGGTCAAACACAAAAGGCTAACAGCTAACAGGCACGATGCAGCCTGCGGCGAGCAGCCAAGACAAAGGAGTGTGCATAGCGACGAGCGTGTGCCCAGGTGAGCAGAGGGTGAGGTGTTGCGTAGCGAGAACGCAGGAGCAAGAGAACGCACCACTGATGGGCGCCTATTTATATCTGGACCAACCACACCACAAAACACACAATTATAAGAATAGACGCAATGGGATGCATAAAGGGGCACCAGCACGTAACACAGAGATCGGCAATTTCAGGGCTGAAATTATCCATATGATTCTCGTGAAGGTGTGTGGAGTTTAAAAACTCAGTGGAGCGCTTCTTGTCTTACCACATGACATCACAATGTGGAACAGAGTGTTTTCTGGTTGAGAGAGGAACTCCAGCTAAATATGCAGGATTTGTGAGTTAGGGTGCACTCACTCTAGGACTAGACAACCGTGCCCAAGTACGGATAGTCTCTAAAGCACGATACAATACACGCATCAAGAATCTTGGAGTTCCGGCAAAAAAAAGTGAGCATCAAACCGCCATGTTTATTTTCCCAGTGGGATGTGTCTATTGACAAAGTCGATCTCTTCAAGTCTTTTCAACCATATCACTTTTGTTTCTGGTTCTGATATTGTCATATTTTTTGTTTTGGGATTCAGATGTCGTAATTATATGATTGTTGGATCCTAACAGCGGAAAACGGCTTGAGAAATTTGTTTGCGAACTCCATAAATGCAAAAGTGAATCAGATGTGTGTGACTCAAACCTCTGTTCAAACTGTTTCTCTTCCCAACGGAATTGAAAAATAGTAAAAGGTGAAGGCGATGGGCAGGATTGATCCACAGGAAGGGACCGACTGCCGAAGAAATCATCCCGAGTTTACAGCGAACATTTTGTATGTGGAGCGACAACAAAGCAAAACCCCGATCCCTCACTCAACCTCGGTTACAAATTTAAAAAGTCAACACCAAAGTGAAAGGCACCAACTGTTCACCAAGAAACACCTTCCACTGCAAAGAGACCAAGACGTGATGTTGCTGTAAAACCACAAGAACAAGAAAGTGCAGCTCAGTCTGTTTGTCTTCTGCACCTCTCCATTAACAAACGGGATCCCGCTTTGATGTTTGTTGCTTTGTTGTGTAGTTTTGTGTATTTTACCGTGTGTGTGTGTGTGTGTGTGTGCGTGTGTGTGTGTGTGTGTGTGTGTGTGTGTGTGTGTGTGTGGGTTGTCTGGTTGTGTGGGGATTGGGTCGGGGGGTGGGTGGATGGAAATGTGGGATTGTTTTTAATCACTGTACAGCACTTGAAAAGCGCTTTATAAATAAAGTTTGATTTGATTTGATTTATTTAATAGACATGTCATGCCGCTGGACTTATTTTCTCCACTAAAGCTTTAGCTCTACTGTGTGACATATAAACAAACAGACCACAGAACCCAACCAATCCTGCTTGAACACGGCATGATTCTAAAATGTGAGTGTCCCACGTGTGTGAAAGAAACAAAACACAACTCCAGGTCTGTTTGTGATCAGGAAACAACATTATAACACAAATCAGAAAATAGAGTAAAATAGGGTAAAAGGTCTCAGATAATTTTTTAATATTTTGTGGCAGTTTTACCCATCATGAAGCTTTAAAGAGCAAATGTTTTTTTCTATTCCAGAATATTTCAGAGTCACTGTTTCGTCTTCTAAGTGTTGATACAAATCGAGAGTTTAATTCAGGGGTGTCAAACTCATTTTGGTCCGGGGGCCGTATCCAACCGACTTTGATCCCAAAGGGGCCGGATCAGAAAACTCATGATATATAAACCCTAAAAATAACAATAAGTTCAAATATTTGTGCAGAGAAACACAAATCTATTACATTAATTGATGAACTCTTTCTTTTACAAAATATTATAATATTATGAACAACCTGAAACTTTAAGAAAAATACAATTTCAACACAATGTTTTAACATGAACTTGTATGTAAATAGGAATAATAAAATTTTTTTTTTTGTGAAAATCCTGCACTCGGCTCCACTTTTTTCATGTTGGACATTTTTCTGATGAGGGTGTCACGGTCAACAGTCAAAACGATCGTCCTTTAAGAGCGTTTGGAAAGAGACAAGTCTTCATTTGTGCTGCTCTGGTGGGAGGGGCCACGTACAGAGACACTGGAGACGCTGCTGTGATAAACACCACAGAAAATTAACAATATTTTAATAGAAAAGCTGGAAGTGCTGGAGGAAGTCTGGGAGTCCCTGCTTAGACTGCTGCCTCCGCGACCCGGCCCTGGATAAGCAGAAGAAAATGGAATGGAAGAATAGAAAATATAATTAAAATATTTTAGTAGAAAATCAGCCGAGGGCCAGAATAAAGGTCTTGGAGGGCCGGATCTGTATGTTTGACACCTGTGGTTTAAACAGAGAAGCAGCTCCTCTGACTGACGCTGCACACCACACACACCACACACACTCTGCTCTGCTCCTGTGACTCCCACCAAGACGAGCCATTTCACAGACCACGACGTGCAGGTGGACAAACCAAAGACCCCCCCTCCGTCCCCCTTTAAACCCCCTCTGACCCTCTTCTGACCCCCACAAAACCACAACAGACCTGGACCACATGAGGGCTCCTCCACATTAAAGCAAACCAACATGAACAAAAGACTGAAGAAATGACGAAGTGTGACTCATCCAGAACAAAGAACAAAGTGAATGAACTCAAGCTGCAAGGAGAGAAAGAGAAGAGAGAGAAAAAGAGAGAGAGAAAGAGAGAAAGAAAGAGATGACGCTTCAGATGTGATCATGACTCTCCCAGGACCCACAGAACAGAAGAACAGGTGTGCAGAGAAAGAAAGAATAAGGAAGAGAGAAAAAGCCAATGAGGGAGAGAGACAGAATGAGAGGGAAAGAAAGAGAAAGAGAGGGGGAGACAGAAAGAGAGGGAGGGAAAGAGAGAGAAAGAGAGGGGGAGACAGAAAGAGAGGGAGGGAAAGAGAGAGAAAAACTGGGGAGGGTGAAAGAGGGAGAGAAAGAGATGGGGAGAGGGAGAGAAAAGCAAGGGGGGGAGGAGGAGAGGAGATGAGGAGAGGAGAGGAGGAGGAGAGGAGGAGGAGAGGAGATGAGGAGGAGGAGAGGAGATGAGAGGAGAGGAGAGAGGAGAGGAAGAGGAGACGAGATGAGGAGAGAAAGAGGAGAGGAGATGAGGAAGAGAGGCAGAGGAGAGGAAAAGGAGAGGAGGAGATGAGGAGGAGAGGAGATGAGGAGATAAGGAGAGGAGATGAGGAGAGAAAGAGGAGAAGAGGAGAGGAAGAGGAGGAGAGGATAGGAGATAAGGAGATAAGGAGATGAGGAAGAGAGGAAGAGGAAAGGAGGAAAGGAGATGAGGAGAGTAGGATCGTGGTGCTGTGACCCTGAGAGCAGCAGGTCTGTAGTGGGATAAACAGAGACTCAGAGATTCTCCTAAAAAAGGAAACTATGGAAACTCACAACACTGAGTTTTTTTTCACCGTAACAACCCGGATAAAAACTTTAGCATCTGAGAGGAACAGAACCGATTTGCCAGTGCAGATCCAAAAACCCACCTTAAAAAAAAAAAACAAAAATAAAAAATCTAAAAAATATTTACAAAGCTATGACCAAGTTAAAAACAAGTGCACACATGCAAAATAAAAATAAAAAATTTAAAATGCATGTTGTTTGTTATTTTAGATTGTTGCATGTGCACCTCACCGTGGAGACACCACAGCACGCAACAATTTCAAATAAAAAACAACATGCATCGTTTTTTTTTTTTTTTTATTTTTTTATTGTAAATGACAGAAAGTTACAAAAAAAAATAATATATAATATATATGTGTATATATATATATATATATATATATATATATATATATATATAATATATATATATATATATATATATATATATATATATATATATATATATATATATACAGATATAAAACAAATATTTGTGGAGTTTATATGTTCTCTCTGTGTTTAACAGTGTTGGATGAGGTACTCAGTTTTGATACTTGAAGTAAAAATACAGATACCGTGGCAAAAAGTTACTTAAGTAAAAGTATCACATGAAAAAATCTCCTTAAGTGAAATTACTGAAGAACTTGTTTAAAAATGTATTTTAAGAGTAAAAAGTAAAAAGTATTTTGCAGCATTTTTTTTGAACAATTAAAGCATCAAATGTAATGATTTTGATAAAGAACTGGGCTGATTTTAAGAGATTTAGTTGATTTCATATTTTTTCTAGCTGTTTCTGTGTTTTTGTGTGTTTGATTTGCTCAGAGTTGGGACGTTAACTCAAATTAAATGTGATAAAAATAAGTCTCAGCCATTTCATCATGTCTTAAAGTACTTTTTACTTTTCAGTCACATCTAAAACGTAGTGGAGTAGAAAGTACAGATACATGCTCTCAAATGTAGTGAAGTAAAAGTAAAAAGTATCACTGTAAAATTCACCTAAGTAAAGTACAGAGACATACAAAGTTTTACTTAAGTATTGTACTTTTACTTTTGTACTTTGTTACCTTGCACTGATGATGTTTAAGTCTTTTTCCTTGTGTCAGTCTGGTGTTTCCCCTCATAAAACTGGAACAATAACTCAAGTCTTTACTATGGTCCTGACCAAGACTGGGTCAGGATCTGGAGATGGGCCCCCAGGAGCCGCAGCAGCAACACCTGCAGACGACAAACACAGGGACAATAAAGTTTAAATTAACCTTAATCTGAAAGAGCCCAGATGACACTATTTCTGATCTCTAGAGTGTTTGTCTACTGGTCTGAAGGTTGCTGGTTCAAATCCTTCAGACCGGAGCATCAAAAACACACTGTAGGCCTCTAGTTGGAGTCTTTGCATTTGAGTTGAGACACCCAGGGCGCGTCCAGGGCGTCTGTTGTCCTGGAAATAAGTGTCCAGTCTTGGTCTTTTCACAGAACAATGGCAGAGCAGGTTGAGAGAAAAACTTTTGTATATTTGTTACATAAAACCATCAGTGGAGGAGATCGGCTCAGCGGTGTCGCGTGAATATATTTATAATCCACTAATGATGCTGGTTTAGTCCTGCTTTAGACCTGGTTCAGTTCTGGTTTAGTCCTGCTCCAGTTCTGGTTCAGTCCTGGTTTAGTCCTGGTTTAGTCCTGGTTTAGTCCTTCCTGGTTTAGTCCTGGTTTAGTCCTGTTCAGTCCTGTTCAGTTCTAGTTCCAGTCTTTAGTCTGGTTTAGTCCTGTTTCAGTTCTTAGTCCTGGTTTAGTCCTGGTTTAGTCTGTTAGTCCTGGTTCAGTCCTGGTTTAGTCCTGGTTTAGTCCTGGTCAGTCCTGGTTTAGTCCTGGTTTAGTCCTGTTTAGTCCTGTCCTTCCTGTTTAGTCCTGGTTAGTTCTGGTTTAGTCCTGGTTCAGTCCTGGTTTAGTCCTGGTTTAGTCCTGGTTTTAGTCTGGTTTAGTCCTGTTTAGTCCTGTCAGTTCTGGTTTAGTCCTGGTTCAGTCCTGGTTTAGTCCTGGTTCAGTCCTGGTTTAGTCCTGTTCTGGTTCAGTCCTGGTTTAGTCCTGGTTCAGTCCTGGTTCAGTCCTGTCCAGTCTGGTTTCAGTCCTGTTTAGTCCTGGTTCAGTCCTGGTTCAGTCCTGGTTAGTCCTGGTTTAGTCCTGGTTCAGTCCTGGTTCAGTCCTGCTCCAGTCCTGGTTTAGTCCTGGTTCAGTCCTGGTTTAGTCCTGCTCCAGTTCTGGTTCAGTCCTGGTTTAGTCCTGCTCCAGTTCTGGTTTAGTCCTGGTTCAGTCCTGGTTCAGTCCTGGTTCAGTCCTGGTTTAGTCCTGGTTCAGTCCTGGTTTAGTCCTGGTTCAGTCCTGGTTCAGTCCTGTTCAGTTCCTGGTTAGTCCTGGTTTTAGTCCTGGTTTAGTCCTGTCCAGTCCTGTTAGTCCTGGTCCAGTCCTGGTCCAGTCCTGCTCCAGTCCTGTTTTAGTCCTGGTCCAGTCCTGGCGGTGCCTCCAGTCTAAACGTAGCTCTGTCCTCTGTCTCTCTGACTCTGTCCAGCAGGGGGCGCTGGTCTGAGGTCTGACTGGTGAAACGTGCGGGTGATGTCACCGTCTATAAACGCACTGAAGCCCGATCAGGTCCTGGCATTTTCTCAGAACTGAAGCTCAGCGCCGAAATAGACCAAAGAGTTTTTTCTGTATAAATATCTCGCGGTTGGATATAGAAGACCTATATCCACAGTTGGCGTCGTGAGCGTGTGACATTTGAAAAAAATAGACCTCTAAGAACACAAACGTGATCGTATGGCGCGTCCTTACAAGGGCAGGGCTAAACTGAGACCGAGCGCGTTACTGACATGGGAAAAAGTCGAGTCCGAAACGCGACGGATCCATGTGCGGTCGGTGCCGTGGAGGGGGACGCCGATTAAAAACGGAGGGGACGGGGTTCGAGCACGTGTCAGAGCCGCCGTGTAGAATGTGGCACATGAGTGAGGACGAAGAGGGTCAGCGAGGAGGAGGAAGAGGAGGACGAGGACGAGGGTTGAACCTGATAAACCTGATAAACCCGATAAACTTGATAAACTTGATAAACTTGACCGTGGCGACAGAAAAGCCCAAGATGAGACCTGCTGTGTTTGGAGAGTGGGTCAAGACTCGTTCTAAAACTGGTTTAAAACTGATTCTAATACTGGTTCTCTACTCGTTCTAAGGGTCCACTCACACTAGGACAAAGGTGTCAAACATACGGCCCGGGGGCTGGATCCGGCCCTCCAAGATCTTTAATCTGGCCCTCGGCTGATTTTCTACTAAAATATTTTTATCATATTTTCTATTAAAATATTGTAAATTTTCTGTGGTGTTTATCACAGCAGCGTCTCCAGCGTCTCTGTACGTGGCCCCTCCCACCAGAGCAGCACAAATGAAGACTTGTCTCTTTCCAAACGCTCTTAAAGGACGATCGTTTTGACTGTTGACCGTGACACCCTCATCAGAAAAATGTCCAACATGAGAAAAGTGGAGCCGAGTGCAGGATTTTACAACAAAAATGGACTTATTCCTATTTACATACAAGTTCATGTTAAAACACTGTGTTGAAATTGTATTTTTCTTAAAGTTTCAGGTTGTTCATTAATATTATAATATTTTGTAAAACAAAAGAGTTCATCAATTAAAAAAAAGATTTCTGTAATAGATTTGTGTTTCTCTGCACAAATATTTAAACTTATTGTTATTTTTGGGGTTTATATGTCATGAGTTTTCTGATCCGGCCCCTTTGGGATCAAAGTCGGTTGGATACGGCCCCCGGACCAAAATGAGTTTGACACCCCTGGTCTAGGACTTTAGGGCTACATCCACACGACAACGCTCCTGGATAGTTTTTTTTTTTTTTTGCAGACTGAAAAAAATTTGCATCCACACACATCGGATCAATAAATATTCATGTCCAGACGACAACGGAGCACTGAGTGAAAACGATGTAATACATCTGCCACACCTGTATGTGGCGCTGTAACAATGATAATAATATTTAATAATGCAGATCTCAACATAATTTTTTTAAACTTTAAGGTAATTTAGTCGATTTTAGATGTATCCCCGAAATATAACCGTTTTGTTTTGCAAAAATTAAACATAAGTTTTAATTTTTAACCATAAGATTTTGATGAGAATTATTAGAAGAACTTGGTCTCAAAATCCAACAGTTTAATTACCCGTGTTGTCGTCTTTGTTATTGATCCGTGTGTGTAATCTGCGTGTTGTTAGCATTAGCTCGAGCAGCGTGTCTCGGATGCCGGGCGACGGGGCGACATTTCAGCAATGGTCTTGCGTCCACGGAGGCTAGTTCGAGGGTCGAAACATCATCATTTTCCAAAAGCTGCGGTTTGCTCGTCCACATGACAATGCAACGCCGGCGTTCTCAGATTTCTCCACTCTGGAACCTGTTCTCAAAAAACTCAGTTTTTGCCCACCAAAAACGACGAAGGACCAAAACGAATACAAACTTCGCCATTTTGACCAAACAATGTCATGTGGACAGGCCCTAGAACTGCGCCCAAACACGGATCAGCCCGAAGGTGCGGTACGTTTGTCCAGTGTGAGAGAAATCGAACCGTGTTTCAGGAGGTGGGCCAAAGCACGGCACGGCTGCTCATGTACATCAATGGAACAAGAGTTTTTGTACTTAAAATATGAAAATACATCTTACTGCACTTAAAATAAGAAAAACAACTCTTTGCATTTAAAATAAGAAACAAAATCTAATGTTGCTTGAATTAAGAAAATCACACTTATTCCATTGGTAGATCATTTTACTTGTCAAGTTCAATCTACTCAAAGTAAAATGTTCTTAATTTAAATCATTTTAACTTACCTAGATATTGTTTTTTCCAGTGTAATAATAATAATAATAAATCTTTATTTATTATAACCAGTAGAGCATCAATATTTATAACCAGTAGA